>NC_069131.1:11362793-11735293 GCF_026914265.1 Mya arenaria | reverse complement strand
ACAGTTCAGAAGTCAATCCCTCCACCTCGGGACAACAGTTTTGACTGTAACCCAAATGCCCACGCAACAACTGTATATTGTTACATTTAAATGTGAAAGACAATTTGATCCGAATTAAAAAAAAATGCTACTGTCATATATCAAACATATATTCTTTTTCTGTTTCATTGTCCGTTCTACGTGTTGAAAGTAACATATATTGCCAATAAACATTCGATGTCGCCTGATCTTTTAAACGGAAATTGAAAATCGATAAAGCTAGCTGTCAATAATTTCTCGAACTTGTAAGCTATAAAAACACGTCTTGTTTAAGATTACATTGCATCATATTGTATTTTACTCTCCACCGAAAGGTTCGGTTCTGTTTTGTCTATTTAACTTTTATAATTGACACAACTGCTTTTGTAATGCACTGTTTTAAAATTGTTTCCATGGTAGATGGATCTATTACAGTAAATACATGATATTGTTTTAATCGTTTGTAATTCATTAAGACGAGTCTAAAAGAAATTTTAATTTTTGCATTTGAAAGAAGAACAAGTTTATTGTTATTTGCGCCATAAAATAACAGCATTAAGAAATTATAAAGCAAAACTTAACCCGAAAGGCGTGTATTGCTTGCAAAATATATTAACCGCATGGAGAAATTCAAATAATTTGATAGTTAAGTAAAATTTGTCTACACGGTTTGAGTGTGGCGTGCATTGCTTGCAAAATATAGTAAACGTATTAAGAAAATCAAATAATTTGATTGTAAGGTAAAATTGCTCTAAACGATTTTTGTGTGGCGTGCATTGTTTGCAAAATATATTAAACGTTTTAAGAAAATCAAATAATTTGATAGTAAAGTAAAATTGCTCTAAACGGTTTTAGTGTGGCGTACATTGTTTGCAAAATATATTAACCGTTTCACTAGCGGATTTAGAGGGGGGCGCTTCCGGCGCGCGCCCCCTCTAAAATCGTCAAAGTTTACTTTTTATGTCATTTTAGGAGATAAAAAATAATAAAATACGCCTATAATGCATCATTTCCAACTACAAATTGTTAATTTTTCTTGATTGCTTAACCCCCAATCCATATGCAAACAGTTTATGCCATACACTTTCGGTTCAGAGGGAGGGGTGCATGTCAAAAGGTTGCGCCCCTAAGTTACGCCCCCTCTAACGTTCATTCCTGGATCCGCCTCTGCCGTTTTCAGAAAATCAAATAACTTGATAGTAAAGTAAAATTGCTCTAAACGATTTTAGTGTGGTGTGCATTGTTTGCAAAATATATTAACCATTTCAAGAAAATCAACTTATTTGATAGTAAAGTAAAATTGCTCTGAACGATTTTAGTGTGGCGTACATTGTTTGCAAAATATATTAACCGTTTTAAGAAAATCAAATAATTTGATAGTAAAGTAAAATTGCTCTAAACGGTTTTAGTGTGGCGTACATTGTTTGCAAAATATATTTACCGTTTTAAGAAAATCAAATAATTTGATAGTAAAGTAAAATTGCTCTAAACGGTTTTAGTGTGGCGTACATTGTTTGCAAAATATATTAACCATTTCAAGAAAATCAGCTTATTTGATAGTAAAGTAAAATTTTAGAGTAGCGTGCATTGTTTGCGGTTTTTACTCATGGTGACCCATGTGAGAACCCCGTTGAAGACACGTGATTCCTCACATTGTATTAACTAACATGCAAATACACTAAATCGCTTTCCTTAACATGGGCCAATATTCACTTACGTCTCGTGTCTGAGTTTTAGACACAGGCTCAGAAAAATGACCTCTTACATGTTTCACGATATCCCTTATCTGATATTTACAAAATATGTTTGTTTGATTGTACAACAGATTTGTTTTGTAACAGATACAACACTATTTAGCACCTCAGCTTCTTTAACAGCATTTTTACAAGAACGAAACATATAATTTTGCTTTTCTTAGTGTAAGTCTGGAACTCCGACTCAAGACATTAGTGACTTTTGGTCCAAATGTCTTCAACTTAGACTCAAAACATTAGTGACCTTTGGTCCAAATGTCTCCAACTTAGACTCAAAACATTAGTGACTTCTGGTACAAATGTCTTCAACCTAGACTCAAAACATTAGTGACTTTTGGTTCAAATGTCTCCAACTTAAGAATCAAAACATAAGTGACTTTTGGTCCAAATGTCTCGAAGGTTCTTAAGTTTAAAAAGCTTAAGCAACTTTTTTCAATTAGCAGTTCTCACTTTGTCTTGATTTTACCAAATACAAATTAGGTCAAAATTATCAGAAGATGCTACCATTTTACAGTCTCAAATCTGTTAAAGTGGCACTCTTATTCAAAATCACAAGTGTAACAAACATTAATCTTGACGTATAAACCTTTAACTGCATACTAAATAATGCATTTATTGAAATCATAGATAACTTATAAGAAGATTGTAACCGTGTATTTAATAGCAGAAAGCGCAAAAATATTAAATGATTGGTGAACGCTAAAAGATTTACTATAGTCTCATAAGGTAGAAATACCGTGTTTTATGTTCATTTCTTTTAAATCAAACTCTGTATCCTTCAAAAGAACCATTGTTTTCGACATTTATTCACCCCTTTTGAAAAATTAAAACAATATTATTAATTGTGGTAAATCTTATTTGGGAGTAAGAGTGCATCTTTCAAAATGTACTAAAACAAAAATAGCGAGCTTAATAAATAAATTCTGTTATAAGGAACTTAAATTGTTTCGAGAAACTGGGGTCGGATCTTAGAGTCTAACGCATTATGAAGACAAATAACAACTTAGTATAAACTAAACACCGCCTGATAATAAAAATGTATCTTTTGACAAGTGTCTAAGCTCAGTCTGTTCCAACCTGATGTTTGTTAATATATGAAAATAAGTTTCCAAAGTGTTCGGTTCAAATTAAGAGACAAATTTGCAGTTCTAAAACAAACAAAAAAATCACAAACACTGAGTCACAACTCATTTCAACAATTAACTAGAGATTGCTTTTTTGAAAAAGCGCTTGTCTCCCCTATTGTGTGGTCGTAGCTGAGAAAAAATAAATGATGGACATCATGATCAACCTCCCTACCAAGTTTGGTGAACCTAGGTCAAACCATTCTGAAGATATTGAGCGGAAATGTTTTTTACATTGGGGGTCGCCGCGACCTTGACCTTTGACCTAGTGACCCCAAAAACAATAGGGATCTTCTACACCTCATGACCAACCTCCCTACCAAGTTTGGTGAACCTAGGTCAAACCGTTCTCAAGATTTTGAGCAGAAATGTTTTTTATATTGGGGGTCGCCGCGACCTTGACCTTTGACCTAGTGACCCCAAAAACAATAGAGATCCTCTACACCTCACGACCAACCTCCCTACCAAGTTTGGTGATCCTAGGTCATGCGGTTTTCCAGTTATCGATCGGAAACGAAGTGTGACGTACGGACGGACTGACGGACTACCGGACTGACGGACAGGGCAAAAACAATATGTCTCCCCCAGAGAGGGGGAGACATAATTAAACACATATTCGTTTTGTTTTTCTGCAGATGTCTCCGCTCGCTTTGTTAGTCCTGGTGGCATTGGTGACGACCGATGTTTCTCACCCGAACCATCAGATGAACCAGAAGAAAAAGATAATGAAGCCAATGAAGATGCCTCCTCCAATGCAGAGTATGACATTAAAATATTATTCGACGCCACTTGCAAGCATGTAGACGTAAGCATGTATGTATGCATATATACACGCAATTTATATGCATCAGATATAATTTATGCATATACACGCCATTTACATGCATCACATATGTGCATATATGCGCCATTTACATGCATCACATTTGTGCATAAACGCGCCATTTACATGCATCACATTTGTGCATATGCGCCATTTACATGCATCACATATATGCATAAACACGCCATTTAGATGCATCACATATATGCATATACACGCCATTTACATGGATCACATATGCATATATACGTCATTTACATGCATCACATATGCGCATATATGCGCCATTTACATGCATCACATTTGTGCATATATGCGCCATTTACATGGATCACATATGCATATATACGCCATTTACATGCATCACATTGGTGCATATATGCGCCATCTACATGCATCACATTTGTGCATAAATGCGCCATTTACATGCATCACATTTGTGCATATGCGCCATTTACATGCATCACATATATGCATAAACACGCCATTTAGATGCATCACATATATGCATATACACGCCATTTACATGGATCACATATGCATATATACGCCATTTACATGCATCACATATGTGCATATATGCGCCATTTACATGCATCACATTTGTGCATAAACACGCCATTTACATGGATCACATATGCATGTATACGTCATTTACATGCATCACATATGCGCATATATGCGCCATTTACATGCATCACATTTGTGCATATATGCGCCATTTACATGGATCACATATGCATATATACGCCATTTACATGCATCACATGTGTGCATATATGCGCCATTTGCATGCATCACATTTGTGCATATAAACGCCATTTACATGCATCACATATGCATATATACGCCATTTACATGCATCACATATGTGCATATATACGCCATTTACATGCATCACATATGTGCATATATGCGCCATTTACATGCATCACATATATGTATATACACGCCATTTTAATGTATCACATATATGAATATATGCGCCATTTACATGCATCACATATATGCGCCATTTACATGCATCACATATGTACATATATGCGCCATTTACATGTATCACATATATGCATATACACGCCATTTACATGTATCACATATGTGCATATACGCGCCATTTATATGCATCAGATATATGCATATATGCGCCATTTACATGGATCACATATGCATATATACGCCATTTACATGCATCACATATGTGCATATATACGCCATTTACATGCATCACATATGTGCATATACACGCCATTTACATGCATCACATATATGCATATACACGTCATTTACATGCATCACATATATGCATATACACGCCATTTACATGTATCACATATATGCATATACACGTCATTTACATGTATCACATACATGCATATACACGCCATTTACATGCATCACATATATGCATATACACGCCATTTACATGTATCACATATATGCATATAGACCCAATTTACTTGCATCACATATATGCATATTTACATGCAATATTGTTTTATTGAACTGGGCCGTATTCAATACCTATCTGAGATTTACTCTTAGATTCATCCTTATCTTAATTTGAAATCTTAAATCGGTCCTTAGATTGAAAATGTGAACTAAGATCGAAATCTAAGTCTTATTCTAAGATCCTCTCTTAGAACCACTCTCAGATTCGTCACCAAGCACGATAGTAGATAATCATGTAATTATTTTATGCTCCTGAAACTTCCTCCTTCTCCCCCAGTTATGGATTCCTGGTCATGACATTTGGATTTATTGATAATTAATAATGAAAAATCATGCATGTACCGTATATTCATTTTTTTATAAAACAAATTGTCCTTAAGAATCACCTCAGAGATGAAAAGAAAAATGTGGGAGACTGTTGAGAGAAGCTTCAATGTCCAATCTACAGGAATACATAGAACTGTAGACCTTCTAACTAAGAAGTGGGACAACTTGACCCAAGTCCACCGCCCTAAGTTCATGGACTACAAAAGGCAGCTTCATCTAACAGGTTAATATTTTTCTCATTTTACATATATTGCTGAAATTAAATAAAAAGTTAAATCAATTCATGTTATTTATTAAATGAGGTAATCAATTAGGATCACAGCTGTACTTGCAGTTTCAATAGTAATTGTAATATTATAACTACATAATGATTCCTTTTTTTAGACATATTAATAAATTTAAAAAGTGAATTTTGACACTTTCACATAGTTATTATGTACATAAATATTTTGTTAATGAACTCTTGATTACATTAAGAATTAATTGAAATGAAATGTGTGACTCAACTCAACTCTCAACTTGCCATTATTTCCACCACACTTGGTGATATTCATATTATATACAAACAGTAATTAAAAATAGAAATGACAATACTGTACAAAAGTCACAAATAATTTATCAAATTAAGTTATTGGAAGCAAAACATTATTTTCTTCAGGAAATGGCCAAAATACAGCCTCCTTGTCAGAATTGACAAATGCTGTCATTGATGTTATTGGCAGAGATGGCTGTGCCATGGATGGAATCGGTGGATCAGAAGAATTTGATTCAACATGTATACAGGAAAGGTATCAATAGATGGAATATCTTACAAACCAAATTTGAGATTTTCAACAATAATGCATAATGCCAATGAACTTCATCTTGCTATATTGTCATTGAAATAAATAACCAAATGGGTCAATATGTGAATATATGTGTACTGATTAGATGGTGGAAAATGATATTTTATAAGGCTTAAGTTCCACATCCTACCATATACAGAAATGAGTTGATGTGTGAATTTTCTCAAATAAACAATAATTATTTTAATCTTTATTTTTCAGCCAAAGCAGATCAGATGTTGGTCTCAATTCACAGCCTGTATATCAGTTTGTAAATGATTACATGTAAGTATCTCTCACAGTCACTTGTTGTATAACATTTTCGTCAAGCTGTTGATGTCATCTTCGTTATAAAAAGTATTCTTAGCTATTACTTACATATCCATATATTTTAAACATTCATAACAATAACATCTGAATGTAACCAATACATTTTAAACATTAAAATATTCACACATTGCCATTAACTTACACATTCACATGACTGAGACAATCATATCACTAAGACATTTATATGAATAAGACATTCATATCACTGTCAGATTCACATCACTAACACACCCATATCACTACCACATTCTTATCACTAAGACAATTATATCATATCACTAAGACAATTATATGACTTACATCACTCAGACAATCATATAACTAAGACGAACATATCACAAAGACATTCATATCACTAAGACATTTATATATAACAGTGTGAGATAACACTACAATGCACATTGATATAAAATAACATGAAAACAGAAATTAGTTCAGATGTATACCGACATGTACATGTAAATATCTAATGACTTAAGTAAAACATAGCACACATTCATTGATTTTTTGGTGCAATTTACTGCTTTAGAGCTGTTTCCTCTTGCCAAAAAATCCCCATAAAATTATATTTTCCAAAATAATTAATAAGATTTTCAGTGAATACAGCAATGAATTGCTTAAAAAAGATAACAACATCTTGATAAGACTACCCGGTAGCCATTTTAGATTAAATGCATAAAAAGGTAGAAATAGGTATATTGTATATTATACTTTCCATTCAAACATAACTTTGTATTTTTCCCAAAGTTTGGAAAGTCCCAATTTGGTAGCAGGTTCAATTCCAAAATATATCACAGACATTCTCGGGTATGATCAAGTTGGGAAAAATATTTAACAAGAGATGTCACAGAGACAGCGCGCTCGACTATTCCGCCGCTTTTCAATGTAAGGATTGAAATGTTTTGGCGAAACATGCATGGATCACTGTTAGATTAGATTTCAATGCAATACATGGTGTGCTGAGCATAAGAAAGGGGCAAACATTATATATTATAAAAGATAGGGTTATCTTACTTGATTAAATAAGAAGGTTAAATAGATGGGAGCCTGTGTGTAAAGTTTCAATGCAATACATGATATATTTGCTGAGATATTGATTTAAATGTAGTTACATGCAAAATCTTAACCAGAATTTCTAATTTTATTATTATAAAGGGCAATTATTTTGCATTAAATGCAAACTAGAGTTATCTAACTTGGTTAATTAAGTAGGTTGGATGGTTTACTATCATTGTATACAGTCTCAATGCAATACCTCAAGTAGTTGCTGAGATATTAACCGATGTGTGCTTACACGCAAAACCTTAACCAGAATTTCTAAGTCAAATAATAAAGGGCAATTATTTGCATTAAATGCAAACTAGAGTTATCTAACTTGATTAATTTAGTAGGTTGGATGGTTGAGTACCACTGTATCAAGTATCAATGCAATACCTCAAGTAGTTGCTGAGATATTAACCTATGTGTGCTTACACGCAAAACCTTAACCAGAATTTCTAAGTTGAATAATAAAGGCCTATTATTTGCATTATATTCAAATAATTGTTATATAACTTCATTGATTTAGTATCTTAGATAGTTGGGAATACATATCCAAAGTTCCAATGCAATAACTGATGTATTTACTGAGATAATGACTTAAAGGTGCTTACATGCAAAACCTTAACCAAGGTGTGACGCCAACGCCGACGCCACCGCCGACGCCAGGGGGAGTAGTATAGCTCTCCTTATTCTTGGAATATTCGAGCTAAAAAACATTCTAAACAAATCAGCATAGTGACTTTTTTACAAGATTTGCAAAAAAATGATAGCACATTTTAGAATTAGAGTTTGTAATTCCAGGACATATCAGCCAGTGCTGGAGGCAGAGGAGGTTCCTGCCACGTTTCATCTTTCAAGACCTGAGGCTAGCAGGACTTCCAAAGTGTTCACAACCTCTACATCATGCAATCGATGTTGCTGTCAGGAGTGTAAAGCAATCAGGCAGCTGCAAAAAAGAAAATTAGAATTAGAAGTGGCTATTTTAGCAAAGCAATTAAAAAAAGAACAATAAAGATCAATATGCACATTGAGTGCTGATGCCAAATTTTATTAAAATTACATACAAATATTTAAGTTAAATTTTGTGGCATTGACAGGTTAAATTTGGAAAGAGATTACAGTAAAGGACCTCTAACTACATTCTTAATATCCGATATATGTCTGTTGCCAATTATCAGCACATTTTAGTACACTTTTATTTTAGAACATAGTTATGTATGCTGGTACTCTTTAAAGTCTTTGATTAAAACTACTGTTAACTTGCAGGTACCGAGTATTTGGTAATCCACCTTGTTGTTCATTGATGGCATTTCAGAAATTATGCAACTTGTGTTCTGCACAACAGTGTTTTACCCATACCTAAAGTTATGTTTCAAGAGTAAGGCTCCAAATTTGATTAGTCTATGTACATTTTACTCAAGGGATATCCATTTTTAACTTATATGGGGGGAAAGCCCTTAAAACTACATGTAATACCACTCCCCTACAGAATCAAATATACCCTATTGGGGTCCAAATTAGCAAAAAGACACACTCGACCATATACTGAAAAAAATATTTGCCTTTCCCCATGTGGGTTATATATTTAACTGAAAAAGCCATAAGAATAAGTGTTCATGAGCAGAATTTGTATTTTGTTCAATAGTATTTTGCGTTGAAAACAAATTCTTAGATACATTATTGAATGTGCCATTGATACTTTATTTACTATTACTTTTAACAAAAGAATACATTTTATAAACATTGCCATAACATGACAAAAGATGCTAAAGCATACTTGGTAATGTTAATGTTGAAATAAAATTAGTTTACCAAAGTATGTTGAAACAAAGTGGTCTCTGTATCTTAGCCCAACAAGATTGTTAGCTTGAGGCTGCACCCTGCCATCATCACCTTTTCCACCATCATTGTTGTCTTCTATAGCTGCCATGGGAATGGCTCGCTGCTTGCAAATGTTGTGAAAAACACATCAAGCAATGACTAGCCTTTTAAATAGAAGTTATACATGTATAATATATATATATATATCTATAATTATATATATATGTATTTGATGATTTATAACTAACATAAGAATTTTAAGAAATTAGCTTCATGATTTTTAAGTGCAATTCCTTTCCTCCTTAAATGTGTATAGTATCACTTGTGTGACCGTTTAAATCTTAATTCAAAATTTGTTATGAATGTATACTGAAACTCTACACAACTTAACCAACAATATTGAATTCCGTATTGAATTAACATTCATAAAAAACTTGTTGTTGTTATAATGTATTGCTGTACATGAGTAAAGTACTAAGTGGTACAATTAATTATTTAATGTAATTGTATTCTATATTCTGTAACATATTATTATCGTGATAGTTTTATTTGAAGTTAAATTTCAAATAAATTAGGTTACACTTAAATTGTTCATCTTATATTATAATTCACCTGCACACTTTAACTGGCTGGAGGATTATTTCCCTATGAAGAATGCCAAATCTCCTCTTCAACCAAAGCTCGAGTGACTTTGTGGCTCCTGCAATACATATTATTGATGAAACAGCCTTTGTGTGTATGAAACAAAAATTGAGCTGCTAAAGTAATGTTTATCTAAAAGTTGCATAATTTTTTTTTTTGATTCCAATTACATCTAGCAGATCAGACAAGAGAATAAAATAATTTGGGCTCTCAATTTAATTTATTCAAAATTTAATCAACCACAATTTTACAATACATGTAGGGCTATGCATTTCAGATTATGCAGAGTTAAATTAATTTTGAAACATACCTGTTATAGGCTTGATCGGCCTGGGTTTGCGGAGCTAGGAAAGGGGTAAGCAGCCACCTTTTGGCTGGATAGCCGCTGTCCCCAAGCAGATAGAAACCGTGTGGCATGTGGCCATTCTCAAAAAGGTTGTTTAACGAGCTTTCTCTTAAAACTCTACTGTCATGCACGGATCCAAGCCAGCGTGCAACAACATCAATTATATTGTACCATCCGTCAAAAACAACTTGAACATTTATACTATGTTTCCCTTTTCTGTTGACATAAATTTCTTCATGTTGATTGGGTGAGGCAATGTTAATATGGGTTCCGTCTATGGCCCCAATGACTTTCGGAAACCGTGCAATCCCCTGCATTTGCACGGCATTCCGTCTGAATTCTTCAACACTACCTGGAAACCTAATAAATTGCCTAATCAACGCAGGTGATGACAGAGCATTAATAACTTCAGTCAACACACGTGACACTGTTGGCTGACTGACACTATGTATGTCCGCATCATTTAACTGTATTAAGCCAGTTGCTAAATATCGTAATGTAATCAAGATTTTTTGTTCAGCATTTAAGGCGTTATTTCTGGCTGCTTTAGGAGAAATGTTAGCCCCGATCAGCTGTGTTAAATAATTGATTCCAGCTCTGTCAAATCTGTATCTATTTATAATATCCATTTCCAGTAGAGTATCAAGATTCGGGGCACGATCCATGATCTGAAATAATAGCCTGACATGTTATTTAATCATAATTTAAATTAAACAAGAGATGTTTGTCAAACATTATGCCCCCCCCCCCCTGAGCGCCATGTTGTCAGGATTATATGGACAATTGAATGAAATATGCATGGACCGAAATGACAGCTGATTTGTTGCTGTTTTAAGATTATGACCATTAAAGTTTGAGGATAAAGTGTGTTATGACCGTCATGACCTTTGACTCTATGAACTCAAAATCCAGAGTCATTAGCTGGTCACCAGAAACCTAAATGTCAAGTTTGAGGGCCATGGGTGCAGGCATTGTCAAGTTATCAAAAGACAATTTTTTTTCGTTCAAGGTCACTGTGACCTTGACCTTTGACCCGATGACCCTTAAATCATGAGGGGTCATCTACAAGTCAGATGCAACTCCAAGTCAAGTTTGAAGACCATGGGTTCAGGCATTGTTGAGTTATCACTCGGACAACCTTTTACCATTCAAGATCACTGTGACCTTGACCTTTGGCTCTATGAATCCTAAAATCAATAAGGGTGATCTACTGGTCAGGCTTAACATCCATGTCAAGTTTAATGATCATAGGTTCAGGCATTGTCGAGATATCATTGGGGGAAGATTTGTTAACTTTTTTGCATTAAAGGTTACTGTGACATTGACCTTGGCCTGATGACCCTCAAAGTCGATAGGGGTCATCTACTTGGTAGGCCCAACCTTCATGTCAAGTTTGATGACCATAGGTCCAAGAATTGTCGAGTTTGCTTTCAAGGTCACTGTAACCTTGACCTTTGACCCCTAAAATCAATAGGAGTCATCTACTGGTCAGGCCCAACCTCCATGTCAAGTTTGAGGGCCATGGGTGCAGGCATTGTTGAGTTATCACTTGGACAACCTTTTATCATTCAAGGTCACTGTGACCTTGACCTTTGGCCCAATGACCCCTAAAATTAATAGGGACAATCTTCTGGCCAGGCTCAACCTCCAAGTCAAGTTTGAGGGCCATGGGTGCAGCCATTGTCAAGTTATCACTCGGATAACCTTTTACCATTCCAGGTCACTGTGACCTTGACCTTTGGCCCAATGACCCCTTAAATCAATAGGGACCATCTTCTGGCCAGGCCCAACCTCCAAGTCAAGTTTGAGGGCCATGGGTGCAGGCATTGTCGAGTTATCACTCGGACAACCTTTTACCATTCCAGGTCACTGTGACCTTGACCTTTGGTCCAATGACCCCCAAAAACAATAAGGGTCATCTACTGGTCAGGCCCAACCTCCAAGTCAAGTTTGAGGGCCATGGGTGCAGGCATTGTTGAGTTATCACTCGAACAACCTTTTACCATTCAAGGTCACTGTGACCTTGACCTTTGACCCATTGAGCCCAAAAAACAATAGGGGTCAGCTACTGGTCAGGCCCAACCTCCAAGTCAAGTTTGAGGGCCATGGGTGCAGGCATTGTTACGTTATCACTCGGACAACCTTCTACCATTCAAGGTCACTGTGACCTTGACCTTTGGCCTGATGACCCCAAAAAACAATAGGGGTCATCTACTGGTCAGGCCCAACCTCCATGTCAAGTTTGAGGGCCATGGGTGCAGGCATTGTTGAGTTATCATTCGGACAAGCTTTAAAATTATTTTACCATTAAAGGTCACTGTGACCTTGACCTTTGACCCGATGACCCCCAAAATCAATAGGGGTCATCTTCTGGTCAGGCCCAACCTTCATGCGAAGTTTGATGACCATACGTCCAGGAATTGTTGAGTTATCACTCGGACAAGCTTTGGTCTACCGACGGACGGACAGACCGACCGACCGACCGACATGCCTGTGCAAAGCAATATACCCCTCTTCTTCGAAGGGGGGCATAACAAAGCAATATACCCCTCTTCTTCGAAGGGGGGCATAAAAATAACATCATGACAAATACTTTGAAAATTTATCAATTTTGGCCAATAGTTTGCATTAAACTTACATGTAGCTTTTTAGTAAAGAAGTACTCATATTACCTGGTTGCAGCTGCACATTTTTACGAGAAGTATTAACATTCATGAACTTACAGTAGAAATCTTTTCTTTACACAATTTTAAAGATTTCTTTACCAAGCTTATATGAAATTTGATGGGGCAACATGACAATTCATGGAATTATGATTCTATTTTTTTATAGTAAATATATATGCTATCTCAGTTCACATGAATGGTTTCCTTTTAATTTATAAGAGATGTATTCTTATGAATCCAATCATTGATATTTTCACTATCATTACTTACAGTTGACTTTATTTCAGTAATATTTTCAACATTGGATTGTGATATAAACAACACAAAACAAAACCCTCTTTAAATCACCCCCTTCAAATTGGAATCCAATCTCTATTACATCCAGATAATGATTGTTTTGGCATGTTATGATTTTAATTCGAGGTAACATTCTCCTTTCGAATTCTAAACATGTCTGATTGCTTTAACTATTTTATCACTGACAGTTGACATTTGAACATAACACACAGTCAAACAAATAAATTGACATAATTGTTTATTAACATGTGTCTAAGGTGGTAAACGAATATCTTTCATGTTATTAATCATCAAATGCCACATAAAAAAAGGTTATCGACATGACATAAAAAATACCCATTGAAGAAATGTGAAACGGTTGAAATGAAACATTGAATATCGCGAAATTATATGATGTAGTTAAGGCGTTCGCTAATGTAATATGCATTATTTTTGCCGTTGGTAGCGAATCAATCAACACCAAAGAATGACAAATCAGACGAATAATACTGTAATAATTCCATGTTTTTACAACTCTTGCAGGTGTTTTTAGGTGAGATATTTGTTCGACCTTCGCATTTCCATTCCCACTCCCTATTGTACAGTAGGCTACAGAAAACCATAAAAACGAAAAAAGGTACTTACTGCTGAGCGACAGGAGCAGACTTTTTTTTAAAATTCAACCAAAATCCCCGTAAAATACCGTGATCTTATTATGTTATGAAATATTTAAGGAAGGTAAACACTTCCTTAACTTCTTCAAACGATCTTAGTTGAAATCTCAGATTCTTGAACTTACTAAGTCCAAATCTTAGAATCTGGTAGAATTGAGGACCAATCTAAGAACAAAACGACCAATCTAAGGATGAAACCAATCTAAGATACATATTGAATACGGCCCGACGTTATTTGATACAGGCCCCAACAGAACAAAACGTGTCAAAGTGAAAATGTCAGCATTTTTACGTAATAATTTTAACATTGATAAGTTCAAAGCGCATTTCATTATTTCCCAATACCTTTAGTGAAGCCTGACCAATGTGAAGGACAGTTTGTATGCGCTGGTGGTGGTCAGTTCTCCCATCCCGAATGTGTTCCTGGATCATCGATTTGTGACGGCAAGGTCGATTGCTCTGGAGGCCAGGATGAAACCAACTGTCGTAAGTGTGACTATTTATTAACGATTTGTGTAGTGATTTAATTTATGTTCATTAAGTTTATTTGAAATGTAATTTTGTAACTTGATTGTGACGATAGCTAATGGTTTATAGATTCACTCTCGAATACGTTTCCGGGTAGAAACAAGTATTGGTGTCCATTTTTAGGAATCATAAGAAAGTAGCAAAGTAGGTTTCAATCCCATAACCGCTTTGCTGGCGGTTGCGGACAACTACACCAATATACTCCTCACACTCTAATGGTTCGAGATATTGGATATGTCTGTGTGGTTCTTAAGCTGCGTTCAGCCATTAAGTAAATAGTATAAAGTTGATAACGTAGCTAAATATCTTACCAACACTATTTCATTAGTCCGAATCACTCCCTTAGTGCAAAAAGGTGCCAACTAATATTTTTGCCTAAAATTTAATTTTGGCATATTGCAATACAGTTACATTTGTATCTACATGTGACATTAAAATGTCATAATTCTTTACATTTAACTACGCTGCAAGTAGATCGCGTAGTTATTTCAATGTAGCAGATACACGTAAGGGCTTTACTCTTTGGAAATCTTAATCAATTCTGCAATAATACACTTCACTGGAAAATCAATTTGAACTTATACAAAATACAGTTAAATTCATTAATACTATTATTTGTTTTTGAAGAACTACTTCTTATATGTCCCGGTATACATCCGAGGTTCTTAATGATGGAAAATGGCCGAAGTGTTCCGATTGGTTTATGTAGTTTCATTTTATAGACTAGACAAATTTTCTAACAAATATCTCATTAAATGAGCACCGACTACTTCGCTATGTATATGATAACGTGCAAACAGCCATACGGTAGTGAAATATAGTTTATGAATATATACATACATATACAGTCAAACCTCGATTGGTCGAAGTAGTTGTGACTTAGAGAAAAACTTCGTGATTAATAACAATCGATATAACCGAAATTCAAAAAGTGCATAACTAAGCCGAAGAAATCGAACATCGAGATAACACAGTTCGACATAGCGAGTTTCGACTGTACCACATTTTTGTACCAGGCTACCAGAATGTCTTGCTATGAAAACGGCCTTGTTCAAAAGTACAATACAGTGAAATATATATGAATTAAAGTTTATTCTTTTACATATTTACTTTCATTCTAGCACCAACCTGCAGTCCAAATCAGATCTTGTGCTCGGATAAAATGACGTGCGGAAACAGATGCGACAAAATCTCGGATTGTCCGCTCTCCGAGGACAAAAAGTCATGTCGTAAGTAGTTTTCGTACAGTTACATTTTTGTTTAATCATATATTATATATGGTAGCTTCAGTTAACATCAATACATACAAATTTAACATGCAGTTACAAAAAAAATCACAAAAATGGATTCAGCTACAAGATTAGTTCCAGCCCTTCCCAGTCGTCATTGTAACGTCAATGTCGTTTATATTTAAAGCTGTACTCTCACAGTTTGACGTTTTTTGACAACTGTTTTGTTATTTGTAGTAGAAAGGATCTGTTGTTTGAAGGTATGGCCGTAATGTTAAATGACCGCATATAATTTAGGACATTGCATTCTGAATAGTTTTTTTTTTACTAATATGTAAACAGCAGGGGCGGATCTATAGATTGACATTAGAGATGGATGGGGGTTACTTAGGGGTGTAACCTTTTGACCTGCAGCCCTCCGTGAGAACCGAAATTTATTTAGCTTAAAGTAATGGCAGTAACAGGGGGAAATTCTAGTCCGAAACGGTGTACTTTAGGCGTGTTCTATAACTTTTATTTCTCCTATATTGTAATAAAATGTATACTTGGATAATTTGGACTGAAAGCCAGTGAAGAACATGATTTAAATTACGCTAGAAAATATTACGATCTTACACTGAAACGAACAATTTGTCTTTCATCTATATCGCGTTTTGTAATTTTCATCTTTTCAGCAACTGAAATAATTGTACATTATGAACCTTAAATGACGTTTATATGCCTACAGCTCAATCATGCTTCTGCGACGTCGGAACGTTCCGGTGCAAGGATGGCGAAACCTGCCTGGCGATGATGACGTTATGTGATGGTAATGATGACTGTCCCGGTGGTGAGGATGAAGAGCAATGCTGTAAGTGTTATATAGGATCGTATGCGTTGCGAGGAGGAAAGTATCTATTTGAACCTAAAAGAATACAACTATTGTAATACATGTTATTACAATAATATATGGATCACGCAAGGGGGCGGGGATGACATTCTGAATTATTACGCGATGCCTATATAAATGTGATTCACTATTTTCGAATGTTTTTCAAATAGAAATCAACATGACAATGTTTTGAACTGTTGACCGGTAAACAATATGAACTGTTACCCGCGCGTCATATGTACATGTACGCTTGGGCGCATGTGAGTTTGGTATGTGGTCACCTAGCCGGACAAGCCTTCCGGGCTCTCCGGTTTGTCCCACAACACAAGACCACACTCTCGCGTTAAATCGTGCGACCGAGAGTAATTTATATAGTGTTGTTATAAATTGTTTCACAATCGTTGTAAAATAAATATGTTTAAAAAGATAGGTACGTCATGGGTGTACCGGGATTCTAAAAATAAACTGCATATCGTTTAAACTCGTGAATTTCCGGTATTGGTTTTGAAATTTTAATTGGTTCACGGAAAAATACCGAAGAATTTTCAAGCGCTCAATCATCAATGTGATCAAGATCATAACCACACGTTAACAAATCAATATCGCTTTACAAATGTATTTGTCTGTTCGTGTTTGAACGAAAATATAATAATCAGGTAAAACAGTTGTTGCATGGGCATTTGTGATACAGTCAAAACTGTTGTCTCTCGGTGTCGGGTATGACATTCTAAACTGTTGCCCTCGGCTTATCGGCCTCGGGACAGCAGTTCAGTAGTCATCCCCTCCTCCACGTGACAACAATTTTGACTGTTACACAAATGCCCATGCAATTACAGAATTATACTGTTGTTTTCGGCCTTTTCGGGCTCGGGCAAAAGTTCAGATGCTATCCTTTCCACTTCGGGACAACAGTTTTTCCTGTTACCTAAATGGCCATGAAATAATTGTAAAATAATTATATAAGAATTATCGCCATACGTATATTTGTATGTTTAGTTCGATTATCTTGGAGAATAAAAACTCATTTGTGACATTTCTTATAGAGTAAGGTTAACACATCTTTTTACAGCATGCAAGCGCATATACGGTGACAACGGAATATTTCTTTGAGTCAGGTTGTAATGTGTGATATTTGTAGTCAAAGTTAACTCATTTCTTTACAAAGTGTTTGCCCCTTTTAAACGAAATCAAGCTTCTGTCTTGAAGTTTAAATGTGATATGTGATATCTGAAGTCAAGGTCAAGGTTAACACTTCTTTTTACAGAATGTGTTCGCATTTGTTGCGAAAATAGTTCGACGGAGGGAAGAAATGTGTCCGTGAGAGAGAAAATGCAATTTATGATATCAGCTTAATTAAATTAACATGGCAATATCAATCCTTCAATGATATTTGTAGCCAAAATTTCTACAACACTTTTTACAGCGCCAGAATGCCTTTGCAGAGAATCGAAGTATCTGTGTGAGGGAGGCAAGAGATGCATTGACCGTCAGCTGCTGTGTAATGGGATGGAAGACTGTGAGCTTGGTGATGATGAAGACGAGTGTCGTAAGTAGATTAGGCACTGATATTACAGTTTTTATTATGACAAAAAGAAGATCGTAGACAGAGTAAGCTGATATATTTCATTCTCTAGTGTGTGGCCTGGGCAGAAACCAGTAATGTGTCCTTTTTGAGGGGTCATGAGAAAGTAACCCTGGTTGGTATCGAACCCTCAACCACTTAGGTGACATATTGGTACATACACCACATGAACTCTCTCACCCTCATTGTTATAATGGATATTAGTGGTTCATTAATTGCATAACCGAATTATGAACTTTGCATAACACATAATATGCCAGCATCGCAAAACAATAATGAAGGATGCATAATACATCATATGCCAGCATCGCAAAACAATGATGAACAATGCATAACGTATAATATGCCAGCATCGCAAAGCAATGATGAACAATGCATAACACATAATATGCCAGCATCGCAAAACAATAATGAACGATGCATAATACATCATATGCCAGCATCGCAAAACAATGATGAACAATGCATAACTCATAATATACCAGCACCGCAAAACAATGATAAACAATTCAAAACTCATAATATGCCAGCATCGCAAAACTATGATGTACTATGCATAACACATCATATGCCAGCCCTCGCAAATCAATAATGAACGATGCAAAATACATAATATGCCAGCATCGCAAAACAATAATGAACCATGCATAACACATCATATGCCAGCATCGCAAAACAATGATAAACAATTCATAACTCATAATATGCCAGTATCGCAAAACTATGATGTACTATGCATAACACATGATATGCCAGTATCGCAAAACTATGATGAACAATGCATAACACATCATATGCCAGCATCGCAAATCAATGATGAACAATGCATAACACATGATATGCCAGCATCGCAAAACAATAATGAACCATGCATAACACATCATATGCCAGCATCGCAAAACAATGATAAACAATTCATAACTCATAATATGCCAGTATCGCAAAACTATGATGTACTATGCATAACACATCATATGCCAGCATCGCAAAACAATGATGAACAATGCATAACGTATAATATGCCAGCATCGCAAAGCAATGATGAACAATGCATAACACATAATATGCCAGCATCGCAAAACAATAATGAACGATGCATAATACATCATATGCCAGCATCGCAAAACAATGATGAACAATGCATAACTCATAATATACCAGCACCGCAAAACAATGATAAACAATTCAAAACTCATAATATGCCAGCATCGCAAAACTATGATGTACTATGCATAACACATCATATGCCAGCCCTCGCAAATCAATAATGAACGATGCAAAACACATAATATGCCAGCATCGCAAAACAATAATGAACCATGCATAACACATCATATGCCAGCATCGCAAAACAATGATAAACAATTCATAACTCATAATATGCCAGTATCGCAAAACTATGATGTACTATGCATAACATATAATATGCCAGCATCGCAAAACAATAATGAACCATGCATAACACATCATATGCCAGCATCGCAAAACAATGATGAACAATGCATAACGTATAATATGCCAGCATCGCAAGGCAATGATGAAAAATGCATAACTCATAATATGCCAGCATCGCAAAACAATGATGAACAATGCATAACTCATAATATGCCAGCATCGCAAAACAATGATGAACGGTGCATAATACATCATATGCCAGCATCGCAAAACAATGATGAACAATGCATAACACATCATATGCCAGCATTGCAAAACAATGATGAACAATGCATAACTCATAATATGCCAGCATCGAAAGGCAATGATAAAAAGTGCATAACTCATAATATGCCAGCATCGCAAAAGAATGGTTAACAATGCATAACACATAATATTCCAGCATCGCAAAACAATGATGAACAATGCATAACACATAATATTCCAGCATCGCAAAACAAAGATGAGCAATGCATAACACATCATATGCCAGCATCGCAAAACAATAATGAACCATGCATAACACATTACATGCCAACATTTCAAAACAATGATGAACGATGCAAAACACATAATATGCCAGTATCGCAAAACGATGATGAACCATGCATAACACATTACATGCCAGCATTTCAAAACAATGATGATCGATGCAAAACACATAATATGCCAGGATCACAAAACAATGATGAACAATGCATAACGCATTACATGCCAACATTTCAAAACAATGATGATCGATGCTTAACACATAATATGCCAGGATCACAAAACAATGATGAACAATGCATAACGCATTACATGCCAACATTTCAAAACAATGATGATCGATGCAAAACACATAATATGCCAGCATCGCAAAACAATGATGAACAATGCATAACTCATAATATGCCAGCATCGCAAAACAATGATGAACAATGCATAACACATAATATGCCAGCATCGCAAAACAATGATGAACAATGCATAACACATAATATGCCAGCATCGCAAAACAATGATGAACAATGCATAACTCATAATATGCCAGCATCGCAAAACAATGATGAACAATGCATAACTCATAATATACCAGCACCGCAAAACAATGATAAACAATTCAAAACTCATAATATGCCAGCATCGCAAAACTATGATGTACTATGCATAACACATCATATGCCAGCGCTCGCAAATCAATAATGAACGATGCAAAACACATAATATGCCAGCATCGCAAAACAATAATGAACCATGCATAACACATCATATGCCAGCATCGCAAAACAATGATAAACAATTCATAACTCATAATATGCCAGTATCGCAAAACTATGATGTACTATGCATAACACATAATATGCCAGCGTCGCAAAACAATAATGAACCATGCATAACACATCATATGCCAGCATCGCAAAACAATGATGAACAATGCATAACGTATAATATGCCAGCATCGCAAGGCAATGATGAAAAATGCATAACTCATAATATGCCAGCATCGCAAAACAATGATGAACAATGCATAACACATCATATGCCAGCATCGCAAAACAATGATAAAAAATGCATAACTCATAATATGCCAGCATCGCAAAACAATAATGAACGATGCATAACACATCATATGCCAGCATTGCAAAACAATGATGAACAATGCATAACACATCATATGCCAGCATCGCAAAACAATGATAAACAATTCATAACATATATAGGAGCATCGCAAAACAATGATGAACAATGCATAACACTTAACATGCCAGCATCGCAAAACAATGATGAACAATGCATAACTCATAATATGCCAGCATCGAAAGGTAATGATAAAAAATGCATAACTCATAATATGCCAGCATCGCAAAACAATGATGAACAATGCATAACACATAATATTCCAGCATCGCAAAACAATGATGAACAATGCATAACACATAATATGCCAGCATCGCAAAAGAATGATGAACAATGCATAACACATAATATTCCAGCATCGCAAAACAATTAGGAACCATGCATAACACACAATATGCCAGCATCGCAAAACAATGATAAACAATTCATAACTCATAATATGCCAGCATCGCAAAACAATGATAAACAATTCATAACTCATAATATGCCAGCATCGCAAAACAATGATAAACAATTCAAAACTCATTATATGCCAGCATCGCAAAACAATGATAAACAATTCATAACTCATAATATGCCAGCATCGCAAAACAATAATGAACCATGCATAACACATCATATGCCAGCATCGCAAAGCAATGATGAACAATGCATAACACATAATATGCCAGCATCGCAAAACAATGATGAACAATGCATAACTCATAATATGCCAGCATCGCAAAGCAATGATGAACAATGCATAACACATAATATGCCAGCATCGCAAAAAAATGATGAACAATGCATAACTCATAATATGCCAGCATCGCAAAGCAATGATGAACAATGCATTATACATCATATGCCAGCATCGCAAAGCAATGATGAACAATGCATAACACATCAAATGCCAGCATCGCAAAGCAATGATGAACAATGCATAACTCATAATATGCCAGCATCGCAAAACAATGATGAACAATGCATAACAAATCATATTCCAGCATCGCAAAATAATGATGAATAATGCATAATACATAATATGCCAGCATCGCAAAACAATGATGAACGATGCATAACACATTACATGCCAACATTTCAAAACAATGATGAACGATGCAAAACACATAATATTCCAGCATCGCAAAACAATGATGAACAATGCATAACACATAATATGCCAGCATCGCAAAACAATGATGAACAATGCATAACTCATAATATGCCAGCATCGAAAGGCAATGATAAAAAATGCATAACTCATAATATGCCAGCATCGCAAAACAATGATGAACAATGCATAACACATAATATGCCAGCATCGCAAAACAATGATGAACAATGCATAACACATAATATGCCAGCATCGCAAAACAATGATGAACAATGCATAACAAATCATATTCCAGCATCGCAAAACAATTAGGAACCATGCATAACACACAATATGCCAGCATCGCAAAACAATGATAAACAATTCATAACTCATAATATGCCAGCATCGCAAAACAATGATAAACAATTCATAACTCATAATATGCCAGCATCGCAAAAAAATGATAAACAATTCAAAACTCATTATATGCCAGCATCGCAAAACAATGATAAACAATTCATAACTCATAATATGCCAGCATCGCAAAACAATAATGAACCATGCATAACACATCATATGCCAGCATCGCCAAGCAATGATGAACAATGCATAACTCATAATATGCCAGCATCGCAAAACAATGATGAACAATGCATAACTCATAATATGCCAGCATCGCAAAGCAATGATGAACAATGCATAACACATAATATTCCAGCATCGCAAAACAATGATGAACAATGCATAACACATAATATGCCAGCATCGCAAAACAATGATGAACAATGCATAACAAATCATATTCCAGCATCGCAAAACAATTAGGAACCATGCATAACACACAATATGCCAGCATCGCAAAACAATGATAAACAATTCATAACTCATAATATGCCAGCATCGCAAAACAATGATAAACAATTCATAACTCATAATATGCCAGCATCGCAAAAAAATGATAAACAATTCAAAACTCATTATATGCCAGCATCGCAAAACAATGATAAACAATTCATAACTCATAATATGCCAGCATCGCAAAACAATAATGAACCATGCATAACACATCATATGCCAGCATCGCCAAGCAATGATGAACAATGCATAACACATCATATGCCAGCATCGCAAAGCAATGATGAACAATGCATAACTCATAATATGCCAGCATCGCAAAGCAATGATGAACAATGCATAACACATAATATGCCAGCATCGCAAAGCAATGATGAACAATGCATAACACATAATATGCCAGCATCGCAAAGCAATGATGAACAATGCATAACACATAATATGCCAGCATCGCAAAAAAATGATGAACAATGCATAACTCATAATATGCCAGCATCGCAAAGCAATGATGAACAATGCATTATACATCATATGCCAGCATCGCAAAGCAATGATGAACAATGCATAACACATCAAATGCCAGCATCGCAAAGCAATGATTAACAATGCATAACTCATAATATGCCAGCATCGCAAAACAATGATGAACAATGCATAACAAATCATATTCCAGCATCGCAAAATAATGATGAACAATGCATAATACATAATATGCCAGCATCGCAAAACAATGATGAACGATGCATAACACATTACATGCCAACATTTCAAAACAATGATGAACGATGCAAAACACATAATATTCCAGCATCGCAAAACAATGATGAACAATGCATAACACTTAACATGCCAGCATCGCAAAACAATGATGAACAATGCATAACGTATAATATGCCAGCATCGCAAGGCAATGATGAAAAATGCATAACTCATAATATGCCAGCATCGCAAAACAATGATGAACAATGCATAACACATCATATGCCAGCATCGCAAAACAATGATGAACAATGCATAATACATAATATTCCAGCATCGCAAAACAATGATGAGCGATGCATAACTAATCATATTCCAGCATCGCAAATTAATAATGAACAATGCATAACACATAATATGCCAGCATCGCAAAACAATAATGAACCATGCATAACGCATTACATGCCAACATTTCAAAACGATGATGATCGATGCAAAACACATAATATGCCAGCATCGCAAAACAATGATGAGCAATGCATAACTCATAATATGCCAGCATCGCAAAACACTAATGAACAATGCATAACACAATACATGCCAACATTTCGAAACTATGATGATCGATGCAAAACACATCATATTCCAGCATCGCAAAACAATAATGAACCATGCATTACACATTGCATTCCAACATTTCAAAACAATGATGAACGATGCAAAACACATAATATGCCAGCATCGCAAAACAATAATGAACCATGCATAACGCAGTACATGCCAACATTTCAAAACAATGATAATCGATGCAAAACACATAATATGCCAGCATCGCAAAACACTAATGAACCATGCATAACACATTACATGCCAACATTTCAAAACAATGATAATCGATGCAAAACACATAATATGCCAGGATCGCAAAACAATAATGAACCATGCATAACGCATAATATAGCAGTATTGCAAAACCGAATTATGAACTTTGCATAACACATAATATGCCATCATCGGAAAACAATAATGAACGATGCATAACACATCATATGCCAGCATCGCAAAACAATGATAAACAATTCATAACTCATAATATGCCAGCATCGCAAAACAATGATGAACAATGCATAACTCATAATATGCCAGCATCGCAAGGCAATGATGAACAATGCATAACACATAACATGCCAGCATCGCAAGGCAATGATGAGCAATGCATAACACATAATATGCCAGCATCGCAAAACAATAATAAATAAGGATAAACAATACATAACAAATACTTTTACTAGCATTGCAAAAACCATGATGAACAAGGGTAAACAACGCATAACTCATCCTTTTCTAGCATCGCAAGGATAAACCATGCAAAACACGTCCTATGAATGAATCGCAAAATAATGATGAATAATGCAAAAAGCATCATTTGCAAGCATCGCAAAATAGTGATAAACACATCGTATAACAGCTCATGCAATCACGCTATCTATGCTTTATATATTTATGGACACGATATCAACTTATGTTATCATTTTAAGCTGAAGGTTGCAAGTGCAATGAAAAGGAATACTTTTGTCTGGGCGGGGAAAAGTGCATCCCACAGGTATTTCAATGGTTTAATTTCGAGATTTACGAGACGTGTGATTTATCGTTTAAATTATCATAACAAGTGTTGTTTGATTGTTTGATAACAAATCTATTAAAAAACCCCGACCAACTTACAATTATGTATGTGACTCCAAAATATAATTTGGGAAAATAAACCTCACCGCTGGGTTTGTGCGGTCTATGAGACTAATGTAAATGAGATACAAAGATACTGTTATTAACGAGGATGTTGCGTGGGACTGTTATTAACAGGGGATGTTGCGTGGGACTGTTATTAACAGGGGATGTTGCGTGGGACTGTTATTAGCAGGGGATGTTGCGTGGGACTGTTATTAATACACTAAGAGAGATTCTCCTTAAATGCTTGTTTTTCAAATTCTGAACTGAAAAAAATCATAGGCATAAACTTGAAATCTTGTTTGGAGAAATTATTTGGATACGGTTCATTTCACATTAGACCAGCGGATTAAAATATAGTTCGAGAACCTAAGAGGAAGTAAAAGGATGGCAATTAAATTTGCCAATATTAGACCTATCTTCAACATTTTATAAGGACTTTCTTTGCTAGTATGTGTTGCGTTAAATTGTTTTATCATATAATTTATGTTCAAAACAAGATAATAACACTTGAAATGTTAATACGTTATAGATATTTTGTATTCCTTGCATGGTATAACATTTTATTGAAGGACATGGTCCATAGTTAATATTAGTATTTCATATTTAATTATCTTACGTTAATTTGTTTACGATCTTTGTTCTGATGTAAAGAAATCACATTTTGCACATGTTTTTTTTTGTATTTTCAGATCTTGCTTTGTAATGGTAATTTTGATTGCCCATTATCCGATGATGAATTCTGTTTTGGTTAACTCCACGTTTTGAAGAGACAGTTCCTTTTACGGTGCATTTCGATCTCTGAGAAGATATATTTATAGTACATCACTTTCTGATATGTGACGATTCTTGCGAATCCGATTAACTACACTCAGAAATAAAACTTATCAAGAAATAAACTGTTGTTCATTTTATAACAAGTGTGAAGCTATGTTTTCACTATCTGTCAAAAGTAAGGCCACTAGTTTGTATAGTTTTATTTAGTTTCAGTGATGTTTTTGTTTTCAAAAAACTTGTATTGGAAAGGAGGAGTGAATGAAATTAAGCAGAAAATTAGATAAAAAATCTTTATCCTTTATACATTTTTAATTAAAAGCTACGAAACCACAATTTTTCCAGTAAAAAGGCGAAAAAAATCGCTTATATTTTTTAACTGAACCTAAATCATGTGCTTGTGTTGTTTTAAATCATTAAACTCAAATGAGTTATACATGAATATACATCCTGAGTGGTCTGAGAAAGCAGGTACGGAGGTCAACACAATGGTGGAAAGCAGCGGTAAAGGAAGCGGGTCTACCGTGAGCAGGAGCAAAGGCTCATCAGGCCTGAGCAGCACCAACTGTAAACTGGCGTGTTGCTTCCTATTTATTCAAACTGAAGTAAATGTGTGTGAATCGGTAGCACAAAAGTGTTGTATTATGGGTTAATATATGTTTTAATTTAATATCGATCAGTACATCAATTATAAATATTTTAATATGTGTTATATTTTATAATGTTAAGGTGTGTTGTTGGAAAATATAATCATATCAATAGTTTGCTGTGTAATTATATTATTGTTATTTAATATAAATTCTTTGTTATTTTATGTTCTTATAAGTAGTGCTGAACACTTGTGTTTTTATAAATATTCATCATTTACTCCCAGTGCTTTGTTATTCTACAGTTTCATAGTCCAGTACATTCTTGCAAATGGAATTTAAGAACAACTTTCTCAAAACTAGAAACGACACTTTTTCAGCACAGTATAGCAATTTTCGCTAATTATCACCTATTAATTCTATTGTTACATCACACAATACATCTCCCCGACCCCAACCTCAATTTCTATAGGAAAAATTAGCGGTTGGGAAAGTGGGAACACACCGAGAAAGGTTAGGTTTTTTAACATTCCGCAAATTATGGCTGGTGGGTCGTTGAATCATAACATAAAACAACAGCCCAAAACAAAGTAATAATACTTCTTTCATGCTTTTCGATGAAATATGGAGTTTTATCAGTGAAATAACAAAAGTGAAAATATCAATTTGATATTTTCACTGCAAAATAAGGAGTATAAATATCAATTTTCAGAACTACTTTTAAAATCCATTGTAGTGACTTCCCCTTGATCTAAACAGAACTCTTCACTTTTTAAACAGATAATGTTTGCAAATAAATTATTGGAAAGTTAAAGAAATGTTTCATAAGTTTATATAAAGATATATTTGGAAATTTAAAACTTACCGTTTATTAGAAAAATGAATATCCCGTTTTTTAAACGTTTTCTTGATCGTGAAGCTGAATGTTCGAGCGTTTGCTTTCATACCAACAACTGTTCGAACATAAATGGAATGTTATAGACTTGCATATTGATCTTCTTAAGAAAATTGTAAAACCGATCTTAATATATGGATGTGAAGTAGGGGGCTACGGAAATAATCTTATATAAGAAACAGTTTTTGACGTATGTACTTAATATCAAAAACAGTACACCATTTTGTATAGCTTATGGCAAAACCGGTGTAAAGTCATTGCAAATAGTTATTGATACACAAATGATCAGTTATTGGTCGAAGGTAATAGCCCCACATTGTACAAAACTTCCAGTATTTGTATATTATGTTATGCTAGGTAGATATATGTATGATAATATAATTAGAAACATGACTTTCAATGGATAAAAGACATACGAAAAATATTTGTTAAATGTAATATGATTAACATATGGAATAATCATGAATTCCCAAACACATTATGGCTTAAAAGGTCCGTTCAAATGAAATCATCTGGTTTCTGCATAAACGAGTGGTATTCTACTTTAAAAACATCAATACAATGATGTAGCTATAGACTGTTTAAAGAAAACGTTGAATTTGATGAATATTTAGTTATAACACCTGCTAAATCTTTGAAAGATTAAGTCAAATCTAGAACTAGAAATAGACTACCTAATGAAGTACGAAGCTGGGATAATATACAACTACATGATAGAAATGTGGACATTGTGATAAAACCGTATTGGTGATGAATTCAATTATGTACTGGAATGTAGCTATTTTACAGAATATAGAATAAGATTCATTAAGAAAACATTATACATGTACCAATGTCATAATGTTTTGAATTTTAAAGAAATTGTAAAAATCGATCCCGAAGATAATACAAAAGTCTTATAACATGTAATTTCTTCAAATGTATTGTAAATACATTTAGTTTAAGACTGTTACATGTTTTCCTCCATAAATAAATATTTATTTGTTCTACTTAGCTGTGGAACTTGGTGGATTTAACACCAGTGGTGAATCTGCACTCTGGTAGGACCTTAAATACATGTCAACATATCAGTGTGATACGATAAGTGGCTATGATCGATTTAGAAAAGATCTCCGAAATTAGAAATATATCAGAATAATTCTAGCCCGGAAAGGAAGCCAATTAGACCGGCAGTGAATACCCCACAAAAGAAAACATTGAAGGCAGTATTTTTATTCTCTGCCCTCTTTACCGCGATTCAAGAGGAAGCCTACTTGCCGAAGTACATACCTCCAGGCCGATCACACTTCGCTTCCTTTTCTTCGGCTCGAAAGAGGCTATTTACCAAACAAACTCGACTATCTTCAAATGTGTCCAAACATTAAGAATAGAAAATGTCCAGCTGTGGTGAAGTGCGCTGATACTGAGAAGAAAATCTTGAACCCGAACCATATCATAGAGGTGATAGATTACACTGACGATGAACTTGAATATTTTCTCCTGCTATCATTCAAGTGTGTGAATATTAATCTATACCATCCAGATGTTACTCATACGGTCTATCATTATAAAGGGGAAAAGAAGAAAAAAATGGGATAACGTTGTCAAATATAACTACAAACATATTATTGTTCAACCAAGAGCAGTATTGTGTGAGTTACAACAAGCCAAAGAAGTCTAGATGAAGGTCAGAAACAGGTATTTATTGATTTACATAAGGAAATATTTTCAACCGGTGAAAATTACATTGTCATTTGCAATCTAAAAAAAAACACAGAATTGATTTGATCACAGATACTCGATTTGAGCATAGACATCGCAGCTTACCACAAACTATGATTGAAGATATACGCAACCGTAACAAACAACTGTAACCGGCTGGGACGGACTTATAGTCTGTTTAGAATGGAATTATGCAAGAAATACTAGTTGATCTAAACATAAGTATTTGCCTGATATGTGTAGATGTGGTATTTATTATCAGTGGCTACTATGAACATCATCTGGAGAGTTTAGACACCATACTAACCAAACTACAAGCAGCTTACCTGGAATAAGCATTTAATTTCTTCACCCCCTCCCCCCCCCCCCCCAGCTTAAGCATTCTTGGACATGTTTGCGCCTAAAGGACGGAGACAGATCCAGCAAAGTTTGTAAAGGTTAAAGGCTGGCTTATTTATCAAAGTTTTGAATTACCTCCTTTCTCGCCTTTGCTGGTTACTTTCGACATTTCATTAAGAATTTCAGAGATATTGCCAAATCTTTGAATGGGTTACTGCCTCCAACTACTAACAATAAGGGGTCCAAGACACCGAAGCCTAAATGGAAATGAACAGAGAATGAGCGTGCTATCTTCGACCATCTGAAGGATCTTATGTCTTTTCCACCCATATAGGCCTACCCAAACTTCCTTGCCATTTGAGTAAAACACAGATGCATCAGAATGCATCTGGTAAAGCATAAGGTGGTATGCTGATTCAAATACAAGCTTTACATAGGGTGTTTTCGTAAGCCACCAGAGCTTTAAACAAGTCTGAATTCAACTAAAGCACCTTCTTACTGACAACGACCCACTGGTTTACGTATTCATTAGGGCCAAGCTTGATGATACTGGACAGCGATGGACTATGGCTCTTGGGGAGTACTCATTCGACCTCCAGTACAGGGCATGTTTGAAAAACCCGAATGTATTGACCCGTTATCGTATGAAAATAAAGTCGACATGGAAAACATGGATACTAGATAGTGTGCGAATCAACGAACCATATGTACAGTTTTTTTTAGCATGATTGCAATACCATATGTCGATAATATTTATACGATAAGGAACACCATGAGTCAATCTCTCGCTCAAAATGAGATAAGGGAAAACAGAAGATCACAGCGACCAAACCATCTCATTGAGAAATGGTGAAAAGCTGTCATTGACCAGAGGTTACCCAGATATGTCATGCACGGTCATGACCTCCCTATGAATAAGCAATTAAAGAAATTGAATATCAAGACAGGAATCTTGTTTAGGAGTGTGCATGATACCGACGATGATATTGAACGGTTGATGATTCCAAAGCATCACATATTAACGTACACACCTCTTATCCTCTTCTCTGTTTACGCAGTACAGTGGTTACTTCACCTTAGAACCAACCAAGGGTAAGGCGAGTAAAACTCTTGTAGTCATTGATCAGTAAATAATGTCTGCCAAAGCTATACCAACACGTAATCAAACCTTGAGAAGGACAGTGAACGCACTTTACAAATGAGTTTTTTTATTTACTTCGGAATGCCTACAAGGTTGCACTCAGATCAGGGTGCGAAATTTGAAAGCCAGTTGGTATAAGAGATATGTCGCATCACAGGAATAACAAGAGCCATACGACATCATAGAAGTCCAAGGTCAATGCATGTCCGAAGCGGTTGGACCGAACACTGCTCGGATTGCTTGGAACCCAAGAAGAAGATGAGAGGACTGATTGGAAGAAATGTATAAGCAGTCTTGTCTACTGGTATAACTGCACACCACGTGAAGCTACTCGAATGTCACCGTATATGCTGCTTTTTTGAGGAAGTCTAGATTACCCATCGGTGTCATATTTTACATTAAAAGAGAAAAGTCAGTAATCAAGACAGCAAAATATTACTTCAAGAAAAGATTGTAAAGACACATGAGATAAGCGAAAGACGTATTGTGTCCGAAATGTCAAAACCGTAATGAAAGAAGCAGGCGACATAAAATATATAAAATCGCTAACAGGTTTGATGAACCATACATTGTCATAGACCAACAAAAAGGGACATTCCAGTGTTCAACGTGAGATTTAAGGGCTCTGAAAAGTAAAAAAAAGAAGCATCAAACCATTTACCATTTATAGAGCATCAGGATGAAGATAGTGGGTTCGGATGTAGTGAAATATGTGAAAACAGAAGTTGAAATGTGGGATGGACCCTTTATAGAAGAAAAGGAGGCAAACACAAGCACTGTTGGTGCATATGAATGGGACGAAGATATTTAGGGTGCAGGTAATTCAAGACTTGTATACCGACATGGGGACGTCCAAAAACCTAAGACCTATGAATAACATGATAGATGAATGCGGCTTGGCATGGTTTACTTTCAAGGAATCTGATTGGACTAAGGTTAATGTCACCTTTCTGGTGATTGGATCGGATATATTTCACTCACTGTTTCCTACCATTTTTTGCATTCGAGACGTGTTATACATGGTCTAATTTAATTTTAATGTTGAGATCCATACAAGTGTTTTGGAGGTTTATCTAAAGGTATTGGTTTTATCCATGTTCTTGTTTGTTTTCTCGTTAAGATCATTCGTGTCTTTAATGTAGTGCCTTTATTCGCGTTTGTCCGAGATAATGAGTTATCCTAAAATTGATATATTAGTCTTAAAGTAGCACAACAATATATCATCCCATTCAATAGCCATTCTATATACACTTACCGTTCTATTAATTCACCTTTTCAAGCCAAACCTAACGGTTACTTTCACTGTGAGTGAGCGGGATATGTTCTGAGAGACAGTTTTCAATACCGCATATAAGTGAATACACTGTATAAATGTTGTTTGTTGTATTCGCTGTACGATGTTTTTTATTCGCTTTGACTGTTTGTCATCGTGATTATGTGTTCTTTCTTGCACTGCACTGTATGTCATGTTTGTACAAAAACATTAACTAGATTACGCACATCTTTACATCATCTTGCAACAGATACCGGAAGATGGCCGAGGCCAACTTATAGTCCATACCTTACGATGCCGTTTTGATTAAATGTTCAGGACAAACAACGTACGGCAATCTGTCAAAAGTTTTGAAGAAACAATGCACTTTTTTTCGGTGCATTTCAAGATATATTTGTTATTACAGTAATGGAGTATGAAACTGAAATATTATCACAAAACATCAAACTCAGGTTATTAACATTTTACAGCATTTTAGTAAAAATAGTTGACCAATAAACAGACTCTTCTATTCATCAGTCAGGTAATTCTTCAATAGCAATTACTCAATATTTTTTTAGTTCAATTAAAAGACGGTAGATTGCAAATTAATTAACTTAGAAGCAATACTTTTCTGTGTCATTTATTTACAAGAATCCCATGAAATTCATAGTATGGGCATCAAGAGGTCAATCTTGAAGTGTATAAACGGTGGTTTGGGTGACTTGGTGACTTTTACCCAAAGCAAGCGAAATATAAGCACTGACTTTCCAAATTGGGCAATTGGTTTGTACCGATCACATTTGATTTTCCAATTTCAATCTTCATTCCGAAAAAGGATCGCAAAGAAAGCCTAGCGAGGGTGCGCACTTTGAGCATGCCCAAAGCAAACGCCGTCGCTCGGCGTTCAGATAAGAGCGCAGTAATATCGCTGCGTGGCCGTCGAAGCAGCGATGTTAGGCCTCCTACAACGCCACAGGATCGCCGCAGGCGAACGCAATGGTTATCGGTTGCGCTCGCTGTGCGGTCGTACGGCGTTATCTGAGATGACACTGTGTCTCTATCGCGCTTGAACGGCGCGTCTACAGCGCTTACGAGGACTTTTTTTCTTACTATCGGTGTTGAACATAGAGCTTTCTATGGTCTGCGTAGGCCAATACATGGGTACTGGACAGATACTACACAAGTAATTGAAAGTTCTCTGCTGGTCCTCGCCCAGATGATCGTGAAGGGTCAATTTCACACAGCAGTCGTCTTTTCAGATTCAATCGTTTTAATTAGAGTTTCAGAGACAACATGTTGCTGATCTTCAGGAAACTGCTTGGAATGAAAAAACAAAATTGCAATAAATTGCTACTACAGGATCGGATATAATGCGTCTTGACTCATTAAATAATTATATACGTGGACCATAACTGTTCGTAAGGAAGTGCAACTATTTATTCCCTTATAAAAATAGTTTGTGAGAGTTATGCTATTTAATCGAAACAAATAATGTTACATAGATTTACTTCTGTATTCGTGTTTGAATTGATCACATTTTAATACATTACTTCGATGAAAATGTTTATGATTATTGTTCGTATTTTTGTTTGTATAGATAGATAGATATATAGATAGTTTATTCACTATAAGCTTAAAGCCCATGAGTAATACATATTTCAAACGATAATATAGAGAATAAAACATTTCCGGTATGCACAATGATAATACTTTTCTTACAATTTTCATCAATTTCTATATCAGACACATATATATATTTTCAAAACGATTAACAATTGAATGTGAGATGATGCAATCCAATACAATTTTATATATATGATTAAGGTATGTAAGTACCTTAACGCATTATTGAAATAAATGGTAAATGGTAAAAAACTAAGTTTGTCACTACTCTTGGACATAGTTTAATCTTTAATGATGCCGTTATACAGTCAGATGTATTTCTCACATACCCACACCTATAATGAATTAATAAATACATAATTAAAAAGTGATATTAAAAGAAATGGTCATGTAAATCGCCTTTCGATGTGTGTTTAACACTGTCAACATTAGCTGATAGGCGTATGAATTGTGTACCAATACTCACCAGTACGGGCAAGTTTTATTTCGGTTTTGTTTAAAACCAATAGTAGGAAAAATAACTCGTTTTGAATTATTAGAGTAACGTTAATCCTTTAACATTCCCTTCTTATTTACTTATATCCTAAATAATTACAAAGACCAAATTCAATTATTAATTTTTTATATGTATTGAGCACTTGGGCAACCGACTGATATGTACATGTAACAAAAAAAAATGTTGATCATATATATTTCATATAAACATTGCATTTATATTATAATACCTTAATATGAAAACTGAAAACGCATCATTTCATATACCCTATATTCATTTTGTCATATTCAACAAACTTTGCAATGACTATTTAAAATGAATCAGCACACGTTAAAATCAACGTTAGTGTTTGTCGTCTGCCCAAAGCTGAATAAGTCTAAACGATTGAATTTTGCACGAATACTTTACCTTAGCTCCATGATTTATGGTTTAGCCCCATGCTGTATGTCTCATCCCCATGTTTAATGTGTCAGCCCCATGCTGAATGTTTTAGCCCCCTGTTGAAAGTTCCGTTTCCATGCTAAATGTGTCTGTCCCATTCTGAATGTTTTAGCTAATGCTAATCAAATTTCCCCATGCTAAAATGTTAAGCACCCTCCTGAATGTTCAGCTACATTTTGAATATGATTGCCCATGCTTAAACGGCAGCCCTATTGAAAATGGTTTAGCATTATTAATATAATATTTTATAGCTGTTAGCCCAATGCTAAAATGTTCTGTCCCATGCTGGATATTTTAACCCTTGCTAAATGTATCAGCCCTATGCTTAATCTTTTAGTTTTTAATTCCATGCTGAATGTTTCAGCTCCTTGCTGAATGGTTCTACCCCATGCTATAACTTGTAGTCTCATGCTTAAACTTTCAGCCCCATTCCGAAGCAAAACTGTTTCAGCTGTATGCTTAATCTTAAGCCCAATATTGTTGTAGCTACATGCTAAGTGTTTTAGTTTAATGCTTGGTGTCTTATCCCTAAGCTGAAACTGGTAGCCTTATGCTTAAAGTTTAAGCCCCATGCTGAATGTTTTAGCCCTATGCTGAACAATTTGACCTCATGCTGAATGTTTCAGTTCCATGCTAAATATTTTAAAACTACGCTGACAGGTTGCCAATAATTTTACAACGATTTCATTGAAAATAATAGTTCCATACTATACATGCTCCGCCCATTTGTATTATTGCGCCCAATGACAGGACAGAATTATCGAACACACGCACGCGATTTCGATGGGAAATGCCATTGCATTGAGAGAGAGAGAGAGAGAGAGAGAGAGAGAGAGAGAGAGAGAGAGAGATGTCAGTAAAGTTTTATATAGATATAAGTTGAGCGGCTGTTCAGAGCCCGAGGTGTACTTTTTTTAAAGACTATCCATTGTCCATAACATATGATATGGGACCGTATTCATCTTGAAATTCAGCATATAATAAATTTTATTTTCGTTAAAAAATGCTTTCAATAAAACTTGCAAAGATTTTCAGTTTGTCTCATGTGCACAGAACATGGGTGTATACTAGTATTGTTTGCAGGTTTTGTCTTTTAACTAGAAAAATCACACTGACAGCAAGAAAGTTATATCCTATAAATGACTCATCTTTAGGGCAGCAGTGAATATTTAAATCTCGACGTTCACAATTAAATGAAACAAGGAAATAGTTTAGACACATATTAATTACATTTTTAAATTAAGAGAATGTTCTTCATATGAAAACGTGTCAACCTGTTATTTCAAACAACAGTGCTCTTTTACATTGAGTGATAAGTCATATACCATAGATATAGCCCAAATCAGGCATAAACCATAGATATAGCCAAACCATTGAGTGATAAGTCATATACCATAGATAATGAGTGATAAGTCGTATACCATAGATATAGCCAAATCTTTTTCAATCGCATAGTCTATGTTAGGTTTCCCATACTCACTGGCTGTTACTTTGCTCCTGCAATTAAATAAGATTTTAAAAATTAGTATAGTATTCAACCTGAACAAGTGTCATTGAAAAACATATTTTCACGATATAAGATGTACGGGTTGAAATCCAGTTTTGCTGTATTCATGCTATGCCTGTTCAAGGTTTTATATGCACCTATATTGTATTTTTTGCAATATATTTGCGTTCTTCTTATTTGTGCAATATCTCATAAACAGATAGTTGCTGTTTTATTAAAATTATTTTACGAAACGTGCACCTGCTTTTCGTTAACCTACGAAACTTCCTACAACAGCGTTAAAGCTGGCCAAAGACTTTCGTAGATAAAGAAAATGACCGCCACCACATATTTTAAAATTGTAATTTATACTTGCGTTGTTTCACTTATTCAACTGTCGCTTCCCGAAAGAAGACGCGTTTGTGCTATCTACTATGAGTGAGTAAATTAACCTTTTATTACAATGCCGTCCGTCAGAACACACAACGTATGGCAATCTGTCAAAAGTTGGGAAGAAATAATGCTCTATTTCGAGGCATTTTAAGAGATATTTGTTAAAACGGCAATGGAGTATGCAATTGAAATAGTATCACAAAACAACAAACTCAGGTTATGTACATTTCACAGCATTAAAGTAAAATAGTTGACCTATAAACAGACTCTTCTATTTATCAGTCAGGTAATTCTTCAATGTCAATTACTCAATTTCAATTTAAACACAGCAGATCGCAAATTAGTTTAGTAGCAATAATTATCTGTGTCATTTATTTACAAGATTCCCATGGCACTCATAGTATGAGTTCAGAAAGTTTAAGTCACTTTTGAAGCGTGTAAACAGTCGGTTGGGTGGCTGGAAGTGGGGATTTACCTAAAGCAGCCAAAAAGTAAGCACTGACTGCAAATTAGGCAACTGGTTTGTAACGATCTACATTTTATTTTTGAATTTCACTATTTTTTTCCGAAAATGGCTCGCATAGAACGCCGACCGCGCGCACTTTAAGCATGCCCCAAACAAACACCGTCGCTCGGCGTTCTGATAAGAGCGCAGTGGGATTGCCATGAGGTCGCCGTATCAGCGCTATAAAACTTAATATCAGAGCATTAAAAGGTTTCATAAACTTGATCGTTTATACTTCCTTGTTTCAATTATTTACGTGATTCATTTCCATTACTGTTCTGTTCAAAATGCGAGATCTAGTTAATGGTATCAACATTAAGTTGAACTATAGAGCCTACGTTTATGAAAACTTTCGTTAATATCAGTAGAAATGTGCACAGCACGATATCCTGAAAACGTGAAAACGCACAAAACACAGATGCTTTGGCATGTGACATCATTTTCTTCAAATATTTTACATAAGTAATAATTTGGAAGGAAATATTAGCTAATATATGTCGCTTTAATTTTTAATAATGTTTTCTTTATTTGTTCCAAGTTTTAGTACACTGATGCTTTTTATGATGAAACTCTATGATCACACAGTTTTAAGCCTTAGATTTTATAAGTCAGACTGTGTGTGATGCGCATAGTTTCAAACAATGATTGCATCGTATCTTTGAAAAGTTTTTGCATTAGGTGCTCGAATTGTATTCCTCCGTCTGCAGATAGGGTTGGGATCTCTAATCATTGAAGTACTTGGGGTTTACCTATAAAATTTATTATTATTTAATTTATTATTAAGTTTCCTCAAGTTAATGCATACTTTGATAATATTTACCTTTTACGTTTTTTTCTTTATTTAGGATTGTTGAGATATATGTTGTTAAATATAATATGTATGCACTGTGCTGTTTGTGGAGTTTTGTGCTGTAATTCCACGTTTCTTGTTTGTGATTTTTGTTTGTTTGTGTGTTCTATGTCTTTGGCGTTTATCCAGTTCCATTAAACCGTGTTTATGTTTAAACTTTTTGCTACTGAGCTTGTTTCTGTAGTTTTTCATGAGCATTACATTTCATTATCTTTACTCAAGTCTGAGATGCTAAAACACTAAATCTCAATACTTATATGAAAATCTACAGAAACAAGCTCAGTAGCAAAACGTCGTGATGGTGTCATGGCGGGGTCAAGCCATAATGCATCCATAGTAGCGCACAAAGCTTAGTAAGCAATAACAAACTCATTGTAATGCGATTGAATGAGCAAGTGTAAATTGACCCATTATCTGAAACGACAATAACCGAATGAACAATATTTTTTTTCTATCGTACTAATTCCGATAAACATTCTTTGAAATAATATTCGATATAACGACAACTATTGTGTAACAGTAGGAAAATAAGTCAAATAAATATGTGTTGCGCTCTTTGTCATTATTTCGAGCAATGTGTTGCTACTTTTCGTTTTGTCAACTTTCTTTGTTCAAAAGAGAGACTTAGTAAAACCAATTATGGTTAATTCTCAATTCTGTGATTTACTCACTGTATATGGATTTCACCACTCCTTATTTTGTAATTATGTTATGCATTTCTGAAGCTTAAACGCTTATTTACTTTGTTCAATATTTTCTGCAATAAATACTGGTTGAACCAACCTTCTTTCGCTTATTCGAAGTTAAAAAAGAAGACAAACTGTCTTTGCAATCCTTTGATTGTTTCATTGTTCTGCCATAAAGAAAAACAAAAAGACGCGTACTATTAAATTAAATTCGTCGAAATAATAAACAAACACCTTTTAACTGGATCCCCTTACCTACCTTACCTACTTAAGTCTTATTGAACAAATAAACGATTATATCAAAAACTTCTTATTTATGAACTGAACAGTAAAACTCATAAAAACATATAATTGGAATACATACGCCTGAAAACAAGGACAATTATCAGAACGTGTACAAATACCGACCATGCAGGTGAAATTTTTGTTACGGTTGTTTGGGATTTTTATTTGCAGTGTTAACATTGCTAAAGGTAAGTTCTTCTACATATGTGTTCATAAATATTTTTTTTATTTTTTCAAAATATTATCAGTTTGCTTTTTGCCGGTAAATAATTGAACACTCTTACGTTTATATGATAATTTTTACGTTTTATTTATTTTGTATGCGGGAATATCTCAACAAATGATTTTGATTGTTTATTGATTACTTAAAAAATCTGTCATAACTAAATGAATATAAAAAATACCAGAAAAATATGAAATTAAATCGAATTTGGTGTAGAAGCTGGTCTGCGGTTTTAATTCGTATGTTCAATTCATTGTGGTCTATAGAGTTGTGGATGTATTTTGTATTAACCTCTTACACCTTCATCTTACAATCCAACTCTTATCGAGTTCTTTACGATATGCTCAACTTAATAAATGTATTATAATAAACACCGTAACTTTGTTTCTGTTTAGGGAGTTCCTACGCTGATGAGGTTAAAACCTTGTTAAGGAAACATTTCAACAACGAAAACAATATATGTTGGAGCACAGCTACGTTAATGGCAAACCAAAATAAAGGTGACAAAAATAAGAGCATGGCAATAACTCTGATCAACGTGTACACACAAGAGTGCCACGAATACAACGATAACACCAACGGTTGGCCGTTTTTTTAGAGCACTGAATACAAAACTTCGAGAAAAAACTGGTGAAAACATTTGGCTAGACACAGAAAGCTTGCTAAATCAGGGATTGGAAATGATAGGCATTGAAACATGGGATCTGCTTTACAGGTCTTGTTTCTGTAACAATATCAAAAAGGGATCCACAATTATAGTTGATGACTTCTGGAGTACATCATTGGAGGCACGCGCGTCAAACAATTTTCTAAATAAAAACAAAATATTTTTCCAGATTATTGATGCTCGACGCGGGGCAAATATTCGCAAGTATTCAACATACAGCGGGGAAAAAGAAATTCTACTACAATCGAAAAGTGAATTCTATGTTACAGAATATTTCACGGATGCAACTGGCATAAAAAACAAGAAAGAAGCTGTAAATGAGTCGGATTGTTTGGAACGACATGAAAGCGTTTGCAGTCGTGACAAGCAATATTCCTACACGAGCTATTAGGTCGGTTTCCAACTATTGCGATTGCTCGGCTGGCACGACATCTGATGCTTCTATGCCTGCAAGACGTTCAAGTGCCTTGTTTGTCATTGTCTTTATGATAGTTCGGTACATGCGAACAAAATAAACTTGTATGTGCAAAATTCGAGTTTTAGAGCATAACATTTTTGAAATGACCAATGTCAATTTTGTTGAACAAAATTCATAGAAAAACAACAACAAATATATAAATGTGTATATCTAGTAATCAAAGTGCCTTTAACAAATCTTTGCGTGTTTTAATTGCTGTATTTTTATTTTCAATTGTTGTATTCTATTGTCTTTGAGTTGTTTCTCCTTGTTTGTACAATGATACTTTTATTATGAGAATATATGAAGACATAGTTTTAAACCTTGCTAAGGCAATCTAAAGCAGATGGCTGTCTTTAAATGACTTTATCGTATAAGGGCTAGCAAGCTCCTGCATGATTCATTCCTTTGCATGTAATGTCTGTATCGGGTCATTGAGTACTTAAATCTAAGGTCATTACCATATTGAGTAGATTAAGCCCCCAGTAGTGTTCCAGCATTATAATGATACATTCATTCGCAATCGGTTATAAAGACGAGGGTTGTCCGGAAATTTTTGAGACTGCATTCATAAAAAAACAAACAACTCATAGGATGCATTTAAAATTTAATCAGCTGACAGTTTTTTCTGCTATAAACAAATCCTAAATGTTTCAACAATATACTACGAGGTAAACGTGTGCAACAAACATAACAAATAATATAGGTTACAAGTCACGGAGCACTTCGTAGTCTCATTGCGTCACTTCATATAGTTTGTTTTTTCAAAATTCGCTCTTTCTGCACGTACAGACTTATGATTGCTTCTGTCCTGTTTAGCTCAACAGGGTCGCCAATTTCCATCACTGTCCTCCGCCGGTCTTCTTGTAACATGTCCTGCACTGAACTTATGTCACTTTCACTCACTACTGACGGTTGGCGCTCCACTTTAAATCGCACACATTTTCATGCCCGACATAAAAAGGTCCAGGCTAGCGAAATACCAAAACCCTTGAACATGTTGGCTTTGATTAATCCAGTGTTAGAACCGTATAAGTATTTGTTAAGGTTATCCCGCTGCGAGCACAATATTTTATCACAGCGCACTGCTCCGTGCGTGACGTCAATGTTAAGTTTTTTTCAGTCATCTTTGAAAAAAATATGTCTACTTTTGTTGACCGTTCCAAACTTGTTTAAAGTTAGATGACGTCAATAATTTGCGCAGTGGTACAGCTGACTTCATACTTTTGGCGTCTATTATTCAGACTGTGTAGTATTTATTAATTGTAAACAATTTTCAGAACAATTTTCGTGGACTGTCTATATACACAGCTATATATTGTTTGTTGATTTATATTAATAAAGGTTTTGAAATATAGACACAGTCTTAAACCTTTCCGGACATCCCTCGTACATAACAATGCAAATAAAATGACAGAACTGACAATTGGCTCAACAAAATGCACGGTCAATTTCAAATGTTCAAATACGTATAATTATATAAATAATATGCAGCCAGCATTGATTTGTAATTCCTTAGTTCTTTAACAGATTTTTTTTGCGTTACATGTCATCCGCCGTTTTGAATATTAAATAATAGTCATTCAACATTTTTTAAAGCTGAAATAAAATTAACAAGGGTATTTTCAGTTTTGTATTATTTTTGGGTTGATTCTTATATTGTAAAGATTGTAATAAAAGTTTATGATCGGATCAATTGATGCTTTTGTCAGGTATTTGTTAAGCACCGATGGTGTGTTTCATTCTTTCTCTGATAGTCTGAATTGGGTTATTCACATTATACTTATAATTGTTAATTTGATTTGATCTGCAGAACAGTTGCCTCAAAGTACGCTATATTTTAAAATAGACCCCATTTGAATCTGCACTGATATGAGCAACGTACTTCCAAAATGCTGTTAATAACAGTTTTGCTAAAAAAATGAAATTGACAATATACATATTCAATTATGAATTTTATGCAGGTGTCAATAACTATTACTTTTGCAGGTTATTTATTATTTTCTTGTAAGGCTGGTAATTTCAAACAGGTTTTTTTTTGCATAGTACACGACCTAAATTTATAAACCTGGTCAGATTCAGTGTTGTACTTTAAAACTAGTTAGAGACAGTTGTGTATTTTTATTTATTTAAAGACACCACCTTTCTATTCACTTTCCACATATATAATTTTAGACTAGTTTTTACCGATTTAGACATGCATTCTTTATTAAAGAGACATTACACAGACTTATGAATAAAGCCGAATGCACTGTACATTCTCAGGAAGCATATCTTTGCGTAATTATTACGTAACTCGTTTCCGAAACGTTTAAAATTGTTTTCACCTTATTGGCCCATTTTGTCGGTTTCCAAAAAAGTAATTGTTATAAAATCAATCAACAGGTAAAATACAACTGTAATAACAAACCGTGCAAAGTGGTTAAAGTATTTAATAGACTGGTAATTCCATATATTTTTAGACAAGGCATACACTTTTTAAAACAGTCGATACAACGAAAAACAAAATAGCTGCCGAATTTAATAAATAACAACATCTTTATATTAGGGCGAAATTTGACAGCAAATAAAAATTGTCCATTCATCTATGCTCGTATTTTGCGAGTTAAGTAGCTTATCAAAAGGACAAAAACTCGTTTAAACCGACTTTGGTCCGTATTGGGTGAGTTTTTAGCATATTTTTTTCTCTCATTTATGAAGTATTAGGAATATGGTTGTTTCAATATCACGTCAAATACTTAAAAGTAAATCAATAATTAAGGCATATCAGTTTAAACCGTTAAAGAAAATATACGAAGCCATACAAAATGTCTGTAATAGTTGAACTAAGTGCTTGTTTGGTAAATATCTTTATTATACCTCACTTTTGTCTACAATGGTAAACTCCCATTACCCGAAAAAGAGATATTTTGACTGTCAGAAACATTTGCAACATTTTTGACACGTGACCAAGAGAAAATTCACTGTCAGGTCATTTGACCGCAGTGCCATTTTGAATGTCATTCGTTAAACAGTATATCGTACTTTGTTGGTGACCCCTTTCCGAGTCAGGCGAAGACTTGAAACATTTCCCTGATAGTGTTGGTGTCTTGGTCGTTGACGTGATCACTCGAACCTGAATATTGTTTTCCTGCTCCCCGTATATCCCATATCGGGTCACCTACTTACCTCGTAACTTATACTATTATAACAACAAACCTAAAAGTGCAAAGATTTTAAACATTCATTGAAATGAAAAAAGTGATGAGCAATCTATTTATTAAATGTCATTAATTATCATTTTTTTGGAGTGATCTACAGTCTTTAAAAGGTGTATAATACAGAGACATACAAAATTTATATATTTTCTTTTATAATATTGTATAAATTGTTTTAGATCATGTTTATATTGTATTTATAAGACCTGTTTTACTTGTGAAAGAAGATCGAATATGATGTACCATTTATATAATGATTTGATAGTTTTGCGAATTCATTTTTTAAAACAAAGCTACTCCCACGCGTCTTGCGTCTTTTGAATCATTAAACTAGATATAATGCTATAAATGGAACACTTAAAACTATGTACCATTTACCCCATTGATTGTGATGCGTTTTGAACATTTTGCGTATTCATGACAAAAAAAAAAACCGGATTGTCCTTGACTGTCTATTTAAAAAACAAAACAAAACTGCATTTAATCCCGATCGTGCAGTATGACATGAACCAGGAAAGTAATGCGACAGCAATGAATGGACTAAACATAGAAACAGGAAGCATTGCCTTTTCATCACAATTGGAGGAAATTAAAAACCAAACCTCACACAAAGATGTTAATGTGCTTTAACAGCTTCACTTTCAGTTTATTAACAATATCAGCATATACATGCTAAAATCATTATACTATATACTTTTCAATGAACTGAAAAGCAGAACATATTGAATACACTTAAAATATAAGCTTAAATTAAGAATTGCAGCAAAAACATGCATGTTTAACCTTGATATGAGCTGCAGTGGTGCAGATAGAATATCGCCAATGTTTCACTCCATGTTTTTGTGTACTGCTTTGCATTACTAGGCATTTGGCCTTGTGGCCTAGGAATTATGTTTAAGGTGTCATGAGTTATGGTCATGATGAATGTTTGTTTTGCGCAACGACACCACGGCTATGGTAATACCTCGATTTTCTCCCCGAAAACAGATCAGCTCACAATCAGAGGTGTATCAAGACTTCTTTTCGGTAATTCGATAATGTTACTTCGACGAATACGTAATTGGACTGTGCTGGCACAGTTAGCTGATTATGATTTTTATACTTGAGTTTCAATTCTCAAACTAAAGGTTTAATGAGTTTAAAACTTGAACAACCATTACAATTACCGTTGCCAATAGTTTTATCGCTCCGTTTCGTTTAATTTGAAGTACACTAATTTTACCTTTCAAGACGATGCTGGGATGTTGGTTGATGCTTTCAATTGCGTGGAAGTTTCTGAAATAAAATGTGTCGAAGACATTGTACATTGATTATGGTACAGATCCTAGGAACACAATTATGTCAAAGTTTATAAGTATTTGAAAAATGCCTTAAAATAAATCATTTGAAAAGGCCCAAAGAAACCGCAAATAAGGTAATCGAAATATTTTGTGGAAAGAAATTCCAGTGTGGGGAAACAATTTTGTAACATGACACAAATGTAACGTACATACAGGAAGTAGGGCAAAAGGGCACACATCAGTTAAGTCATTTGAATATTACTACGTTATTTACTCGCTTTGACATGGCCTACCGGTTCATAAACCTTCCGAATATGTGCGTATTTTCTTTAAGAACGTTAAACCTTTTCAGAACAATTAAACAATATTTTTCAAACACAGCATGTCAACATACACACATTTGACCAAACAACCGTTCACATTCGTTGTTAGTGTTTTCAAGCGGCCTTCTTGATGTAAAAGAAGATGCTTCCATTCTAAAATTCTTTTCATTGCAGTTTAAAAGAAATCGTCAAAATAAGCAGTACTGTAGAAATGTCAACGTGCAGACTCGTTAAATATTTTGTTATGTTTTGTCAACGTACATACTTCTCACATGCTATGGTGTCATTCTTAACTTGACACCATGATATTTACATTAAAATATATTACAAAATTGTTTGAATCATTTCCGTTAACTTTGTAGTATAATGCAAAACCATGTTTTGCCTTTCGTCGGGAGCTATAGTATGTGCTTGAACAGCAATCGCTTTTTTCTGCAGGTTTAAACAACAGACAGGAGCAACATGTGTGCGTTCCCTGTCATCAAGTTAATATCTCAGTCAACCGCGAAACTGGAATTAAAATCAAAACGGATGTCAAATGCTGTCGTCTAAATAAGAATCTGCCATTTAGCAATGGTGTTGGTTGACAGATGGGACAACCCCCCCCCCCCCCCCCCCCCGCAACCTCCACGAGCAACAATTCACGCTGGCACAAGATTTAAGATCAACAGACACTTAACAAAACACACAGACAAAACACTTAAAAACACCACAGAGATACCAACACACATTGGAACATATTTATTCGCAAATGTTGAGGTTTCCCCATCGGATCGGTCAGAAATATTGTTTTCATGTGCTGTCGACATCAGCTGGGTCTTGTTTTCTTGTTTAACGCATGACAACCTTAATCAATTGAATTATTACTTTTTATGGCTGACTGTGTTAAGCTTATATTTCATCTGGAGATTTTTATCCAAGCTTACCTCTAACACTAATTTCCCTGCTATGTAAAAACAAACATCTTAATATATTAAAACTCAAGACTTTTCGAGCTAATGCAGACTATGACAACCAAACATTTTATTATAATACTGCATCTTGACTATATTGCAATGTTTAAAACATGTGTCTCCACCTTATTATTAATCACGGTGATAACCATTACATTTTATTCTTAAATACCATCACTCACAGAAAAGTGAAGGCTTTTATTTCGATGGTTCCTAGATAAATAGTTCCTTAAAAGGAACTTTAGATATTTTTTTTGATTTTGCATGTTTACAGTGTGATCTTCATAAGAAACATGTCAACAACAGTTTATTTATATAGATATATATTTTCCCACTACGAAATGCTGACGCCATTTCTTGAATTCCGGACGACTCAATGTTTTGTAAAAAGGTAGCCGAAAGTTGATTGTACCAGGAAATGACACAATTATTTTTACTCAAAATATGAATACAAAAAAAAAATGATCAAATTTAAAATGGTAGCTTTCTGAATACCTTTAAAGGCGTTTGGCAGACCTAGCTTTTAAGTTTTTTGAAAATTGTTTAAAGTAAGACGCTTATAACAAATCCACAATAATCGCCTTCGTTGAATGCGTTTCTCGCCATTTTAGACTTATTGTGCATACTTTAAACAGACATAAAACAGATACATAATTACTGAATTTGATCCCTTTTCTCTATTTAAGTGCAATATCTCATAAACAAAAAACTTCTCTTCCATGCAAAGTTTCTCGTAAACAAAGAAACCATGATAGTTTACCGCCAATGATATACGCCATGCATTTGTATGCCACTTTCAACACATGGACTACGACATCCTGCTTGAAAAGGCTCGTACTTATAATTTGTACTCATAGGCACGCTTGTAACGCATTAGCAATGCAAAAAGCCACCTGCAAGTGGAATACCCGCAGTGTTACTTAATATCGTTATTCAAGATTAGGATTAGGTGTTTATTCCTGCTATGTAAATACATGGTTGCTGATAATATCAACCGCTTGAAGTCAGGCCTGTATAAGAATTTAGTGTGTCATCACATCAGCATTCGTTTCCCTTCTATAATTTTTGAGCCCCCAATTTGCCTGTAATTTGGTACCTCTACAACGATAATAATTAAGGACTAAATTGTAATTGTAATCCAATGCCAAAGCCCAAACATCAGTTACTAGACTCTAATGGTGGTCGATTGAATGTTGCAGGCAGTGTTGTGCCAATGATCGATTATAATCGACAATTGATCGGAAAGCCTACGTCGGCGACAATCGATAGTGAAATTTGAACAATCGATTATAGAAACAAGGGACGTAACCGCTAGAGACTTATTTTCTTTTTCTGGTAAATGCTAGTTTATGTTGAAACGTTAAGATGTTACTTCGTTAAATTATCTAGTCATATTCTTATCAAATCAGTAAGTCGATAGAGTACCTTATTACAAATTTTCATTGGAATTTAACTGCTAAAGGATTTGTTCTAAACTTCTCATGTTTTTGAGTGGTTTAAAAGTGATTTTTAAAACATGTTACCGTTTACTACTTACCATGTAAGAATTTAGTTTTCTCATTTTTCTGAAAGAAAATGTTCTTATAAAACATACAGAATATTCAATTGCTAGTTGTACTTGTTACTAACTGATTATTATAAAGAATTGGATATCTTTATTTGTGTTTACACATGTATACAATACTAAATGTAAGACAAAAATAGAGCCTGTGGTCTCATATTCTGTAATTATAACTTGTAAACACTTAAAAATAGTTTTGCTATGAATAAATAATGTAATTTATACAGAGAAATGTACAAACAGCAATAGTGTAATGGAACATTTGTGCTTAAAACTGGTGCATGTACTGTATCTATATGCCTTATATATGATGACCAAAGGTAATTAAATAATGATTAGATCGATTAATAATCGATAATTGATCGGTTTCATCAACCGATTATCAATAGTAATGTTTCTGTCCGATTCCCAACACTAGTTGCAGGTGTATGTTCTCTTTCATGTCAGTATGGAAGGTTCAAGCAGACCCTAGAATTTTTCATTGTGAACACTAGATCCGCCTGCAATACTAGGTTTACAAGCATGTCAAGATATGTATTGGTCAAACTCGTATATACAATAGGTGACAGTGAGAAAAGTCTCACTCAGTCAAGCATTCTTGAAGAATATGCTGATGTACTTGATGGCATAGTTCTATTTCCTGGTGAGGTGAAGATAAAGATTAATCCTTATGCCACCCTTGTAGTTCATCCCCCAGGACGCATTCCTGTAGCATTAGAGGAAGTGGTTAAACAGCAGTTACAGTCTATGTTAGATGATGATATCATTACCAAGGTCACAGCACCAACAGATTGGGTTTAATGCAGTAGTGGTTGTTGAAAAGTCAAATTCAGACTGTGTTCGAATATGCTTAGACCCAAACTATTTAGACAGGGAAATACTTAGAAATCATTACCCAATGACCACACATAATGACGAGTGTCCCAAGCTAAGTGGAGGGAAGTTTTTCACTTAACCTGTTTAAGTTTTTACGGGGTTTATGTTTCAACGTTTTGCTACTGAGCTTGTTTCTGTAGTTTTTCACATAAATATTGAAGCCAGGTCAGGATATTGGAATTTGAAATTTTCCAATAAGTCCTCGTTTCTGACTACTTTTAACAGCATAAATGGAAGATACAGATTTAAAAGATAACCGTCTGGTCTTTGTCTGTCACAAGATCAGGTTCAAAGGAAAATTGACCAAAGACGCCTTGAATTTTGCAGTACGACAGCAGCAATGTAAGGTTAGGAGCCACATAGTTACAAAATGAACGTCCAGTGGCATATGCGTCAAAATCATTGAAAAAAAGCGAGCAAAACTATGCTCAAATTGATAAAGCAATATATTCCATTTTGTTTGGTTGTCGTAGATTTAATACATCTTCGGCAGGGAGGTCATAGTTCATAGTGATCATCTCCCATTGCTTTCAATCATGAAGAAAACCCATTATACCAGGCCCCAGCTAAGTTACAAAGAATGATGCTACAACTGCAAAGGTATATCATCAAATTTGAGTTTAAGAACGGAAAGAATGTACTGTTGGCTAATACTCTAAGTAGGAAATTTCGTAAAGGACTCGGACGGTATGGACCTCCAAGTTCATTTGGTCATGACAAAATAACCTATAACTGATAGGAAAATAAATGAGACAAGAAAGGAAACACAACTAGACAAAGGTCTTAGCGTCCAAAGAGATACAATAATGATTGGTTGGCCTTACAAAAAAGCACATTGTTCTGCAGAGTGTACAAAGTACTGGAATTTCAGAGACTAAAGATTTGTATGATAAACTTGTAGGATGTATCATCCAATGCGAAAATGAAAACTGTCATAGATAGAATAAAAGGCATATTTGGTCGATTTGATATACCATATCAAGCTGTCTCTGGCAATGGTCCATGCTATACAAGTCATCAATTCAAGAAATTTGCAAGTGATTGATTTTAGATCATATTATGACTGATTCATATCACAGCCAGGCGAATGGATTAACAGAGAAATATGTTGGTATTGTAAAACGCATTTTGTAAAATCATTGTCTGATGGTAAAAAAACCTATGATAGGTATTCTGGAATACAGAGCAACACCATTGTAATGTGGTTATTCACCAGTTCACAGTTGTTCACTCAGAGATATATACTCCTCCTATATATATGCCATATGTATTAAGTCGCTATAATAAACGCAGTACAGAAACATTTCTATTGTTATGCTTCATTGAAGAACCCCCCAAAAAACTAGTTCCTGATTTCTTATTTCGTATTTTATTATTGCAAATAGGCATAAAATCACTTCTTAGTAAAGTTTTATGTCGGTTAATACGAAATAAAAAGCTAAGTGAATGAAACAAAGCACGAAAACAATTTTGAATCAGGAATAGTGGACTAGTTCTTATTTCTTGATCAAACATTTCCAAAATGCTTATTGTGTCTATTTTTTTTCATCCACTTTAGACAAATAAGTATCTTTAACATATATAAAGATTGTTTGTTTATTTCTGTGTAAGATCGTATTTTATTTCACGAGTGTAATAGAAAAACATATCAGCCACTCGTGAAAATATGTTTTTCTATGAGCACGAGTGAAATAAAATACGATCTTACACTGAAATAAACAAATTTTATGTTAATGCTCATTTTCGGAGTTTTATGAGTATTTTAATTATTTTTTTTAATAACCCCCTGCTTTTGAAAAGGGTGTTATATACGCCGCTACGCGCTTCATCCAAAATTATAGCTGATGACGTAGCTGTCAATTATCTATTTTCGGTTTGTTGAGAAAAAGTTATTTGTTATTCTTTTTATAGTTTATTATTCGCTCGTTTTTTAGTGTAAATAATTAATGAACACCGCCATTTATTGAATGAAAATTTGAAAGGTCGAACGTGTCAGCAACACTATTGCGGATTATCATTGGAAAAATTACATTTTAGTTTTAGAGTATGTATCAAAATACATGGGTATTCAGTCATCTCATTGTCAGAGACCAGTCTTTTTTGCTTGAAAACAGGTCGTTATCCAGGTTAAGAGTGAATACCACGCTAGATTGTTGACAAATTTTGAGGCATGGGTGGGGTAAAAAAATCACCTAATCTGTTAAAAAAAACAAATCAAAATACATATGAACGATTATATTACATTATTTTTATGTTATAGCAGTTGGTGTGGTCTGTAATATGTTTGGAATGAAAGCAAATGTTCGAAAATTCAACTTCAAGACCAAGAAAACGTTTGAAAAACGGTATAACCATTTTTCTAATAAACGGTTGGCTGTTTATTTAAAAATATATCTTTATTTAAACTTATGTTACCTTTTTTAAATTTGAATATTTTTAGCCAACATTTTCTGGTTCAAAGTGAAGTGATATTTCATTAATATTTCTTGGCCAATATTTTCTGGTTCAAATTGATATTTTCACTGTTTTTTTTTCATCGAAAAGCATGAAAGAAATCAGAAGAATTTTCCATACTGTGTCTCTATCGCGCTTGAACGGCGTGTCTACAGCGTTTACGTTTTATTTTTCTAACTACGCTCTTAAAACGATTGTACGGAGCCGCTTTGGCAACCATTGCGCTCCAAATGCACTTCTACCGCGTCAATCGGCGTTTGCATGACAATGGACCAACCCAACAAAATAGTGTGAAGGATTGTATATGCCAATAACCATTCAATTCACCATGTCTGATGTGCAACAGCAAGCAGGGCTACTGCTTGCCTATATGCAGGTCCAGCAGATCCAGGATGATGCAGACGCTGTGGATCGGGGGATGGCCCTAAGGCGAAGAGGGCTTTGGGTTTGACCATGGCTGGAAGAAGGCAGACGGTTACAGCATGCATGGTCTCATCAGTTCGAGAGCAAATGGACGCATGCAGAACGGATGGATATATTGGTAGGGCAAAACAACACGCCGTCAGCGCAGTGTAAGCGCCGTGAAAGCGCATTGCAAATGCAGTGCGCGCGCCGTGGCAACGCGATGCCCGCAGTGGAAGCGCCGTGATTGCGCCATGAGAGCGCAAATTATCGCAAAATGGAACTCCGTAGGAACGCGATAGAACGCCATGGATTACATCAGCTTGCAATAGAAACCGGAAGAAGGCATAGGCCAACTAATAGTCAATTCAATGAAAGAAAAAAAAATGTTTGTGATAAATGAGATGAGGAGTACCATTTCGTTATTGAATATTACTGAGAGAGACCATGTTTATTCAAATTTATTGATTTTTGACTAGTTGAAATCACGCTAACTCTATCAATTTTCTTATAATACTTATATTTTTTAGCAATTTACCTCACCGTCATTTTTTTTTACATAATTATATTCATTATTCTATTCCATTTCCTATGAAATAATAAAAACATACCCTACCCGAGTTCGTTTTCGAAATAAATACGTCACATTCACAGATGGGTATCTATTTTTAGCGATTCCTTATAAAAAAGGCTTTTCGTCATAAAACTTAAAATTAATTATTTTTTTCTTAAATACTAGTACTAAAATTATAGGATTATTTTTGTCAGCAAACAATAAACTATATTTCGATTTTTTTTTATAAAAAAGCCGTAGAATTATATTTTTTACGGTTTCATTAACGTTTGCGCCAAATAACACGTGTCCGCTAGGTGGCGCTGTAAATCAACAAACAACGGAATTTTAAAAATAAATAAATACACCTCGTTAAAGTACAGTCATTGACGATTGTCTGTTCCAAGTTTCATTAAAATCGGCCGACATTCATATTTTTCGGAGGAACGTGGTCATGTACCTTAAGATCTTCTACGTACAATGTAATGATGCATATCATCTTACACAAGCAGTGAATATATGTTCATGTTTAAAAATCAATATGATCTTGTTGGACCAGTCTAAGGTAATTTAAATCAAACAAACGATACCTTATTTGCCTGAAGGATCCAGATTCGCACTATTCTGTACATAGTGATATTTTCTGTACACACTTTGAAGTAAAAAGTATACATATAATAATGAACCCGATTTGAATACCAAAATTGCTACTACAGGATCAGATATAATGCGACTTGACTCAATAAATAATTAAATATGTGGACCATAACTGTTCGTAAGAAAGTGCAACTATTTATCCCCCAGTTTGTGAGAGTTACGCTATTTAATCGAAAAAAATAATGTTACATAGATTAACTTCTGTATTGTGTTTGAATTGATCAAATTTTAATACATTACTTCGATGAAAATGGTTATGATTATTGTTTGTATTTTTGTGTGTATATGATATAGGTATGTAAGTACCTGAACGCATTATTGAAATAAATGGTAAATGGTAATAAACTAAGTTTGTCACTACTCTTGGACATAGTCTAATCTTTAGTGATGCCGTTATACAGTCAGATGTATTTCTCACATACCCCCACCTATAATGAATTAATAAATACATAATTAAATAGGGATATTAAAAGAAATGGTCATGTAAATCGCCGTTCGATGTGTGTTTAACACTGTCAACATTAGCCGATAGGCGTATGAATTGTGTACCAATACTCACCGGTACGGGCAAGTTTTATTTCGGTTTTGTTTAAAACCAAAAGTAGGAAATATTACTCGTTTTGAATTATATGAGTAACGTTAATCCGTTTACATTCCCTTCTTATTTACTTATATCCGAAATAATTACAAAGAACCAAATTCAATTACTAATCTTTTATATGTATTGAACACTTGGGCAACCGACTGATATGTACATGTAACAAAAAAAGAAATGTTGATCATATATATTTCATATAAATATTGCATGTATATTATAATACCTTAATATGAAAACTGAAAACACATCATTTCATATACCCTCTATTCATTTTGTCATATTCAACAAACTTTGCAATGACTATTTAAAATGAAATAGCACACGTTAAAATCAACGTTAGTGTTTGTCGTCTGCCTAAAGCTGAATGAGTCTAAACCATTGAATTTTGCACGAATACTTTACCTTAGCTCCATGCTTCATGGTTTAGCCCCATGCTGTATGTCTCATCCCCATGTTTAATGTGTCAGCCCCATGCTGAATGTTTTAGCCCCCTGATGAAAGTTCCGTTCCCATGCTAAATGTGTCAGTCCCATTCTGAATGTTTTAGCCTCATGCTAAAACTTTTTTCCCCATGCTAAAATGTTAAGCACCCTCCTTAATGTTCAGCTACATTTTGAATATGATTGCCCCATGCTTAAACTGCAGCCCTATGGAAAATGGTTTAGCCACATTATTAATATAATATTTTATAGCTGTTAGCCCCATGCTAAAATGTTCTGTACCATGCTGGATATTTTAACCCTGTGCTAAATGTATCAGCCCTATGCTTAATCGTTTAATTCCATGCTGAATGTTTCAGCTCCTTGCTGAATGGTTCTACCCCATGCTATAACTTGTAGTCTCATGCTTAAACTTTCGGCCCCATTCCGAAGCGAAAATGTTTCAGCTCAATGCTTGATCTTAAGCCCAATATTAATGTAGCCACATGCTAAGTGTTTTAGTTTAATGCTTGGTGTCTTATCCCTTAGCTGTAACTGGTAGCATAATGCTTAAAAGTTTCAATCCCATGCTGAATGTTTAAGCCCTATGCTGAACAATTTGACCTCATGCTGAATGTTTCAGTTCCATGCTAAATGTTTAAAAACTACGCTGAATGGTTTAACTTCATGCTGAGTGTTTAGCTCTATACTGAATGTTTCAGCTTGTTTTAGAACCATGCTACAACTTTAAGCATCAAGCTTAATGTTTGGCCCCTTGCAAAATCGTTTAGAATTGTGCTGAATGCTATGGCTCAATTGCTGTATGTTTCAGCTTCATGCTTCAAGTTTTAACCCCATGCTTCATGTTTTAACCCCATGCTGAACGATTTAACCTCATGCTGAATATTTTAACCCAATGCTGATTATTTTAGACCCATGCTGAATGTTACAGCCTCATGCTGAATGTTACAGCCCGATGCAGTACGATTTAGCCCCATGCTGAATGTAATAGCCCTATGCCTAAATGCCCTATTCTTAAAGTTTTAGCTCCATGTCGAATGATTTAACCCTATGCTTAAAGTTTCAGCCCCATGCTGTACATTTTATCCCCGTGCTAAACGCTTCAGCCACATGCTTAATGTTTCAATTGTTTGGTCTGAACCAAATGCTAACAGTTTTAGTCCCATGCTAAATCTTTAAGGCCCATGCTTAACAGTTCAGCGACATTCTGAATGTTCTGCCCCATTCTAAATGTTTCTACCCATGTTAAAAAATTCCGCCCAATGTTAAACATTCGCTGTAAGAGGTAAACAGTATACGTCTTATTCACCATAATGATTGAGTCTCTGTTATATATTAAAAGTTTTCTTCAAAGAACACCGAGTATAATGAGTTATGTTAATAGAGGCATAAGGACGGATTATTCTGAAGAAGATAAAAATGCCACTTTAAATAGTGGGTTCGCACCACTTAATGCGGGCATAACCTCATACATGTCCTAACATTTTTCCCGATACTTTCATCCAATGACTCCTTTAAGCCGAGCGCCGGCAAGGGAGCTACTGGTACCATTTTTATAATTTTCTGTATGACGCGGTCGGCTATTGGGGTTAAATTAGGTTCCTGATTTATGTTGCTTTTAAATTCAAAGACTTACCATATAAAAACCATACAAGAAAGTACATAAACGAAATGCTACAAACATGTATATCAGTTCAATATCTAGTTTAAATTCGGTTTCGTATTTATGATGTACATTTATAAGGAAATATTTACTCTCTAGACAGTCAATTCTCTTTTAAACTGCTTACTCAGTGGAACAGGGGGACACTAGTTCTTTGATTGAACGGTAATATACATTTTTCAATGAAACATTGAATGACAATTGATTTACTTCCATTATTGTGCTGTTCAAAATGTGAACTCCATTGAATGGTATCAGGTTACAGAACATATATTTTCGAACATTCTTAAGGATTAAAATTCGACATGTTGCATTTTATTGGGGTATGGTATGCAATGTGTCTGTTCAAAATGGGTGGAGTCCGAAGTGTCGAATTTTAATACTTATATTTACATTTATTTGAATCTACATTTCTGCTAAAATAAATAGATTATTCAAGAGCATTTTCTACTGTTTCCTTTCTCTCGTTGTTCTCGGCGGTGGGTAAATTAGAACAGCTGCAGTTTAACCTAAAGTTATACAACAATGAATGCGCAGATTAAATAGTTCCTTATTTATAAGTTCAATTTCTATATTTCAAGGACAAGTATATTACAAATACACAAAATAACTGTTTTACAACTAGGAAAATACAACTTGAGTTAGGAAAATTTACAATAACAAGAAAAACGACAAAAATAGCCACATGCAAAGTTCTCATCATATCTCGCGATAAATGCGACCAAAATTGTTTGTTTAACACGAGTTGTCAAATTGGAGATAAATTCCAGTCAATTTACTTGTTTAGCGTTATGTTAAAGGAGCAGTTGGCGAATGAAATATGTTGAAATACGGTGTTGGACAAATCAGCAAGTGTATTGTCATTTCTTTGGACTTTTACATCGGATGAAACGACTGTGGCGGTGGGTTGGGTAACGTGATTAGCAATGGGAGCTTTTGCGGAAGTAGAGCCAGGGGACGCGAGAAGACTTAGTGTTGAACTGAGCCTTTTCGTCTGGACGTTGCTGGGTGCCCTGCAATACGACTTAGTGACGCCTCATTTCTGTGCCCGGACATGAACATAATATGACGAGCTTCAAAGCCGCTGTCGTTCATTGGTTGGATAGCTGTGGCCCTGACATTGTGTGCGGTGTACCAACCTGTGGATTTGCTTGGTTTCCAAATAAAGCCATGGAACTGCAGTATGACCGCCTTGACAGAGGCGCATTGGTGAACCAAATGTCATTTGCGTCAGGTCTTGCGATGGCATCCTTGAAGCAGGCATTAAACAGCATCGGCGCCGATTTGTTGGTTTTACTGATGAGTAACTATAACATTGCTACAGGACAACATGGGTCACCTGTCGTATACATTCCTCGGTCTGATGGAGCCTCATCCTTGGTAAGCCCACCCTTGAAATTCATTTGCTGCGTCTCGTGCTTCAGGGTGACATACTCAATTCCGTCATGGTCTTCAGTAAACTCAAAGGAGTCGATTTTAAGCTGGTGATGAAATTCAAGCCGCGTGACACGAAGTGGAGAGCAAGTTGGAACCATACACACTGTCGAAGAATAATTGGAAAGCATGGAACATTGGCGAAGAACCTGGACATGGTTTCAAGGTCGCTTTGCTCGAAGACAGGCTTGTGATGTGTGGGTCGGGAAAGTCCGGCCTTAGTTTGTTCCTTCATGAAGCCATCAAGTGTGCGATCTGCAGCCTTAAATGATGTGCCATGAACAATGTCCATGTTGCGGCCAAGGTCGGTCAGATGTCTGTTCAGACCAGATCGTATGTTCTTCATACTATTCTTGTGGTACACCTGAGACCCAGATTCGAAAGCCTTTGAGCGCCTTTCTGATGGCTGCGGGCGACTTCGCAGTAGAACGGAGTAAAATCTGGCCAAGTAACTCTTCTGAGACAGTAGACGTGTTTAGAGCTTCAGCATGCCTAGATCTGTGCCAATCTGGAGTTAGAAAACACATTGTGCATTTTAGTATTGAATTAGTGTTAATAATGTTATTATAATAGTTGTTTATAATTATGTTTTCCTGTTAAATGAGTTTTGTATATATTTTCATAATATTGTTACAATATCATTTCAATTGAAAATGTTAAAATTTTAAACACTGTTTTTGTACATGTGTATGTGTTAAAATTCATTTGTTTTATCTTCTCACCAATTGGAGAATCAAAATAAATAGTTAACACTGATTTTTCACAAAAGTTGAAGAAAATACAACACTTTCATACCTTGAAATACCTTTACTGCCCTTTATGTCTTCTTCTTCAACCCTTCTAAACCTGGTACAATCTTTTTGTTCTTCCTTCAGTTCTCCTTCTTCCTTCTGTTCTTGTTTCAATTCCTTGAATTCATGTTTTGTTGAATTGTCATATGCTTTACAATCTTGCGCAAAATCTGGCCAAGTGGAAAATCACTAAATGTTAATTCCAAATCCCGAAATAAGTCGTCATCATTGTCATTTAATAGTTCTTCAAATGATCCATCCATCATGAAATCAAAATCTAAATTAAAATCAATCAAATTATCGTTGCTCATTTTGTTTTCTCTGGTTTACTGAAGTTTTCGTCGTCTGCATTATTTTGACAGGTTGCCAATAATTATACTACGATTTCATTGAAAAAAAAATAGTTCCGTAGTAAACATGCTCCGCCCATTTGTATTATTGCGCCCAATGACAGGACATAGTATCGAACAAACGCACGCCATTTCGATGGGAAATGCCATCGCACTTTATACAGAAATAAAGTGAAATTGATAAGCAACAACTATCGTTAAGAAATGAAGTGTTAATGTAAATATTTTATAATACAACACATACTATAGGGACGAGAGAGAGAGAGAGAGAGAGAGAGAGAGAGAGAGAGAGAGAGAGAGAGAGAGAGAGAGAGAGAGAGAGAGAGAGAGAGAGAGAGAGGGAGGGAGGGAGGGAGGGAGGGAGGGAGAGGGAGAGGGAGAGGGAGAGAGAGAAGAGAGAAGAGATGTCGATGTCAATAGTTTTATATAGATGTGTCTAAATGTACTTTTTGTAGGCAAAATAAATGCTTTCATGAAAGGTATTAAATCCCCATTTTTTTGTCTGCATAATAATGGATGTTAAACCAATCGAAAATATAAGTTGCGCGGCTGTTCAGAGCCCAAGGTGTACTTTTATTTAAAGACTATCCATTGACCATAACATATGATTTGGGACCGTATTCATCTTGAAATTCAGCATATAATAAATTTTATTTTCGTTAAAAAAAATACTTTCAATAAAATTTGCTATGATTTTCAGTTTGTCGCATGTGCACAGAACACGGGTGTTTACTAGTATTAATTGCAGGTTTTGTCTTTTAACCAGAAAAATCACACTGACAGCAAGGAAGTTATATCCTATAAATGACTCAACTTTAGGGCAGCAGTGAATATTCAAATCTCGACTTTCACAATGAAATGAGACAAGGAAATAATTTAGACACATATTAATGACATTTTTAAATTGAGAGTGTGTTCTTCATATGAAAACGTGTCAACATTTTTCTAGCAACAGTGCTCTTTTACATTGAGTGATAAGTCATACCATAGATATAGAGTGATAAGATATATACCATAGATATAGAGTGATGAGTCATATACCATAGATATAGAGTGATCAGTCATATACCATAGATATAGAGTGATCAGTCATATACCATAGATATAGCCAAATCATTGACTGATAAGTCATATACCATAGATATAGCCAAATCAGTCATATACCATAGATATAGCCAAATCATTGACTGATAAGTCATATACCATAGATATAGCCCAAATCAGGCATATACCATAGATATAGCCAAACCATTGAGTGATAAGTCATATACCATAGATAATGAGTGATAAGTCGTATACCATAGATATAGCCAAATCTTTTTCAATCGCATAGTCTGTGTTAGGTTTCCCATACTCACTGGCTGTTACCTATGCTTTGCTACTGCAAATAAATACGATTTTAAAAATTAGTATAGTATTCAACCTGAACAAGTGTCATAGAAAAACATGTTTTCATGAGTGCTATATAATAGGTACGGGTTGAAATCCAGTTTTGCTGTATTCATGCTATGCCTGTTCAAGGTTTATATGAACGTATATTGCATTTTTTTGCAATATATTTGCGTTCTTCTTATTTGTGCAATATCTCATAAACAGGAAATTAGTGACCAGGAAAAATAATGAGATAGCAAAGAATGAAAAAAGAGCACATGATGTATTGAAGAAACCACATAACAAGTTAAAGAGATTAAAGAACAAGATTGCACCAAGATGATAATGCGCTTTAACAGGTTTAGTTTCAGTTTTTTTTACAATATCAGAAGAAAAAAAATCATGTACATATATAACACAACCATATACAATATACACTTAATGAACTGAAAAGCAAAACTGAATTATATATTATTAAAACAATTATATAATAAGTTTACATTAAGCCTACGGCAAAATTATATTAGCTAACCTTGACATCAGCTGTGAAGGTGCAGATAGATTTTAATGCTAAACGTCACGTATTTAAACTGTAAATTTGAATCACAAGGACTAAAGGCTCGTTTTATCAAACTTCGTACATACACTTCTCAGATATTTGCTGCTTTATTAATATTATTTTACGAAACGTGCACCTGCTTTTCTTTAACCTACGAAAATTCCTACAACAGCGTTAAAGCTGGCCAAATAACTACGTAGATTAAGAAAATGACCGCCACCACATATTTTAAAATTGTGATAATAAATTTATACTTGCGTTGTTTCACTTATTAAACTGTCGCTTCCCGAAAGAAGACGCGTTTGTGCTATCTACTATGAGTGAGTAAATTAACCTTTTATTACAATGCCGTCCGTCAGGACACACAACGTATGGCAATCTGTCAAAAGTTTCGAAGAAATAATGCGCTATTTCGAGGCATTTTAAGAGATATTTGTTAAAACGGCAATGGAGTATGCAATTGAAACAGTATCACAAAACAACAAACTCAGGTTATGTACATTTCACAGCTTTTAAGTGAAATAATTAACCTATAAACAGACTTTTCAATTCATCAGTCAGGTAATTCTTCAATGCCAATTACTCAATTATTTTTATTTCAATTAAAACACAGCATATCGCAAATTAGTTTAGTAGCAATAATTTTCTGTGTCATTTATTTCCCATGGCACTCATAGTATGGGTTCAGAAAGTTTAAGTCACTTTTGAAGCGTGTAAACAGTCGGTTGGGTGGCTGGAAGTGGGGATTTACCTAAAGCAGTCAAAAAGTAAGCACTGACTGCAAATTAGGCAACTGGTTTGTAACGATCTACATTTTATTTTTCATTTTCACTATTTTTTTCCGAAAATGGTTCGCATAGAACGCCGACGGCGCGCACTTTAAGCATGCCCCAAACAAACACCGTCGCTCGGCGTTCTGATAAGAGCGCAGTGGGATTGCCATGAGGTCGCCGTAGCAGCGCAGTTAGGTCTCCTACAACGCCGCGGGATCGCCACGGGCGTGCAGAAAGCTCGCAGTTCGAACGCAATGGTTATCAGTTGCGCTTTCCCCCTGATTGCACGGCGTTATCTGAGATGGCACTGCGTCTCTATTGCGTTTAAATGGTGCTTTTATAGTGCTTACAAGGTGTTTAATTATTCTTACTGCGCTCTTACAACGATTTTTAGAGCCGCCACGGCGATCATTGTGCTCCCAATGTGCTTCTACCACGACGTTAACATGACACTCGACCAACCCATCAAAATAGTATAAAGGAATGGTATATTCAAACATTCATTTCACCGTGACTGATGTGCAACAGCAAGCAGGGCTTCTGCTTGCCTATATGCAAGTCGAGCAGATCCAGGAGAATACAGTCGCTGTGGATCTCATTCTGAGACGACGACGGAGAAGGGCCCCAAGACGTAGGAGGCATTGGGCTCGACCATGGCTGAACAAAGGCAGACGATTGTAGCATGGTCTGAACTGTTCGAGAGCAAGTGTGAGCGCCGTGAAAGTGCAGTGCACATAAAGAACGCGCACCGTGACAAGTACAGTGGAAGCACCTACGGAACGCCATGGAGCACCCTAGAAATGCCATGGTCCCCGTGATAACACTGTAACTTCGCCATCTTCATGAGAAATATCATTTTTGTTCTGCGATCTCACGGCGCTCTAGGAAATTTAACAACGACGTGCAATTGCAGTGGCAATGCTGCTAGGTGTGACGTGGCGGCTTGGTGTGACGTGGCGGCTAGGTGTGACGTACCCAATATACTTATAAGAATAAATAGTAGAATCTACTTTGTTTTTATTAATAGCAATGCAGATTCTACCATACAAATACGTTTGAGTATACTTACATTATCCGCTTGTTTACATTTTCATCTGTTTCCTCCTCCTTTTGATGAATTATTTCGTCTGAAGCATTCGTTCGCAGTGTTTATGAAACGGTAGCAAAAATCTTCGTAGGCAAGTTTGTACGAAGTTATCGTAGATTTCGGATCCAGTTCGTACAAAGCTTAAATGAAACGGTCGCAGAAATCTTCATAGGCCAATTCGTACGGAGTAATCGTAGATTTTTGGTCCAGTTCGTATAAAGCTTAAACAAAACGGGCCCTTAGGGCCTTTTGGCTTGTCCCTTTCCATTGGTGCTTGTCAATGGCAGGTCTTAAAATATTTTCATGTAAAGAATTGATAATGCAAAAAGCGACTTACAAATGGAATGCTTACTAAAATATTTTAATTGCAAGGCTATCTAATGAGTTACTTATTATCATGTTATCTAAGACTAATTGAAACAAGTGTTTCTTCATGCTTTGTCAATTATACACTGTTGCTTATTTGAGTATGCTTGTAAAATAAAGGCCAAACTAATTGCCAACCTTCACAAAATACAGTACATACACTAAATTACTTAATACCAGAACATTAAAAGGTTTCAGAAACTTGATAGTTTATACTTCCTTTTCAATTATTTACGTGATTCATTTCCATTACTGTTCTGTTCAAAATGCGAGATCTAGTCAATGGTATCAGCATTAAGTTGAACTATAGAGCCTACGTTTATGAAAACTTTCTTAATATCAATAGATATGTGCACAGCACGATCTCCTGAAAACGTGAAAACGCACAAAACACAGATGTTTTGGCATGTGACGTCATTTTCTTCAAATATTTTACATAAGTAATCATTTGGAAATTTGTTTTAGCTTATATATGTCGCTTTAATTTTAATAATGTTTTCTTTATTTGTTCCAAGTTTTAGTACAATGATGATTTTTATTATTAAACTCTATGATCACACAGTTTTAAACCTTTTAGTTTATAAGGCAGACTGTGTGTAATGTGCATAGTTTCAAACAATGATTGCATCGTATCATTGAAAAGTTTTTGCATTAGGTGCTCTTAATTGTATTCCTCAGTCTGCAGATAGAGTTGGGATCTCTAATCATTGAAGTACTTTAGGTTTACCTATAAGTTTATTATTATTTGTTTTATTATTAAGTTTCCTCAAGTTGATGCATACTGTGATAAGATTTACCTTTTACGTTTTTTTTTATTTAAGATTTTTGGGATAAGAGTGAGTTTTGTGCACGTAAACAGGTTTAAACCCGCAGTAAACTGACCGTTCCAAGGCGGTACCTAACAATCTTTGATAAACATACCTAGTTATAATTTATATATAGATGTATGCACTATGTTGTTTGTGGAGTTTTTTGCTGTTCTTCCATGTTTCTTGTTTAAACCTTTTGCTACTGAGCTTGTTTCTGTATTTTTTTACATAAGTATGAGCATTACATTTCATTATCTTTACTCAAGTCTGAGATAAAACTTAGATGCTAAAACACTAAATCTCAATACTTATGTGAACAACTACAGACAAAAGCTCAGTAGCAAAACGTCGTGATGGCGTCATGGCGGGGTCAAGCCATAATGCATCCATAGTGTCGGACAAAGCTTAAAAACAATAACAAACTCATTGTAACATTGTAATTGTTGAATTAGCAAGTGTAAATTGACCCATTATCTGAAACGACAATAACCGGATGAGCAATATTATTTCTGACGTACTTATTCCGATTAACATTCTTTGAAATAATATTCGATATCACTACAACTATTGTGTAACAATAGGAAAATAAGTCAACTAAATATGTGTTGCACTCTTTGTCATTATTTCGAGCAATGTATTGCTACTTTTCGTTTTGTCAACCTTCTTTGTTCAGAAGAGAGACTTAGTAAAACCAATCATGGTTCATTCTCAATTCTGTGATTTACTCACTGTATATGCATTTCACCACTCCTTATTTTGTAATTATGTTATGCATTTCTGTAGCTTAAACGCTTATTTACTTTGTTCAATATTTTCTGCAATAAATGCTGGTTGAACCAATCTTCTTTTGCTTTTTCGAAGTAAAAAGAGGAGACAAACTGTCTTTGCAATCCTTTGATTGTTTCATTGTTCTGCCTTAAAGAAAAACAAAAAGACGCGTACTATTAAATTAAATTCGTCAAAATAATAAACAAACACCTTTAAACTGGATCCCCTTACCTACCTTACCTACTTAAGTCTTAGTTGAATACATAAACGATTATATCGAAAACTTCTTATTTATGAACTGAACAGTAAAACTCATAAAAATATAATTGGAATACATACACCTGAAAACAAGGACAATTATCAGAACGTGCACAAATACCGACCATGCAGGTGAAATTTTTGTTACGGTTGTTTGGGATTTTTATTTGCAGTGTTAACATTGCTAAAGGTAAATTCTTCTACATATATGTTTTAAAAGAAATAATTTTTATTTTTTAAAAATATCATCAGTTTGCTTTTTACCGGTAAATAATTGAACACTCTTACGTTTTTATGATAATTTTTACGTTTTATTTATTTTGTATGCGGGAATATCTCAACAAATGATTTTGATTGTTTATTGATTACTTAAAAAATCTGTCATAACTAATTGAATATAAAAAAATACCAGATAAATATGAAATTAAATCGAATGTGGTGTAGAAGCTGGTCGGCAATTTTAATTCGTATGTTCAATTCATTGTGGTCTATAGAGTAGTGGATGTATTTTGTATTAACCTCTTACACCTTCATCTTACAATCCAACTCTTATCGAGTTCTTTACGATATGCTCAACTTAATAAATGTATTATAATAAACACCGTAAGTTTGTTTCTCTTTAGGGAGTTCCTACGCTGATGAGGTTAAAACCTTGTTAAGGAAACATTTCAACAACGAAAACAATATATGTTGGAGCACAGCTACGTTAAAGGCAAACCAGTATAAAGGTGACGAAAATAAGAGCATGGCAATAACTCTGATCAACGTGTACACACAAGAGTGCTACCAATACAACGATAACACCAACGTTTGGCCATTTTATAGGGCACTGAATACAAAACTTCGAGCAAAAACTAGTGAAAACATTTGGCTAGACACAGAAAGCTTGCTTAATCAAGGGTTGGAAATGATAGGCCTTGACACATGGGATCTGCTTTACAGGTCTTGTTTCTGCAACAATATCAAAAAGGGATCCACAATTATAGTTGATGATTTCTGGAGTACGTCATTGGAGGCACGCGCGTCAAACAATTTTCTAAATAAAGACAAAATATTTTTCCAGATTGTTGATGCTCGACGCGGGGCAAATATTCGCAATTATTCAACATACAGCGGGGAAAAAGAAATTCTACTACAATCGAAAAGTGAATTCTATGTTACAGAATATTTCACGGATGCAACTGGCATAAAAAACAAGAAAGAAGGAGTAAATGAGTCGGGAATTGTTTGGAACGACATGAAAGCGTTTGCCGTCGTGACAAGCAATATTCCTACAAGAGCTGTTAGGTCGGTTTCCAACTATTGCGATTGCTTGGCTGGCACAACATCTGATGCTTCTATGCCTGCAAGACGTTCAAGTGCCTTGTTTGTCATTGTCTTTATGATAGTTCGGTACATGAGAACAAAATAAATTTGTATGCACAAAATTAGACTTTTACAGCATAACGTTTTTTAAAATGATTAATGTCAATTTTGATGAACAAAACGCATAGAAAAACGTTTTGCGTGTTTTAATTGCTGTATTTTTTTAATTTTTAACTGTTTTATTCTATTTTCTGCTTGTTTGTACAATGATACCTTTATTATGAGAATATATGAAGACATAGTTTTAAACCTTGCTAAGGCAATCTATGTCAGATGGCTGTCTTTAAATGACTTTATCGTGTAAGGGCTAGCAAACTCCTGCATGATTCATTCGTTTGCATGTAATGTCTGTATCGGGTCATTGAGCACTTAAATTTAAGGCTATTACCATATTAAATGGATTAAGCTCCCAGTAGTGTTCCAGCACTATAATAATACATTCATTTGCAAGTGGTTAGAAATACAAACAATGCAAATAAGATGACAGAACTAATCATTGGCCCACCAAAATACACGGTCCCTCTCAAATGTTCAAATACGTATAATTATATAAATACTATGCAGACAACATTGAATTGAAATTCCTTTATTCTTTAGCAGAAAACTAGTTTGCGTTGCATGTCATCTGTCGTATTGAATATTAAATAATAGTCAATCAACATATTTTTAAAGCTGAAATAAAATTAACAACGGTATTTTTAGTTTTGTATTATATTTTGGTTATTTCTTATTTTGTTAAGGTTGTAATAAAAGAATATGATCGGATCAATTGATGCTTCGTCAGGTATTTGTTAAGCACCGGTAGTATGTTTCATTCCTTCTCTGATCGACGAAATTGGCTTATTCACATTATACTTATAATTGTTTAATCGATTTCAGCTGCAGAACAGTTGCCCCAAAGTACGCTATATCTTAAATAGTCCCCATTTGAATATGCATTGATATGAGCAACGTACTTAAAAATGCCGTTTATTAAAGTTTTGCTACAAGCAATTGCAAATGATAATATATATATTGAGATTCAATTAAGAATTTTATACAGGTGTTAATAACTATTTTTTGTAAGTTCTTTATTGCTTTTTAGTAAGGCTTGTAATTTCAAACAGGTTTTCTACATAGTACACGACCTGGATTTATAAACCTGGTCTTGTACTTTAAAAATTAGTTAGAGACAGTGGTGTACTTTTATTACTTTAAAGACACCACCTTACTATTCACTGTCCACACAGATAATTTTATTTTGTTACAAAGTTGAACATTAAATCTAAGATGTTATATGCATATTGCTCCTGAGCGCAAGTATTTATCGCAAATTTAAGTCAACCACTAAACACATCTGTTATTTTAGTCATCTAACGCTTTGACCGGAAAGCCTTAATGTTTAAGGCAAAGACGAAACAAAATTCTCTACTCAACTTATAAATTAAACATGAGAAATGCTAGTTAAGCGTTGACTGAAGTTCAATTATTCAAAATGACCCATATAAAATGCACCGTATTCAAACCCATTCAAATGGCACTGCATTGAAAACCCTGTAAAATAGCACAATAAGACACTCGATAATTGGTTCAGTTCATGTGGACAGGTATTCAACTGCTGTCTGTTAAATAAAACATAGTGTATTATAATGTCATTCAAAAGGATATTTAATATTATATCGGGCCTTAAAATAAATCAGATTATTTGCATGTATTGAATTGCATTCAATGATCTCCACAATTTCATTTATTATTATAATTTTATATTAAGGTGATTTCATACTTGCCTAGTTATAAGTCCAAAGGACGAAGGCTAATACTGCTGACTGAAGGCAAATAACTCTAGATATGTCCATATGAAATCGAAAATTTCATAAGTATTGTATTAATTAACTATTACGCATGCTACGACATGGTGGTTAAAACATTCTAATACCTTACCTTTTTTAAGCTTATTGCCCCTTTTCATTCATGGGTTCTGCGTTTCAAGACTAGTGTTTGCGTATTTTGACATGCATCCTTTATAGTGACATTACACAGGCTTATGAATAAAGCCAAATGCACTGTACATTATAAAGAAGCATATCTTTGCGTAATTATTTCGTAAATCGTTTATCAAACGTTTAAAATTGTTTTCACCTTCGTCGCCCATTTTGTCGTTTTCCAAAAAAGTTATACAATCAACCAACAGGTTAAATACAACTGTAATAACAAACCATGCAAAGTGGTTGAAGTATTTAATAGGTTGGTAATTCCATATATGTTTTAAACAAGGCCCACAATTTTTAAAACAGTCGATAAAACGAAAAACAAAATAGCTGCCAAATTTAATAATTTACAGCATTTTCGTATAAGGGTGAGTTTTGACAGCCAACGAAAATGTTCCATTCATCCAAACTCGTATTTGGCGAGTTAAGTAGCTTATCAAAAGGGCAGAAACTCAGTTAAGCCGACTTTTGTCCGTATTTGGCGAGTTTTAGTATATATTGTCCTCAATTATGGTATTATGGCTATGATTGTTTCAATATCGCATCAAACACGTTATTATTAATTAATAATTAAGGTCTATCAATTTAAACCAATAAAGAAAATAAACGAAGCCATACAAAATGTCTGTAATAGTTGAACTAAGTGCTTGTTTGGTAAATATCTATATTGTTTTATAGTTTAATGTGTGTTTAATTACACAATGAATACTTGTTGTCGTCAATTCAAGGATAGTGCTGACAAATATAGTACTGCGAATCATGGCGACTGCGAAATACTAGTTTAACAATGTGATGATTAAACGATTATTCAGACACTTTTATTTAGAGCTCAATCCAAAGCTTAGAAGGGAAACAACTGAACTAATATTGCTAAACATAAATACACTGCTTAATCATGCATTAGAAACTATTAGAACAGAAACATGACCTCATTTGTGTATTTTGTTTTTAATTTATAACACCAAACAGTGATATGTTTTATTTGTCAATGCATGATATCTTTCAAGAACATGACACTTAATATATGTTTTAAACTGGACAGTTATGAATATTCATGTGCTCTTAAAATGACATTCTTGACGTATTTATTATTATGTCCATACTGCAAAAAAGTAAGGAAGTCTCTAATTTTATAAGGACTTCACTCAAAGGCTAATGACGGGATCTGCCATACATCAGCAGATTCTTCGCTGCCTGATATTAATATTGGCAAATGTTTTACCCAGATCAATAGTAATTTGCCACTCAAGTTGGTCTTACAACATATTGGAATGGCAGGAATATCCAAATGTTATGCATCGACTGCTCGGTACACAGCCTTGCCTCCAAATATCAGTCTTCAAACCAATTTTTACAAATCTGCCGAAGAGTTATTTTATTCTAATTATGCGGTAACAATACTGCTTGTCAGCGCCTTTGTGATTTGATACATTGATAAACATCCCTAGTTTTGTTTATATTATATATGTAAAGTGTTGTTTGTGGAGTTTTGTGCTGTTGTTCCATGTTTCTGTTTATGATTGTTGGTTTTTGTGTTCTTTGTCTTTAGCGTTGACCCTGTGCCATTAAACAGGGTTTATTAATAAACTTTCGACTACTGTTCTTGTTTCTGTAGTTTTTCGTACAAATATTGATACATTGAAAATCGTCGGTTTACTGTTACTTCAATATATATAATAGAAAGGTGCACTACCGGGAATACAAAACTATGTTGGTGCTTCAACCCAAGAGCCAACCAAATTCTTAAAAAGCGTAAAAACCAGTCCACCGTAGCATTATATGCAGTAGAAGTGACGGTGGTACATCTTCTAAACGCTTTACTTGTCATTGGTTAGTGTACCCAGAATTCTTTATAGTTCTGGTTGAAACGTCCAATAGTGACCTCAAACGTCAAATATGGATGCAAAATACCAAATTGGTCATAATGACCTTGTATCATTGGTAGTGCGGACATTCGTATCAAACAAGGGACACACTGTTTTCACAGTTCGCAGAGCCTGCGTCCATGTCAGGCAAATCTAGCCAATTTTCAGGAGAGCGGAAATACTGTCCCGGCGATATAGTCATGTCATGACTTTAACTCAGTGAGCATCCCAAGGCGGTAACCTTAACATTTATTGATAAAGATATGCTTATGCATCCGTTGTCAGTGGTATTAATTGTACGTTGTTTGTTTCGGTTTCTTGTCTATGTAATTTCTACTGTATGATGTTTTAAACATTAACAAATGGTTACCTTTCCTAAAAATAAAATTTTCTTATCAGAAAAGGATCGCCGAGTCAAATCTATTTCCATAACCCTGTGGTAATTATAGTGTTTGTAAGCGCTTTGGTGAGCTGATGTATTTGGAACTTTACAAGAGTCAGTCACCTGTTTGTCCATTTTCCGTCATGGGGTGTTGGTGTGCCAACCTTACAATCTAACGAGGGCTGGCCCAAACATGGTTTGAAATGGGGAAAAGCACGCACGGTTGCATTTTTGAATATAAAGGAGACGGAATGACATCTTTTCAGAACGGTTTTCATGTCCATTCGAAAGTATTGTTTTTTGAACGACAGCCGACATCGTTATGATTAGTATTGACTCGGTCACAACACCTTGCTGTTTTTTTTAATTTGTGTGCTGGAATGAACAGCAATTTAGAGCCGATGAGGAAAGCGTTAAAAGACCCGAAAAAATCAATGCACCGGGTGAAACCATTGTTTTGTCGCAACAAGAGGACAAACCTGTTAAAGAGCATCGTGTGCCAATTCATCCATTCTCCTGAGTAAATATTTGAAATCGCATGAAGCTGCGTCGAAATGAATATGCTTAAATGATCGAAATACATCCATGGCGATACAATGAGTTTCGGCGCTAAAAGATTGACGGCTTATCGATTAAATACCTCAACGTCAATATTGATCTTAGTAGGTTAGTAAAAGGTCTTAAAATTGTATCAGCAATTCATCCAGAGGCCTTAGGCATTCAGTTTTACTGGATTCTGTATAAAAAGGAGTCATTCTTTATGCTGGTCGGCGGCCATACTTGCGAGCAGAGCGACATTCGATGGGTTTATAACGGTCAACACTAGCCGATAAGCGTATGAAGTTTGAACGAACTCTCCGAAGAACGGTCAAGTTGTATTCCATTTCGTTTACAACCAATAATGATACTATGAAAATCAACAATTTTAGAGTTAATTAAGGAAGCTCAGTGCTTTTTACTTTATTCGTTGTCGAATGAACAACCGTGAAATAAACTATTCATAGGAGAATATAGCTACATAAAACTAAAATGCTACTCGCGAGGTATGGTAAGTTTCAATTACGAGGGTATGAATGACGCAAATAGTTTGTGACATTTAATTTACTGAACATCAAACGTTTACGCACCCCTGAGTTTTCCAAAGAAAAGAAAAGCGAATGTTCTAAAAATAATAATGCAATCAGAAGCTTAACGATGACCTCTCTTATGCAGAATGGGGCATCGCCTGTGAATATGTTGATCTGAAACGCGATACTCGATAATACGATGATGAACACGCGAAATCACGATGGTGAAAACGCGACAGTACGATGATGAAAACGCGACGATACGCTGATGAAAACGCAAAATAGCAAAACTACGATGATGAAAACGCAACAGTTCGATGATGAAACCGCGACGGTACTATGATGAAGACGCGAAATAAAAAAAAAACAAAAAAAAAACTACGATGGTGAAAACGCGTCAGGTCGATGATGAAAATATGAAATCACGAAACTTCGATGATGAAAACGCGAAAGAACTATGATGAAAACGCGAAATCACGAAACTTCGATGATGAAAACGCGAAAGAACTATGATGAAAACGCGAAATCACGAAACTACGTCCGATGATGAAAACGGGAAAGTACGATGAAAATATTTTCAAGTATAGAAATTAAGTGTTTGCATTTTTGGCCAACAATTGTTTTTTAATTCTGGCTGATCATCCATTTATCAATGCCAATGAAGTTTAGCTTGTATGATTTTCATGTCGAATAATAACACTCTTACATAGTTTGCCTTCCTCATCCCGCATCAGCATAGTAGCCTAAAATCAAAACAAAATCATAGTTTTTTTTTAACTTAAAGGAATTTAGTGCAGATACGAATGAATATAAATCTTAAAATTCAGTTAAGTTTCTTCCCAATAATTTCATCAATGATAATTCTCAATTCATATCGTTGTTTTGTAAACAGAGTTTGAATGTAAAACTGTCGTAACTGGTATCCTCCTTTATCAATATTCAACTTTCAGTTGAAATAGTCACCATATGCATTGATGCACTATGCATTGATGCACGATACATTGATGCAAGATACATTGGACGCACTTTACAACACAAATGCACAATATCGTCGTAATTATTCTATTAAATGGCATATGTAAACTATTTCCCATCAACATTCGCGTAATGGTAAGAATGTTTGATTTGGAAACTGTACTCGTATATACATACGACAGTCAGTTTTACACCACATTACATTTGTTGTATCTATTAAGGAAATATTACTATTAAAATATATTGTTGAAATGTTTAACCTTGCACTAAGCAAGAACTGCAAAGGATAATCTCGAAAACCTAATAAAACATTTTAACCTGCATAGCCGGTAATTTTGCACGATTTGAAATTCTCCTTATGTTCAGAGATATACAAAGCTAGTTTTACAGTGCATTTCATTAATGATAAATTGTAAAAATTACTTTTTATAAACGTTAACGTTATTCTACTAAATCGAAAGTAAATGATAACGATATATCCATTTAAGCAGATCAATTTACAAAGTATATGGATAATATTCTCTACGTGTTTTGGTAAATTTTATGAGTTTATTACAAATTTGAATTGCACGTACAAATATTAAATCTAGATTGTATAAATTCAATTTGATTCATTCACTATTGCTTTTATAATAATAATATTTGTGTAAGCTGTGTAAAAGCATTTGTTAAAATACATCAACGTACAACGAAACGAAGGCCCGAAAGTAAATACAACCTTCTAGTCTCCCTCTATAATACACAGCAAACTGTTCTCGTAGTATGTTTGTGTTATTTTACACTGACTTTTTTTTATAAATATTGACATACTCAGAATTAAATAAACTTGTATAGCGAATTCGTTCTGTACCTATTTTGCCTGTTCTTGATAAGTATGCAGTTTCACTTTAAGCTTAAACTGATCACGGCTGTGTATAGCTGTCAGTCGAATTAGAACCTATCATATTATAACGCTATAAACCGATAACGCTCGCCAAATCTAATATGAAACAAGTCACCTTATCAAACTACGGTAACAAAACGAAGGCGGGGCTCTTAAAGCGGCATAATCTGCCCTTTGTTGCAATTAAAATGGTGTAGTAAAAAAAAAGTTATCTTTGTCGTTTCATTATCGGGGTTTGATAAGGTGATTAGTTTCATCAAACACTTTGACAAACCTGTTTCCAAAATAATGTTTTGACAGTGCTCCGTCAGACGGCCGTATTGTGGAAAGATTTGTCGAAGTGTTTTAAGAAACTACACCCGCAATCAAACTCTTGTAATAGACCTAAGGCGGGGCTCCGTAAGCGGCGTAGTCTGCGCTATGTTTCATTTGAAATTGTGAATAAATAGGAGAGTTATCTTTGTTATTCTTCATTTTAAGCAAAATGTTGCCTTCCGACGTAGCGTATATCACGTAAATTATCCCGTGGTATACACACACTGTACGAGTATGTTTCGCATTTAAAGAGGAACTTTTGCCTGCTGTGCATGTCCCTATACGATATGTTTGACTTTTATTCACAATATCCGTTACAATAGGCTCTGAATGTCAGCATTTACATTGATTTCATGACAAATACGCGGCATATGTAAGCATCCGTGTCCTATGGACAGAAATTATATCTAGAAGTTGATTGACAAACACCCATTCACATACAAAATATAATAATTGCTCTGCCAAACTCAGGTATAAATAAACATAGTTATGCATAAGACATTTTACAGTGTAATATTCACACGTTTTCTTTATAAAATTAGATTATTTAGAGTAAGCCTTGTTGTATTACCTAACGACAAAATGTTGTTTTTACATTTCTGGAAACAAAATTGTTAAGATAATTTCATCGTTTCATGTTCAATGCTATTATTAAATTGACTCGCTTCAGAAAACATAGACTTCGAACAAAATAAATACACCAACTTGCAATCAAAAGTTTATTTAAGACAGTTGTTAGTTATAATTATAACGAAAATTTATTCAGCACTATTCTTAAGACATATATCATGGAGATTAATGGCCGCTTTTAAGGGTTCGATAAGTTCCCATTGAGGCTGTATCTGAACCCTACGGAAATTCCACCAGCCCCTGATTGATCCTATATATTATATAGTTAACTGTTCGCTGCTATAACTTTTTATGTTCGTATTACCAACACATTATTACCACAACCATATAATTACCACAACCACATATTACCACAAACCACACATGTACCACAAACGACACAAGTACCACCAACCACACAAATACCACAACTGCATTAATAGCACCACCTTTTTAATATTAGCACAACCACATAAGCACCACAACCACTTACAGCCAAATAATAGCCAAACATTTAAGTGATACACGGGACTCACCTAGTACATATACTTTACGAGCGAGACCCTGGCCCCTAAATTGTTACGTTAGATTTTGAATTTAGGAAGCAGCGATTTATTCCATAGACAATACAATTCATTTTTCTCGCTCTAGTTTTCCTAAAGTAATGACTTTTGTAGAGAGAAAATGTTCCTAATTTGGGACCAATCCGTCCGGCTGCTAGAATTTCCGCCACAATAAATTCTACGAATTTATCCACAAATTCTAGCCACGCATTAAAATAATCGACATAAATTGGTATCTAAGAATTCGCATACAGTGAAAAGGAACATATTGATACCGACGTCGGACAAATGAACCCTGTCTGGTCTATAAAACCCGGCAGTTGTGTAGTCAATATCTACCGAAAGACACCTTACCCTATAAATGGACATGACGGCCGCATTGCCGAACCCATTAACCCCCTTTCGTTTTCTTTCCATTGTTTGGTTAACATTTACTCCAACACCACAACATCCCCGACGTTGTAGAATATCGCACCAAATAATCGTTGTATCTGTAAACACAGAGTATAAGTAATTTATTTCGTGCTTAATAATACGACGTAATTTGTAGAGGCTCACAGTATCAAGATCATTTCCCCCGAGATGAAGCAGTATTGCTTTTGGTTGTATGTCGCTAAATAATATCTCACGTTGAATAATATGATGGACGTCGGTCCACTTCATTCCACGCACACATTTCCATCCTATTACATTGCCAGGAAGCTTAAGGTTCGCCATGTTCCGGTCCATTGCTCTGCGGCCAGCCCAGTACAAAATGGAGTCGCCTATTATCTATATGTCTATAATGAACAATAGCGTATATGGATGCAGTCACAACGGGCTCTACATTTAGTATGAATTATAAGACTTCCAACGGCCGAGCCGTTGAATAACGTCCATACTAACGCCATCATTAGCTAACTGCGTTACCCTGCCTATTCTAAAGCTATGAGAACGGAAATGAAGATCATCAAACTTCGGTTCGGATAGCTTTTAACAGTATACTAGAAAATTGTGACCTTTTGAGCGGGGATCCGTCTTTATGGCTGAACAAATAGCCAGCATAGGTTGGACGACAGTTTACGTAATGTCGTAAACTACGGATCGGACAGAATTTAGCGTCTGTTTCGCAAGGTATTATCAATTCAATTGGAGACCCCTTATTTGATGTCTTTGAGATTCGGATTCTAATTTTAACGAGCTGATCGTTGTTTTGGAATGATATATCATCAATCATTAAAGGGCGATCGCTATGTAAGACTGTCGTAAAAACCAATTCACTGATGCGAAACATTCCAAAATAAGCCAGAACAGATGCTGCATTGAAGAGTAATAACTCGTACTTATCATAACAAAGAAGCGGTTGTTTATTACATATTAATTTTAACTTGTGCAGTAATATTGGGGCCCTATTGTCTTTTGACGTTTTTAATTTTGAACATCCCTCAAGCAATTTCTGAATTAAGAATACACCATTCGGGTCGTACCAGTTACATAGCTCATGCTGGTATGCTAACCCGTTAACATATGTTCGAATTGTGCTTGATGCGTAACCTTGCTCAAAACAATATGATATGAACAATACTATTTGTTCCGGTGGTGCCGGCCATTGCGTTGGCAAATTGTAAAGTATCTTAGATTTTTTAAAAGCTTTAATCGCAACGTTGTATATCAAACTGGTATTAATGGCTAAACTACTGGACAGTAGCTTGGGAATTCTGCTTTGAAGACGTTCCATAGGTGGCTGGGCATTTTGTCGGACTGCCCCTCGGCGTCTGGCGCTAGTTGTCGGAACGCCTGTAACGCAATATTGTACTCTAAACATTGCATTGTTAAGAAACGGACAAGAACCATGACTGTCTCCGATTAAGATGACTTTGCATTAATGATGGGGACCACCGCCTTATTATCGCAGATAAATCGGATTTTCTTATTCTGCAAGTTCGAGCCCCAAAGGTGGACCGCGACAACAATAGGAAACAGCTCAAGAACTGTTATGTCAGACGTTATGCCAAGCACGTGCCATTCATGCGGCCATGGGGAGGCACACCATTTTCCTTCAAAATAACATCCAAATCCGTGGCTTCCGGCCGCGTCGGTGTATAATTGAACATCACCATTCGATATCCAGAACCGGTCATGGAAAACCGAAATACCATTATACTTTTTGAAAAAATGTAGCCACATCTTTAAGTCCTCTTTAATCGATTTGTTTATGCGAATATGGTGAAACGGCCTAGTTACTCCGCACGTGGGGTTTATGAGCCGCCTACAGAACTGTCGCCCTTGGTAAATAACTCTAGCAGCGAAATTGAGCATTCCAATAAGACTTTGCATGGCCCGTTACGTGACCTTCTCCTTTGTCAACATAGCACTTATTCATTCTATAATACCATCTGTTTTGTCTTGAGGCATACGCACCACCATTTTGGCCGAATCAAGCTCTAACCCAAGAAAGCATCATACAGTAGTCGGACCTTCCGTTTTGTCGTCAGCAATAGGAATTTTTAGCGATATCAGTACATCGAGTGCCAAATTCAGTAACTCCTGACAAGATTGTGGCGTTGTGCTACCGCCAAGATAGTCATCTAAATAATGCAATATCTCTCCAAATTCCATTCTACGGCGGAAACAAAATTTGATAAAGCAGGCAAATTTCTCCCATGTATTGCAAGCCAGTGAGCATCCGAAAGGCATACTTTTATGAACAAAGTATTTTTTATTGAATTTGAAACCAAGTAGATCGAAATCTTGTGGCCTGACAGGGAGCAACCGGAATGCATTTTTTATATCAAGTTTAAGCAAGGAACAATGTTTACCTAAATCTTGTAACATATGAACGGCATCATCAAACTGAGTGTATTGAACGATCGCTAACTTGGGATCAATAAAAGCGTTTACTGACTGTCCCTCGGGATATGATAGATGGTGGATCAATCTATATTCCCCTTTTGTTTTCTTTGGAACTAAGCCTATGGGTGAGACGCGCAATGTTGGCATAGGGATATCATCATATGGTCCAGCGACTCTTTTAGCAATGACTTCTTTATCATTTTTTTCTGCGTTATATATCGTAATTGGTTTGCTGACTTAAGATTTCGATATTCTACGTACAGGCGGGGGCCTGTATAGTGCAAAGGAAAGCCACCAGTGAAACCCGTCCATAAAGCGTCACGATCTGGATGATAATAAAACGAAAGTTCATGTTTTAACTGACTAATATTGATTGGTGAAATAGCGATGCGCGTAAGCTCCAGGTGTAGGTAAGAATCTGTAGTATGAACCTCGTGAGAAGCGCCTAGCGCCCCGAAATCCGCCCCTGTTGAAGCGAAAATAATTGTTTCCCGCTGCCTTAGACCCATTATTTGCTTGAAAAGGTGCTTGATGAGGGAGTGATTGAGTAACTGAACTTGACACGTTATTCGTACTCGCAACGGTTGGACAGTATATGCGTGGGTGGGCTTGACCACACACTGTGCATACATGTAAATATTTACAGCTTGGCCACGGACAATGACCTTTGTTAAACTCAAAACACTTTCCTATGGAGTTTTGTGACGTACGTACGTCATTGCTGGATTCCCTCGGTGACATACATCTTAACCACAAGTCATGATTAATGCAGACCATGAAGAAGGGTACATCGATTGCCTTAACCGGAATTGTTCGTCGTATGAACGCCAAGCATACCCAACTTGCCTTCTAGCACATTCTCTAATGAGGGACATATATTGAAGCATTTCGCATGCGCTGTGTGGATGTTTCTTTATGTAAACAGACATATACACGATGTAATCATCGGTCCATTTTTCAATAGAGTTCAGTTTATCCTTGCATGCATTGGACTTGGATTCAAGCACGCTATTCTCAGCCAAACGCAAATTTGTCCCCCTTCAGAAATCAATCAAACCAACTGCCCCTTTAAGCATCAATGCCAAACTTATGTATTCGCCCGCCTGAATCTGATTAACCAATTTATTTGGAATATGTATCGCCAAATCATCCCCAATACACCGACTTCGTTCTATTTCGTTAACCGTACCCTGGCCCCTAATAGATCCATTATCAACCAGTTTTGCCGAATTAGGCTGGTCAGTCATATAAGCTGGACAGACATTTGCCAAGGAGTTTGGACTTGGGTCAACAGTTTGAGAGCCCATGGGAGGGCCCAGAAAATTCACACCGCCACATCCAGAAATTTTGTCATTGGTTACCAAAGTGCAAAAATCAACAGAATTTGAACAAGAACGCACTATACCTGCTGGAGTCTCTGCAGGGCCCGACGACAACACCACGTGCTCAGGTTCGACTTCAGGTCCCACGCTAGGTTCAACGTCCCCATCAGTTTTCTTTCTTGAATTAGCTGCCTGCCGTTTCTCGTTCAACAGATTTGCCAAAGAGCCATATGGTTTCCTTCTTCTTACACCTTTGCCCCTCATTGTATCGTTTATCTGACGATTACTTTGGATTTTGAAGAGAAAAAATATTTTGCTTCTTGTTCGGCTTGATTCGGTATTGAAAAGGAAGTACTGGGTCACGTGATAAACACTAGTCTATGACGTCACTTAAATGACGTATTACTTTTGCCTGTAGGATAACTCTTAAAGCTTAATTCACTTAACCGATAGAGGTAACCTCCCATAAGGTGCTACAATTATTATCCCCCCTGAAAAAACAAAGCTCGCAAAATAAATGTGGTTATTTCCTACTGAAATAACCAGTATTTATGTATGCACCAGATTTCATATTATATAGGAATTATGTCAAATGTCACTACAGGGAGCTGAGCTAATTTAGCATTTTCATCCGCGTGGACATGTATATTAGGATTAAAAGCTGAAACTAACAATTATATTAATTTACAATGCACCAATTTCATTTGACTTTGTTTTTGTGTAAACCGGTATAATATGTAAACATACAATATCAATGATTATATTGATAAGATTGTATAAAAATGAGGCTAACTAATAAGGAAGTTTTGGTAGTAATATTGACTACGCCAATTGAATTTGCCACGATTGGCGTGCATGTTATAGGCCAGGCTATATGCTACAAATATATGTTCTTTCACGCTCCAGCCCTTGTAACTGAATCAGGGCGACTTATTTTACGTATATGTCTTATAGAATCAAACTCAGTGACAATTTATTTGTGTGGGGACATACTTATATTATGTAAAGGTTATTGTCGTTATCATTAATTTGTGAAAACTATCCACTTACTTGGCCAGCCACTGTTAATATCTACCACTTCGCCTGATTAAAATAAAAAACGACTGCTGATTTACTGGAAAACTTAACAAATACTGATGTCTCGACGAATAGGTGTTAAGATACGGAACACGACAGGTCACCAGAAAAGCGTCCTATCATAATACCCCCTATGTATTCTTATAAATATGTATCCTTCCATAGATCAATAAATAGAGCATATATAGTTTTTAATATTTAAACACATTTATAAAGTGCAATCATATATATTGTTTGTCTGTCATTTACTGATTACATAATTATTCTTCATGAGTTAAGCAATAATTATAAAACAATTCATTTTGAATCACTCATTTGAGCATCATATAAAATTTATATATATATATTATTACTTATATTCAATATCAATGTAATACTTGTTTGTTTACACATTAAATAATTATCATCTGCAGCAGAACTGCTGGTTATTATTTTAAAATAAGGTGAAAGACATCCAAGTTGCATTAACATTGGAAAAACGTATGATTAGAAAAAATTAACTATAACGGCAATAATACTTCATGACCGGAGATGTAGTGCCTTAGTTAATTTAAGTTATCTCATTTTGTATAAACAATCTAGGCAGACATTTCTTTAAGAAAATGTTTGTTTTTTTGGAACAGATTAGAAATTCGAAAGTTGAATTAGTCATAGAACTTTTAGCGTTGATAAAGATTACAGTTTTGTTCAAAATACGAGATCCATTAAACGCTCAGTTTCAAGTTGACTTTCAGAGCCTGTTTTAACGAATATTCTGAAAAGTTATCAAAACGGTATGATAGGGACTCGCTCAGCAGTCAAAACAAGCACTTCTTTTTGCATATTTTAATGCCAAACGTACTCTCATCGACAGCCGCAAAACATCAGAGCGCACCTTACATAGATTACACAATCATAACAACATTCGTTATCTTCACGGAAGTCCGAGTTAAGAATAAACGACTCGATAAAGAAAATCTGATATTTTATCAATTCCAGTTTAGACTTCCTAGCAGAAAACTGAACGTGTACAATATCACTGTTATTTACTGTTACCTCATAAAAGACATGATTGTTTTGTTTCGAAATCGATTTTGTACTTAAAATTAAGAGACAGATTTGTGGTCATGAGCTCAGGTAAAATAATACAATAAAAATACAGGGATAAGCTAAGAAGTCAAAAATTTATATATTAACCCTATTGAAAAAACAGGGAATTTAACTAAACAAACGCTATGCCCTTCTTTGAGGGAATCATCAAGGCAGTCAGTTAAAGTTGCACTCTCACAGATAAACCATTTTACAACTTTTTCATTTTTTGTCTTGAAAGAGATTTTTTGCGTAAATATCTGCAAACCAATGATTAAAGATTGCTGACAAAAACTCAGATCGTAGATTTTCATATTTCCATTACTAACGATCTAAGAAAAATGCATCAATTTTTTAACTTCAAAATAAAAATCTGCGAACTAAATTTTTATTAGCAGTCTTATATAACTGGTTTCCATGAATTTTCGCAAAAAATTGCTCATTCCAAGACAAAAATTAAAAAAGTTGTCAAAACGTTCAATCTGTGAGATTGCAGCTTAAAGGGATTTATCCGAAAACTAGATCTTAGTCAGTCTTTTTTCAAAACAAAAGCAAATATGAACATTGATTGCCAAGGATACATTATTTGAAAATAAGTCAAGCGCAATAAATTTAGCACTGTATGAAAAAGGAGCAACTTTTTATTTCAAGATCTCAGGACTTAATATTATTATCTTATGATATTATGAGTTGGAAAAGTTAAAAAGGTACAAATATCAAGATCACAACAACAACACAGTGAAGTTAAACCTTTAAAATCATTCTCAGTAATCACTTGATATTAACCTGCCAAAATAGTTGTCAAATAAAGGAAATAAGCAATCGTCTTTTTAAAGCGTCAGTTATTAACTATTTAAAACGTTTACGGAAAACAGTAAGATGATGACGAGCGTTATCGGTAAACAGCGTAATCATATGATAGGTACTTATTGGAATGACACGTGTAAACAATAGTTCGAAAAAGGCGATCGGTTTAAGCTTGGAATTGAAGTCGCATATTTGTCTAGACCAGACAAAATAGGTTCCGAATGATTTTGTAATACAAATTTATTCAATTCTGAGTTAGTTCATGTTTAAAAAAAGATCCGACGGTGTAAAACAACAATAATATTACCAGAACAGTTTGCGGTGTATTATAGAGGGAGACTAGAAGGTTGTATAAACATTCGGGACTTCGTTTCATTGTACGTTGATGTATTTTTACCAAATGCTTTTACACAGCTTACACAAATATTATAATAGCAATAGTGAATGAATCAACTTGAGAAAGTTATACAATCTGAATCAAACATTTGTTTGTGCAATTCAAAATAATATATCAAACTCATAGAATTTACCAAAACACGTCGAGAATATTAACCATATACTTTGTAAATTGATCCGCTTAAATGGATATATCGTTAACATTTAATTTCGTTCAAGATTTAGTTGAAAACATAACACGTTTATAAAAAACCCCAAAACATTCTTATAACGAAATGCACTGTAAAACTAGCATAGGATGTATATCTCTTAACATAATATTTGTTCTTGCAGTTGAAAACAAATTGAGTGATAAAAATTACCAATAAATGTCGAGCATATTTAGTGAATTCTTTTACATGAATTCGTTTAAACCTATCCTTATCCTTTACTCTCGTTTTATTTTAAGTTGAATAACTTTTTTAAATAGACATCTCATTCTATAGCTTATCATTTATGAAATGCACTGTAGACTTTACAAATCTCTTAAAAAGTAATATATGCGTCTCTTAACATAAAGACGTACATCAAAACATGCACAAAAATCGACCATGCAGGTTAATATTTTGTTTCAGGTTTTCGGGATTATCCTTTGCAGTTCTTGCTTAGTGAAAGGTAAAACATTTCAACAATATATCTTAAAAGTAATATTTCCGTAAAAAATAAAACAAATGTTATGTGATGTAGAAAACTGATCGAACTTTTAAATTACATACAGGTACAGTTTGCAAATCAAAGGTTCTTACAATTACGCGATTGTTGATGGCAAATAGTTTACATATGCTATTAAGGATTATTATTACGAGGATCTTGTACATTGATGTAGTCTTATACATCGTGAGCTTTTGCATATGGTGATTATTCAATTGAAAGGTGAATGTCGATAAAGGTAGATACCAGTTACAACAGTATTACCTTCAAACACTGTTTCAAATACAACGATAATAACTGAGAATCATCATTAACCAAGTATTGGGAAGAATGAAGAACCATAACTGAAACTTAAAATGTGTCAACATACAAATACTCAAGCGATTGCATGTGTTGTGAATCATCATAAAATCGTTTACTCATAGTCATTTTTCCTCGCGATATTTCATGTTAAGTCTAAACTCAATATCTAAGTAAAATTATTAACATAAAATACTAATCGAATACTTCCATATATGTTTGCCTAAATCAATGTATTTTCAATTACTTCCTTAAAAACTTTGTTACTTGTACTTTATTTTTAGGGGGTTTCTACGCTGATAAAGTAAGAGACCTATTTGAGAGACATTTCACCAACAAAGATAATGAATGTTGGGAAACGACAGGAGCAGATAAAACCACGGATGACAAGGGCATGGCTAAAGCTCTGGTCAACGTGTACACACAAGATTGTCTCGTCTACAATCATCAACCCAAAGATAGTTTTTTTTTACGCAGAACTGAATGAAAAACTTCGGGACCATACAAAAGAACAAATTTGGCTGGACACGGAACAATTGCTTAATGAAGGGTTGGATATTTTAGGCCTCAAAACATGGGATCTTCTTTACAGAGCTTGTAAATGTGACAATATCAAACAAGGACACACTTTTACAGTTGATGCCTTCTGGAGCACTTCGTTACTTCGAGAGGAGGCTAACGAATTTCTTACTAAAGATTCTTTGTCTATATTTTTTGAAATACATACTACATGTGGCGCAGATATTTCGTCTTATTCAGAGTTTCAAACGGAAAAAGAAATCTTATTGCAATCAAACCGTACGTTTTATGTGACCGAATATGTTGCAGATGAGGCGGGCATAAAAACCAAGAAAGAAGGAGTTAAGGGTGAATTCGAATGGGAACCAATGAAGGCGTTTGCAGTCGTGACAGGCATTATTCCAGCAAGTAGTTCCAAGTCAGGCTATTGCGATTGCTCTGATGGCGCGCCATCTTATGGCACCAGCAGATCTGCTGCTTCGATGCCTACGAGCTTCCTTAGTGCCGTAATTTTCGTTGCTTTTCGACTGGTTTATTGAACGAAACAAAGTAACTTTGTACTTTTTAAGGTCAACATTAAAGTAGTGAACACTTTTACGATTTCGTGGAAAAATCACATAATTATATACATAAATGCTAGTGCATATATATCTAGGTCCCATAAAGCTTGTCGTGTTTCATTACTGATATTTTATCACATCCGTAAATATACTGATTACTTTAAGCCTTTAACTTAAAGTTTAAGAGTCAGCACTTTTGCTAACACTTGATTTAAGTGTTTTCCTGTGATGTATGAATCCGGTCGTTGAGTACCTATATACTTGTAGTACTTTATACCTTATGCTTTATTAAGCTAATGGTAGCACTTGTGGGGCCTCAAGTTTAATTTTGTAATAACTGCTGCGGCAAGTTTGAGGTAATGGCGTTAATATTTAGGTTAAAACCCACGAAGACTCGTATCCCAGTGAAAGTAAGTCACTATATCAATTCTTACCGACCAGTCAAAGACGATACTCGCATCATTTATCGGCAAAGCTATGTTTATGCATGTGTGGTCCTTGTGTGGATGTTTAAATGGCTGTGTCTCTAGTTCAGTGTCTTTAGGCCATTTTCCTCAAAATGGTTTAAATGAATTACTTGGATTTTATTTAAACCGGGGATATTCAGGCTATAATTTGAAGAGCTCATGTTTTTGAAGATGAATTCCCGAAACAAAATATAGGGTTGAATATTGCATCTTTCCATAATTTTGCTTTCAGTCCTTTGATTTTCTGAAAGTTTTGCAATTTCATGTTATTTTTAAAACATTCTTTGGCTGATTCGGAGTGTTTTGGCATGTGACGTCATTTTCTTCAAATATTTTACATAGGTTATCATTTGGGAGAAAAGATTAGCTAATATATGTCGCTATTATTTTTAATGATGTTTTCTTTATTTGTTCCCAGTTTTAGTACAATGGTGCTTTATATTATGAAACTCTATGATCACACAGTTTTAAACCTTTTATTTTATATGGCAAACTGTGTGTGATGCACATAGTTTCAAAACATGACTGCATCGTATCTTTGAAAAGTTTTTGCATTAGGTGCTCTGAATTGTATTCCTCCCTCTGCAAATGTAGTTGGGATCTCTAATCATTGAAGTACTTGGGGTCTACCTATAAGTTCATCATTATTTGTTTTATTATTTAGTTTCCTCAAGTTAATGCATACTTTGATAAGATTTGCCTTTTACGTTTTTCTTTATTTAGGATTGTTGGGACAAAAGTGATGTTTGTGCACATAAACCCCCAGTAAATTTAATTTACATTTTACTGACGGCGGTACCTAACAATCCTTGATAAACATAACTATTTTATATATATATATATATATATATATATATATATATATATATATATATATATATATATATATATAGTATTTATGCACTATGCCAGTGTGTGTATACCACGTGATGTATTGCGTCATAAATGCTTCGTCAGAAGGCAATACCATGCTTCCATTATAGACTTTAAACAAAGATAGCTTCATAAATATCTTAAAACATAGCGCAGTCACAGTCGTTTACAGAGCCCCGCCTTCTGTACCTGTGATTGATCAAGAGTTTAATTTCTTAAATAATTCAAACTTTAAAACCTTTTCACAAAACATGCGCTTAATAGAGCACTGTCTATACATTATTTTGTAAAGAAAGACAGGTTTGTCGATGTGTTTGAGGAAACTAATCACCTAGTCAAACTAAGGTAATAAAACGAAAGCGGCTTAGACTGCCCTTTGTTTCATTTAAAATGGTGAATAAAACAAAAAAAATATCTTTGTATCAAGTTTTCTTCCGATATAAAATAACCGCTTCCGTTATAGCATTTATGACGTAATTTATCACGTGGTATAGGCTCACTGTGTGCTGTTTGTGGAGTTTTGTGCTGTTCTTCCTGTTCTAAGTCTTTGGTGTTTACCCGGTGCCATTAAACCGGGTTTATGTTTAAACATTTTGCTACAGAGTTTGTTTCTGTAGTTTTCCAAAAAAAGTATTAATGCTAGAATGATCAACTATTGAGCTTGTCCCTGGAGATTTCATTGTAGTATTGTTTTGTTTTTATGTTTAGGTTTTCAATGTACATCCATAAAAAGTATATACTTACTCACGAAGGGATGAAATTATTTTATCTTACAAACAGTCCTATGACAGTTGCTTCACAAATTTTAATTTTCATTAATTATGTATATACAATACAATGACATTTTCCGGGACACGCTAAGTTGTCCAAACCGTATTGGAAAGACAGAGAATTCCACATTTTTTCTGCTCGACTTTACAGGTTACCTAAAAACATAAGCAAGTTTATAAATCCCCAGAAACCCTTATGATAGGTCTTTATTGCAATGATACTTTCCCTCAGTAGAAAACTTGTATTCAATAGATCATTTTTATTTGTCAGTCCTATATCTGCCATAATATGACAGCTGTTTAATCTATGAACCACTGCCTTTTTACTCCTTGTTATAAACTTTAAACGGGGTTTATGTGTAATCGTTTGGCTACTGAGCTTGTTTCTGCAGTTGTACACATAAGTATTGGACTTCATAACAATTCAGTTCCTTATATGTATGACCATAACTCTTTAATTTACATTCAATGTTATGCTATGAGCTATTGTTCTTCAACAAGCATGGGCTCAAAACGTTGCCATTGGGCTATTCCCTGTTATTTTAATCACAATAACATACTATTATAGTTGACTTTATTACCAATGATGCCGAAAGAAAGCTACAGGATCATGCATACCGGTCAAACATTTTATGATGATCATTTTTAAAGGTACAAGGTCACTAAACATGGACTAGGAACTTTGAAATCAATACAAACAAAGCACATACACACCACTACAACCATACCACACATCAAAATGTATTTGTTTAAAAATATTGTAGTTTGGCTATGTCATTTAGATATTTGGTTGACGTTCATTTCTTACAACAAGCAATACATCTATTGCATGATGCATTTTATGTTATTTGACATTATATATTTTCGTCAAATAAATTCTTAAAAAATGTTCAGAATTCTATTTTACCCTTTTGCAACAAAACTCGTTCTTCTTGTTTGAATATACTATAGTTGTAGTTAGTTTAGTCACCTGGCCCAAATTTATCGGAGCTTTTTAAGCGTAATTGGCTTAAAGCTGATTAAAGCACTCTCACAGATTGAACGTTTTGACAAATTAATATTTTTTGTCCTGAAAAGAGCCGATTTTTGCGAAAATGCATTCAAAAATTGATGTTTTATGCATTTTTCTTAAACCGTTACTAACGGTTTAAACCATAAAACATTAATTTTCGAACGGAAAAATGAAAATCTGCGATCTGATCTTTTGTCAGCAATAAAAAAATTAGCTCTTTTTAAGACAAACAATAAAGAAAGTTGTAAAAACGATATATCTGGGAAAGTACAGCTTTCAGTAGCTTATTTTGATAGGCCAACATACATATTTAAATTGAATTTTGATAAATGAAATGGTTTATTGTAATTCTCATAAAGATAACTCCTATCGTAAGTTTAAAAAACAATAGTAAATATTACATAAATTATTGAAAAGCAAAAATAGTGAGCTTAGCTTAATCCTGTTATTAAGGTCTTAAGACGTTTCGAGAAATTGGGGCCAGCAGGTCTTATCTTGTTATCGACATTCACAAATAAGTAAGACAAAGGAAGGAGAATCAAGAAACCAAAATTTCAAATATATTGAATTTTATAATGTGCTTCATGCTAAGACATGTCAATATTTCAGAACAAAAGTGTTCTTTGAGGTATTTATTTAGCCCACAACGGAAGTAGAATGATGTAATTCTGACGTCATGCCTTGAAGGGAACATGTCCCTGAATTTTTATGTAATTGAAACACTTGTTATTATTAAGTAAAACACAAATATACAAACATAAATTCAACTGGTAGACTTTGTATGTTATTAAGCATTAGCAGGCACATTTCTGCATATACGTACACATATTCTAATTTTTGCAATATTCATTTTTTTTTCACTAATGACTTTCTGTCTTCTCGAGTAATATTTTGTAAACAAAGTAGCAAAAGGCACGTCAAAATTAGGCACTTTTCGATCCGCTGAACATGATAAATATATTAAAAGGTATTAATCCCCAACAATGGTGAAACAAAATATATTTCTCTCAAAATATATATTTTAAGAATACCTTTCAGCAAATACGTTTGGCCTGACATTTAAGTCACTGACGTGCTTCGATGATTGACTGTTTTCCATTAAAATGAACGCTGGTGCTGATGTTCAGAATGCAAACCACGCGGAGCATGCATATTATCATGTCCTATAAAATGTTTGTTTTCGCTGAAACATTTCACCAAATATGATAATCACTGCCATATACAGTAGTGGATCTACCGGGGAGGGGGCACATAGGGTCCGTGCCCCCCCCCCAGCTGGCCGGCATTAGCCTACTTATCCGTCGACCGTGGTTCGATTTCCCAAAACGGTTAGATATCTTTGTTGATTTTTGAAAGGTTTATCACAGTAAATGATATCTTTTTAATTCAATTTATCTGCTATACATTATTGACAAATGTTAATTCCATGTCATTATATGATTAAAATAATGCATTCAAAAATAATTAATATGTTTATAATTAGTTGTGCCCCCCCCCCCCCTCCCCCATTGAGAAAGTCTTGAAACCGCCGCTGATATAATTTGTATTAGCATGTGAGCAAAAGTGTCGATATACACTTGTTTTTGCATTATTATTGCATACCTTGATAAAGAATAAAACAGATACAGCAATACTGTTATTGTTTTCCTACAACTCCTGATGGAGTGATAAACGAAAGATTTTTAGGAAAAGGGGCAATAAAAACACAAAGCAAGATATAATTATATCGCATGCAATAAATGACATCTCGGACCCAAATAGCTTGAAAATTCATGTAAGGACTATGAGTCAACGAATGAAAGACTCATGTTAAACTAATAAAAAAATACACAATGAACATAACGTCCTATACATTGTCATATGCTATGATAATAGCTTCATTATAACCTGCCATATAAGATACAACAGACAATGATTAATAACATAGAATGTATCATTGGGCTACATTATATGTGTCTTGGTCGTTGACGTGATCACTCGAACCTAAATATGGTTTTCCTGCACCCCGTATATCCCGTACGGTTCGCCAACTTACCTCTTGACTTATACTAATATTACAACAAACCTGAAAGTGCAAACATTGTCCCTCATGCATACATTAAAATGAAGTAAAAAAATGATAACAATCTTTTTGTTAAATGACAGCCATTGTCAACATTTTGGATTTATCTACAATCTTTAAAAGGTGTAGAATACAGACACATACACAATTTATATATTTTCTTTTATAATATTGTATAAATTGTTTTAGATCATGTTTATATTGTATTTATAAGACCTGTTTTAATTGTAAAAGAAGAACGGATATAATGTATCATTTATATAATGATTTGATAGTTTTGCGAACTCATATTTTTCAAACAAAGCTACTCCCTTGCGTCTTGCGATTTTTTTAATCATTAAACTAGATATAATGCTATAAATGGATTATTTAAAAATATGTACCAATTACAACATTGATTGTGATGCGTTTTGAACTTTTTGTGTATTCATGACAAAAATAAAAAAACTGAAATTAATCCCGTTCTTCTGCATCGTGCAGTATGACATGAACAAGGAAAATAATGAGACAGCAAAGAATGGACTAAACATAGAAACATTGCCACTTCATCACAACTGGAGGAAAATAAAGACCAAACCTCACACAAAGATGTTCATGTGCTTTAACAGTTTCGGTTTCAGTTTATTATTCAGTATATCAGCATATGCATGCTAAAACATTATACTATATACACAATAATAACTCAAAAGCTGTACATATTGAAAACACTAAAAATATAAGCTTAAAATAAGAATTGGAGCCTTGATATGAGCTGCAGTGGTGCAGATAGTATATCGCCAATGTTTCACTCCAATTTTTGTGTACTGCTTTGCATTACTAGGCCTTTGGCCTTCTGGCTTGGATTTTTGTTGAAGGTGTCATGCGTTATGGCCATGATGATTTTGTTTGCTGAACGAAGCTATTGACAACGACGCCAAGGCCGTGAATGACACCACGGCTATGGCAATACCTCGATTTCCCCCTCAAAAACAGATCAGCTCACGATCAGAGGTGTATATCAATGCTTATGTGAAAAACTACAGAAACAAGTTCGATAGCAAAAGTCTAAAAATAAACCCGATTTAATGGCATTGGGTTAACGCCAAAGACATACTTCTTTTCGGTTATTCCATAATGTTACTTTGACGAATACGTAATTGGACTGTGCTGGCCCAGTTAGCTGATTATGATTTTTATACTTGAGTCGCAATTCTCAAACTAAAGGTTTAATTAGGTTTACAACTTGAACAAACATTATAATTACCGTTGCCACTTTTTTATCTCTCCCTTTCGTTTAATTTGTAGTACACTAATTATACCTTTCAAGACCAATATAACGAGGATGCTGGGATGTTGGTTGATGCTTTTATTTACGTGGAAGTTTCTGAAATAAAATTTGTAGAAGACATTGTACATTGATTATGGTACAGATTCTAGAGACACAATTATGTTAAAGTTTATAAGTATTTGAAAAATGCTGTAAAATTAATCATTTGAAAAGTCCCGCTGAAACCGCGAATAAGGTAATCGAAAGTTTTTGTGTAAAACAGTTGCAGTAGTGGGAAACAATTTTGTAACATGACACAAATGGTAACGTACATACAGGAGCAAAAGAGCACACATCAGGTAAGTCATTTGCATATTTCTACGTTATTTACTCGCTTTGACATGGCCTACCGGTTCATAAACTTTCCGAATATGTGGGTGTTGTCTTTAAGAACGTTAAACCTTTTCAGAACATTCAAACAATATTTTTCAAACACGGTATGCCAACATACACACATTTGACCAAACAACCGTTCACATTCGTTGTTAGTGCTTTCAATCGGCCTTCTCGATCTAAAAGAAGATACTTCTATTCTAAAATTCTTTTCATTGCAGTTTAAAAGAAATCGTCAAAATAAGGGGTACTGTAGAAATGTCAACGTGCACACTCGTTAAATATTTTGTTATGTTTTGTCAACGTACGTACTTCTCACATGCTATGGTATCATTCTTAACTTGACATCATGATATTTACATTAAAATATATTACAAAATTGTTTGAATCATTTTGTAAGAGACATAGACTTCCATAGACTTGGCCGTATAATCGTCGGGAGCTAGTACAGAATGTGCTTGGATACAAATCGCCTTTTCTGCAGGTGTAAACAACAGATAGAATCGACATGTTTGCGTTCCCTTTCATCAAGTTAATATCTCAGTCAGCCGCGAAACTGGAATTCAAATAAAAAAGTATGTCAGATGCTTGTAATGGTATTACCGTTTCCATCCGCGGACATGTCTCACCTAAACGTTACAAATGGCCCTAAGTTTTTTCTTTATGTCTCTCGATTCCCTTCGTTACATGACCTTCGGTGCTTCTCTAAAGAACTTGCGTAACCGTTGCCATTCGCGTAGATTTTTCTACTTTACTTTATAAAATGCGCCAAAATACCTTAAAATGGGGGAGTTAATGTCAAAGATATCTCAGGCTCCGCGCATGCTAGTAAGACGGGACCAGTATTGTTTTTTACGTATCTCTAAATCATACGTAACGCGACCTTCGTGGTGTCATGGACGTAATTGAGTCACATGATTGTTACGTCGCAAAGTGCCCCCTAAACGTTACTTTTAAACGGGGCCTGTCCTACCTTTTAATGGGAAGATAATGTCGCAAACATCTCAGGCCTCGCGAATGCCAGGAAGTAGGGACCTGTCTTGTTATTTAGGTCTCTCGATTCCCTATTATAATTGCGGCTTTAGGGCGTCTTTGACGTAATTCCGTCACTGGTTTCTAACGTCAAAAAGTGCCTCATAAACGCTAACATCCTCGCAAATACCTCAGGCCCCGCGAACGCTACGAATTTGGGACAGGTCGAAGGCAAACCGGATAAATTCCGTAGCCGAGCCAGATAAACTTTCTCCATTGACGGCACTACCTATTATTCTATTTATTATGTTACTCTGTGAATTAAAAAACGATAAACTTCCTGAAAATTATTAAGTACCTTTAAAAAAGGGGGACAATTGTTTGACATCGTCACACTAGGTACTTATGTTGAAATGTGCCCAAAAATTTGTTCTCAAAACTTTTCAAATGTATACAATACGTTTGTTGTCAATTGCATTTAAATACGTTAATATCAACTTAAGACATAGAGGCCCGGTTGTTCAAAACTCTTGTTAAGGATTTAACGTTAACTATCATCGTTAAATGTTACGCGGTCAACGTTAAAATAAACGTTAACTTGAACGTTGACAAAAATGAGTTGTTCAAACTTAAAACTTACGCTTACAGCGATAAAGTAGGCGTTAATTTAACGGCTCTCCTTACGTTGGTCTGGACCAACGTTAGAGTCAATGTTTAATAGTCAGTTGACGTTAAAAATGGCTGAGACAGTTGGTGCTTTTCTCAACAACAGAAGAAACGAGAGGATTAAATTATTTCTTTCGATCCACATGAAAAGTAATGACTTAGAAATGCGATGCCGCTACTGTTTTGATATCTATGGGATTGAATCAATTGTACAGCTGCTTGCCCAAGTCTTTCAACTTAAGACATAATGGTCAGAAGCTGTGTCAGTCCGGGAGCGAGCAAGTGTGTTTGGTCAGAAGTGGTGAATTGATTAGATATGTCGACTATACCGTCCCTGACATTTGATGCTATCCTCTGACTGGTCACTGCAAGTTGAATCACCAACCACATGTCGAAACATTTTATACAATAAGCGCAGTGTTTTATAGTACTTGTTTCTATGTTACCTACACATTCATTTACAGTACCAACAGTAATCAGTAATTCTAAACAGGCCATAAAATGAATATGGTTACCAAAAAAATTGCAGAATATTTACCTGCATAAATGACCCTAGTCCATATAAACATCCGCTTCTGAGTCTTTGTTGTTTTCCTAGCCAAGATCCCAGCGCTAAGTAAATTTAGCGCAAACATAACGCGCACCTGTTCTGGTTAAACTCCACTAATAAAATGCGCATTTGAAATCAGGTAGTCATCTTCAGTTAAGGGCATCAATATTTGATAAAAATGTGAACACATATAAATAAGGTTTTTTAAAAGCTTTAATAAAACAAATACATTTATTTATATATACTAATCAGGAAAACAGTCGAAAAAAAATCAACCTTATGAATAATGAATCAAGAATATTGATGTCCCAACAGGGGAGTTCACTGCGTAGGATAAATATATTAATAGTGGCTAACCCAATATGGCAGTGAAAAGTTGACAAAAGCCGATCAGCGTCAGTTTATCATGGAAAACTTAAGTTATAAATAAAAGGTATAAACCAGTATATCATTTATGTGTCCCTTTTATGTTTTCTTTTAACAATTCAGTGTTGTTGTAATATAATAGTCTAATATTTTATTTTACACTGGTATAAATAAATCGACTTGTGGCGTTATAGGGAACACAATAAATATCCAAATGTTAAAAAACGTTCCCTTAACGCGCACTATTGTGGCTAAAATGACCCTGAGGTGAAATATATCCATGATGACAGATTGGGCTTCCACAAATTCACTGTCAATGTGACAAGTGTGGGAGACCAACTCACTTTCCTATTTCCATATCGGTAGTTTACCATAAGCGGAGGAAGCCACTACATGTACAGTTTTAAATCTAATTTATCTAATTAAATAATATTTTCTTCCACTGTTTACATCATCTGAACGCTTGAAATTATGGCAAAGATAAGTCGGTAAATTAGAAACGGTCGGACGCTTCACCCCACTGATAAATCGCTCCTTTTATAGATCAACCTGCTTCACTTTAATTAACAGGTTAACTGTTTACCTCAAAATACAAAATAAGCATAACTATTGCATTAGAATCACCAGTTTTGAACAACATAATTGTGAAAATGCAACACTAAAGTATTGCAAAATTATATTTGAGGAGGTTCCGGTTAAAACACCCCATCCCTTAAAGCCTAATATTTTCCATTTCTGTTGTGATCCCCATTTTCATATCATGTTCTGTTTATATGAGTAAAACATGTTTTTGCTCCAATGCTGACATATTTTACAAATTAAGTTTTCAAACTGCCCGTTGTGGCATAAATATTGCACATGGGTTCACAAGTTTGGTCTTAAAGCACTGTATATTCCCTGTTTGGTCTATATAATCGAACACCATTTAAGTGTTTATACTTATCACGCAGATTAAATTAAAGCATCAATCCACATTACATTTGATAAGTGAATATAAGGTAAACTAGATTCTTATACTAGTAATAATATTATTTTTTCAAAAATTGAACGGTATTAAAAAAGCTCAGCTGATATCCTAGTTAAGGGCTTTTGGTATATATAGATATACATGTGTATATATATCATGTTACATACTGGATACCTTTACGTATAACGGTGGGTTTACAAAAAAAAACCCGCATCCTTAATTTTTATATCATTATTCATTCAATCTTGACTAAACTTGAGCAGAGTGATGAAATGAATAATGAAATACAGCACTGCCTGTGACTAAGATATAAAAGTTTAACATTGTAAGTGGATTAACCCTTCAAGTGGACGGGGAAAGCTTAATTGTATTTTTTACCACATCAGACCACAGAAATTGTAATGGATTATGGAAATACAAACAGGAAGTGAGCTTAACGCTGATGTTAACGCAAACAGGTAACTGTTACATCAGTGTTAGCTAATGCTTACGCCGATAGATTTTTGAACAACAGGATAACGCTGAGTTCGTTAGTTTACGTTAACGCTTACGGTTAACGCTAACACGTCAGCATAAGCGTAAGTAATTTAACTAGAGCTTTGAACAACCGGGCCAGAATATTTTATTAGTGCATACACATGGATCAGTCACCAAACATTATCTGATGATGTAACAATTGTTCCGCAAGTCACAGACTACAGGTTACGGTTCAAGATCACCGTGTTTACAAACAATCGCCACATGTTACTTGGATTGAATTCATTTCATGTTAATATTAAAGGATAAAGTGTTGGATGAACTGCACTGACAAACAGATAATTCATTTCTGTTGTAAATGAGACTTTGTCATTCACCACAGAAATGGAATTAACTAATGTTGAATGATGCACAGTTTTCAGCATTTGCGGGTGGGGTAAGTGCACATGAGGATTTTCTGGCCGATTGCACTATTATGCAGAGTGATGGGACTTTATGGGAAAGTGATTGTTGAGGTTTGTTGTTGGCGGACTATTGGTAAAATATCCTTATTTTGAAAATAGGTTTGTCGAAGTGTTTGATAAAACTAATCACCTTATTAGATTCCGGTAATAAAGCGAAGGCGGGGCTCTTGACGCTGCATAAACTGCCCTTTGTTTTATTTAAAATGGTAGAGTAAAAGAAAAGTCTTTGATTTAAGTCTTCATTTTAAGCAAAATGTTGCCTTCCCATGGAGTATATATGACGTAATTTATCACGTCACGTGGTTAACACACACTGTACATGACTGATAAATAATTGAAGGGTCGAAGGAGCGAAAGTGCAAAGTCGAAGGGACGAAGACACGAAGGCGCGAAAGTACGAAACTATGGAGGAAAATTATTATATAGCAATGAAAACCTTTGCAATATCGAAATTGAAATTGCACGTTATGATAAAATGCCTCTGTTTATATTTTGTGTATATATGCCAGCATGTAATGCCATTGATAACAGTAGGTCAGTTTTATACGCTAACAATATAGATTGGTTTTAAAACTCATTCGACTTGAATAATGAAAAACAAAATACGATAAGATTTGTGTACAGATAATTTAAGCAATATTTTCGCTCCTTTTTAACTGATGATTTGCGGCCACGTAGCTATTATTTACATAGTTTAAATTTCTTTTTAACGTGTTGAGCGCGAAATGTCTCTATTATAAAAGCCTGCAAGCTTGCTAAATAACGCACTTGTGACTAAATGGAATTTTTGGCAGCTCTTTTTATCGACATATCTATGTGTATGTGAGTTAAACTTAGTTGAAATTTACAAAGTTTAGGATTTTTTTTTTATTTGCCATATTTGACATTAATACTCTACTTTTATATAATTTAAGTAACGACAAAAAATAAAATTTGCATAAGCATCGCAAATGGCAAGACACGGATTTTGTTATATCCTCAACTTCATGTTCATATTAAATGTTGGCTAAAGTTCAGTTTACACAAATATGAAGCAAAATAATGAAACTATGGCACTAAAATCATTTCAATTTACGACTACAATTGACTGAGATCTTTATTGGAACGCGCCCTGCCTTAGTACAACTACGAATGTTAACCTACAAGATATCATTTTGCAACAAAAAGTACAAATTTTGAACAGTTTGGACTTGGCGAGAAAACTCGACGTAACATGAATTCGTCATATCGCGATCTAAAATGTATTGTTCAATTCAAGGGTAATGTGTCAAGTAGCATTTTTCATACGAAAACAAGTTTGCCAAGGTGGTGTCCCTTTTTAACGTGAGAGGGGGCGTACTCTAGGGGCACAACCTTTTGACATTTGCACCTCCCTCAGAACCAACATTTAATTGGTTTAAAATGTTGGCAGAAGGGTACTCACCAGGAATTTTTTAATTATTTCTAATCCGCAATGGTTAATTTTGAGCGTATTTCTTTCTTTCCGTTAAATGTATTAATATATATTATCAACTATAAATCACAACAATTTCAAGTGATATAGATTAATTTGTTGTCATGATATTTAGATTCAATGGGTGGCGCTGAAAAAACGAAAACTGTTGGTTCGATAAACTTTATTAAAAGAAACTATAATGAATATTTTATAGTTACAACAGTGAAAAGATTGAGAAAAGAACACAGAAAATACAAATAAAAGAATGTACAAATACATGACTGTACAAATACATCATTTCACAGATGGTAAAGACAAAACATCTTAAAAGGCGCCCATATATTTGAAGTAATAGAATAACAAGATGCCCATGATGTCCTATGCTCCACCGCCTTGACTTTTCTGGTGTGTTTTTTACCCCAAAAATGTGCATACTAATAACAGGCACTATACTGAACCCAAATTCAAAGGGAAGCAATCAATGATCCTCATGGTTCACAGTCGACAAAGGGAGACAATCACTACAATACTACACAGCTCTCTGTACAGTTATCTCCCTTAGAGAATACTTCTGCTAGAGCTATAGCATTTCAAGGGCCATAATTTACTCATACATAGGCGGATCTGACTGGTTTAAGAGAAGAATCTAACTCTCATGGATATCAACTGTATGAGTTTGATTGAGATACAATCAAAACTTTACACTGTATCGCATTCGCAAGCAATTGTTTACGGACACACGTATGGACACCACGCCATAGCATAAGCTATTCTGGCATTTGGCCAGTAGAGCTATAATCATTCAATACTCTTTAACAAAGGTAAGAGAGAAAACCCACTGCACTGTCTTCAGTACAGGTTGTTTTTCTTAAACTGTAATTTTCACCTCTTTAACAAAGACAAGGGAGTGAAAAAACTACACTCACTGAATACAGGTTGTCTCCCTTAGACTGAAAGTAGTGGCACTGATGTCGCTGGAAGTCCCCGGACATTTTTCATTGAATGTAAGTCATATGGTAAATGCCAGATTGAGTTTTGACTTAAATCAATTAAGAATTATAATTTTCAGAAAATGTTTTACATTTGAGTACATTAGCTTATGGGCACGTATGTAAAGTTATCTTCCCTGACTTTAGGTAATAATATTGTCACTGTTTGATCCACGTTCTGTTCTGATTGTATGAACGTCAGCATATTCTGTCGGACTTGGCGGCCTCTTTCTTGAAGGTGGTTTGCTGGCTGTCTCCAAATGTTTGATGTCTATATCTGCATAAATTAGGTTGGTATCTGAACCCTAGAAAATATAACAATGCCCTTGAGTGCTGACAATGTATAAAAACAAACGTAGTACGATTGCCTGATCTTGCTTAGATCAATTTGTTTTTAAAAACTACATGAGTATTTTGAGACAGAGTGCTCACACGAAGTAAAAACATTTTGTTGGAGGCAAAAAGAAACAAAAATAAACAACATCGAAAAATAACTGACAACCGATTAAGATTATCTGATGTGTTCATGAAATACAAAATGATGAAATTGGGTTTGATTAGTATTTTGCTATATTGCTTGAGGTTTTCTTTTGATGTACTGACGGTTAATTTTAGTAATAATATTGGTAATACTGTTTTGTATATGCGTTCACCTGTAAACACTAAATATGATATTTATTCACATGGGCCATGGCCTTCTGGATGTTATGCGAATAAAACTTTGAAACTTTGATCTTGCTCTAAGGAAATGGTCCAGAAAACTGTTAATCAACTTAAAGTACATGTTTAAGGTTTATTTCAAATACATGTGTTCATCAGTTAAAAGACTATTAAGACTGGATTGCTCTTGTATATATTTCAGACCACTCAAATGTGATTTGTCATTTACAGTCGATGCAATTAACACATTACCTTCGTTTTAGGCCCCACTGTTTCTGTTCTTTGTGTTCTGACTTTGTTAACTTGGGCGTATGTAACCTCTTCGTTCAAATCTACTAATTCATTTCCCTGCCAACAATTTGGTAGTAAAGATGTGTATGGTCCGGAATATACAGATATAATTCTTTGGTCTATAATGTTCATATCATGTGTTTTCAGATACTATTTTGACTTAGCATTTAATCGACACACCAGTGCCACTTAATCCATTTATCGGTGCCATTTACTCGATATATCGGTGCCATGAACATACCAAATCCATGGTTATTACCTATGTACATAGTTTGATTACATGAGATGAATTACTCACCATGTTGGACAGGCTGACTGAAAAGGATGTTGTAAAAAGTCATAAATAGTTCATTATTAATATATAAACCACCATCTACACTAATTGTCAACAGAACGTGCATTCTAAAAGTTGAAAATGTTTTTTAAAACAACTAAAACTAAATGAAGCTAGAAATTTAGAAATTGAAGAGATACAATAAAACATATGAAATATACGTACGGTTCGCTTGAATTGGTGTGTTGATTCTTCTTTAAAAACCCTACATTAGAAGAAATACATGTCAAATGAAAGCGAGGAGGTAGAGTAAAAAAATCAATGGATACAAAAGATAACCCTCGAACATGATATTTCAAAATTTGCTACCATTTCTGTAAGAAGTTACCCCAAAACACAACGAAAAAAAACACAACACAAATACTAGTTAACCTTACGTTTTCTGGCCAATACGATGACCGGTGATATAATGACAACCGCAATAATAACGCTCAAACCAATGACTATCCACACCATTGGTATATCGTTACTGTTGGTCAATGACGCATCTTTACTTTTATTTGGAGTTTCATATGTTTTTTGTGTCGAAGCTGTTATGGAAATAAAATCGGAACTCTAAGTCACAAGTTTTATTTATTGAAATCAATAAATAGCGGGATGTTTTTGGGAAAAAATGATATTAACGAAATTATAGGTTTAAACATTGGGCTCTCGTGAAGTTTTTAAATACGTAAAGATTAATAAAGAAACAAAATATAAATAACAAGCACACGCACGCACGCATGCACGCACGCATACCAAATATACTAAAATCAAAACATACCTCTTCCAATTGCAAGAAATGAAATGGTCGCACTTGTGTCATAGTCTCCAAATTCGAAAAAAGCTGTGCATGTATGGTTTCTGTGTTCATCTGTTTCTATTGGCAGTGTATGAATCTCACATTCTATGGACTTATTGCAAACGAGGAGTTGTGTGTTTCCGTTAACCGACCAAACAATATCCGAAAGTGGTTGGCTCTTTGCCGTGCAAGTTACGCTTGTAGTGTCATGAGCATTTAGCCATACTTCGTCTTTAACCGACAAGATTACACTCGGTTTATCTGAAATAGGCAAATGGGAATTGAAGAATAGAAAAAGTCAATTATTTATTTTTATTATGTATAACTATCTTGTCATTTATCAACGCCTCTTATAAATACAAAAGTCAGGTAATGACTCCAAAGGGTTTTAGAACTGTATAAATTAGTCGAGATACGCACATGGTACTTGTACTATATGCGACTTCGATAGTTGAACATCAAAGTTGGAGCAATTGACACTGCAGGTTATAGTTTGACCATTGTTTTCTTTACTGACATTCACAAACAGCATTAAAGACGAATTATGTATTTTGTCTGTCCCGTATCCGTTTACACGAAGTAGTTGCCCATCTGTTGTCCAGGATATCAAGCAAAAGTCATTGTTTTTGTCCGTGAAGCAACTGAACTTGAGAGTATAGATGTCCTGCGAATAGCTTGTTATATTTGGTACGTTCATTGTCAGCGTCGATGGTGGATCTGTGAGTGATAATAAATCAAACAAAATCGCAACAAACGGATGCACGCGCTCGTCGCTTTTTTATTTTCGAAAAAGGGGCATAGTTAATCAAATACTTTAGTCAAAATGATAGGACTTGATACACACGTTTGCGTGGCGTTAAAAAAAGTAGTATGAATTTGAAATGTCATTTTGATGACTTTAGCATGATTTAAAGCTGCACTCTCACAGATTAACCGTTTTGATCGCTTTGGAATGAGCTATTTTTGCGTAAATATGTGAAAACCAGTGATATAAGATATGTGACAAAAGATCATATCGCAGTTTTTTTCCGTTCGAAAATTATTTTTAATGGCTAAAAGCGTTATTAGCGCTTGAAGAAAAATGCATAAAACATCAATTTTTGAACATAAGTATGAAAACCTGCGATCTGATTTTTGTCAGCAGTCTTATATCACTGGTTACTATGCATTTTCGCAAAAATAAGTTCGTTCCAAGACAAAAAGTTGTCAAAACGTTCAATCTGTGAGAGTGCAGCTTTAAGCTTTCAACAACACTTAACGTTTTGCATGTCGACAACGTCACAGCTATGCCAATATATTTACTTTTTTATTAGAACGGACAAAATTAGAAACAAATGGTTTGTTATAATATTCATGTTTAGATTATTGCTTCGGGCAACAGGTCAGATGTCAACTCCTACACCAGGAAATGTTTTGACGGTTACTAACATAACCATGCAATAAATGTATACTAGAAAGGCCTATACAGAACCTAATGATTTATTTGAAATCTGCTTGAATATGATGCTTGGCCACGTTTATTTTTTAACCATGTGTCCTGATCAAACATATGACATGCTACTTTTGAACTATGCATCCAACTGATGCACACATTTAAGAATAATTGGTTCAGGAACAACAATGACTTTAGGATTCGGGATGCGCAGCAAAATTAATAACACTGCATCTTCCCATGTTAACCACGATTCTTGCTAACATACATTTTATTTTATAAGTATATGAATTACCATTTTACAAAACAGAACAGTACTTTGCACAAAGGTAATAATTAACTAACTTCGTGAAAACCTATAGCTTTTTTCAGCGCATTTAATTGCATAAAACAATATAAAATCAAAACTGACATGCCTTGTAAGTGGAGGCGGATTTCTTCACTATAGCATGGCCCGTATTTTGCATGAAGGTATACAGTAATCAGTATATTTGTTTTAAACACCGTGGTAAAGACGCCCAACACTGGATTAGACATAATAGTTGACGGAACAGGTATCCAAGTATTGCCATCACTGTTGAAAATGATAGGCTTTTCAGTAGCCGAGAATTTGATTGGTTTGTAGGTTATTGTAACATTTCCCCCATTGAAAGCTGGCTGTGAATAACTGAGATTGCCACAATTTTTGCCAACAACTGAAAAAAGAACATCATTACATATATGCATTTATATATATAACTATAGAAATAATAGCTTACGAAGTTCCACGTAACGACTTCCATACATTGTAAATATTACGGTGCAATATAAAATATAACTGCGTTTTGAATAAAACATCCAGCAACCTCATGTTTCGATTAGATCAAACTGTTAGGAATAAGTTTAAAGTTTATACCCTTTTCCTTAAGCTCGATTATGACTAAAGTGGATACCTAATAGAATCAGTCTCGCGTCCGTTTATTGGGTAAAAAACAATACTGGTGTCCATTTTAAAGGGGTAAGACACCAGATGGTCCCGAAATCGGTATATACATTATTTCCACAAGACAAGCCAAGAAATGTCAATACGAGCAAGCATGAGGCCGAAAATACATTAGTTTACATGATTAAAATAAAATTTTGTCGCTGTCTCAGCTGAGTTTACCCGTATAAAATTAGCGCAACTGGTTTCCAGTTTATAATGTGTATATTTAGCATGTGGAAGGCAAGTGATTAGCACAGATACAAATACCAAAGCTATTTTAAAATTTACTGGAATTTACGTGGTAGACAAACCAAGTATATTTGAAATTGGAAAAATACGCCAAAACTGCGAATGATACATGTATCATAAGCGATGTGATAATCAGTAGGTAGGATTTAATGCGTTGTACACATTGATATCAATTTTATGTAAGTTTTTGACAATTTTCTTTTTACTTGCAATTGTATCATCTATGTTTGGTTCCTTTAGGCATTTTTGTTTAAAATAAATTGGTTAACGGATCCGCCGCCCAATTATTTCGAAATCTCCAAAAAAAAAAGAAATGAAAAAAAGTCAGATTTTTTATCTGCGCACATAAAATGATGTAAAATCTGTTGCCTATTCCTTGGCAACATAAGGATGCAGTTTTAAAAAATGTTTTCAAAATGGCGGCCTCAATTGAGCTGAGATCATACAATATTTTTTTTCTCATTTTCAACATACCATCTGCATGTAAACTCAAACTGCTGCTATTAATTAATGATATTTCGATCTTTTTGTTTTGGGTTTCCCCACGAACGCTATGAAAAATATATGCATTGTAAAAAAAATAGTAACTTACAAGTCTGAATTCCTTTTTTGTTCGCACCACCCGTCCAACATTTTTTCAAAAAAATCCGTTAACCAATTAATAAAAAAAATGGCCTTACGAGATCGATGAGAAAATACCCCCTTGTTGGATATCTAACCCAAATCTGACACCTATACCACAATAATACTCTCACTCAATTATTACTTACCTCCCTTGAAGCAAATGAACAGAAACACTATGAGGAATGGCACATTTATTTTGACACTCATATAGACACTTTTTATATTACAGAAAACAGAATATCTTTAAATTTCGATAGTCTCTGCTATGTTCATGTACGAACGTACTATTTAATACAACAACACAAACAAAGGGAACATTTATTTAAGCTTGATATACCAGAGTTGCAACTTTGCTTACCAGGAAATGAGTATATTTGAAACATAGAATTATATTGATTCTTTGCTTTTGGGCTGATAAAATTGTTAATATCCGTTTCCACTTTTAAGACAATAACTAACCTAGTGTTGTCAAAATTGCTTTTGTTTTTATCTTCCTCATTAAGATGTCACTTAAAGGCTTCAGTTGTAAGAGTCTTGCAGTAAGTTTGTTTTCGAGACTTTCCAATCTTATGACAAAAGTCATATATAAGGTATTTTATCTAAGAATATGAGCAAACATTCGTGTTTATAATATAGATCCAAGTGCCCTTAATATGGAATGTGATGCCGTATAACCCAACATGTAATAGTTATCATTTGGAAAAGTGTTAGCTTCTGTAAATTATAATTAAGTTGTTGATTATAACAGAAAACGGTCGTTGTTCATACTGTATTAACTGCATGTATCGGCGTCGTGTTGAATATCTTCCGGTATTTGTTTGGACGCACAGTATGCTAGTCTTGAATAATATGTCACGAGGGTGTCAAACTCGAATTAAGTATAATAAGGTTTTGACAGTGATCAAACGTCCTTTACACTCATCAGTGTGGTTTATTCTTCACATATCCCATCATAGTTCGAACTTGTTATGGATTGCCCCTCCATATTCAGATGACAAACGTAAAACCAAGCAGAACCTATATAACTGTTATCTAAAATCACAGTTGTCCTGTTAGCGCAGTCGTTAGCGAACCCGCTTCTCACTAAGGCGTCACGGGTTTGATTCCCGGCAAGTAAGAAAGCAAGATGTTTGTTTTCTGCTTATATGCTCTTCCATATCAAAACATGACATATTGAGTACAATTGCGAGCTGAATAATGTGTTTTGTTTTTATTTGTGTTTGTTTAAAAGAGTATTAAATCATGAAGAACTGTAAATTAAAATGTTTATTTTGTATATGATAGCATGCATCAATTCAAGGCAAAATCTGAGTAACTTGGTCAAAGGATATAATAATAAACCCTTGTCTAGCAATCATAGACTCTGGGTGTCACCCCCTCCCTTCTTGGAATCAGACATAACGTACTTTCTGATCTGACTTCGGAATACAAACTTATTTGTAACTGATCTTCGGAATTATTGAAAAAAGCGTTCCAATACTGCTGAGTTTTCAAATGTTTCATTTAGACATTGGCTCCACTTGTGATTTCTAACATGAATCAGTTATAGCACACACGAAGCGGGATAAAGGGTAGCCCGGCATGGTAAGGGTTAAAGGGACTAGACACCAGATGATACAAATGCAAGTTAAAAAATATCAAATACTTACATAAAATCGATATTGATATGTACACAGCATCTTACTTACTGATGTATCAAATCGTCTACCACTGAAATCCCAGTTGATTTAAAAATATTGTGGGTATATGTAGCTGTACTAATCATGTGAATTTCTCTTGCTAAATATACACACTATAAACTGGGAAACCAATATCAGCTATTTTTAAAAGGGTTAAGTCAGCTAAGACAGCGATCAAATATTCTTTTAGTCATGTAAAATGATATACTATCGGACACATACTAGCTCGTATTAACAATTCTGGGCTTGTTTGTCGAAATACTGTATTTGCGGTATTTTGGACCATCTGGTGTCTAGCCCCTTTAAGGATCTGCCTAAAAATGTTTTCCGATAAAAAATATTTTCTTACCAAACGCTACACCGTCCTCCATTAAGTGTTTGTTTGATTAAAAAAGCCCATGATCTTTGTCATAAGGAGCCATATTGGGAATTTGTTTTTAAAATGGAATCTCAAAAAGAGATTCTTGGAAAGTGCATGATATTTTTTTTACGAACCATTCAATTGTATGCATCTAGCAGTCCCGGAATGATTTGAAACACAGCAAGTGCAACACTTGACAAAACAACCAATTCCTTCATGCACCATTAGTATGTGTTAAACATTTAAACCGCCTTTATTAAATTGTTTAATATTTTAAATCGCTTTTACCAGCTATGAATGTTATCGATGGAGAAAATATCGATGGTAGTATACAAACGAATGTATTTACTGCATCACATGGGTTTGCAACTTTCGGAGTTATGATATTCAAAAATGTTTTTTCTTTTCAACCGAGTGTATGTCTAAGAAGCAAGTCAATGGAAACTGACCCTTGGGTACATGAACACAGCCACGGGATAGGGCAGAATAAACCGTTCTGTTTCTTTGACTTTTGAGCAAAGGTTTCTTCACCTTCATTATTATCCATGAAGTTCGAGACCGACTGATGCACCAAACACGAGAAACCTACTGTATAATGTATACTATTAATCGATATTGGGAGATTTTGGTCGGATTTGCCTTTTTTCATTAACCCTGTACCAAAAGTCTCTGCAACAATGTGACTTCTGGTTGTCACACGGTTTGGCACAAACAAGAATTGACTATTTGTAAAAAGGGGAAGTAACTATTTTCTGATTTAAAGGTCAAACTATACTAAATCTCAAAATGTATTTTGGCTATATTAACGCACTGATCTCCCTTAACAAGTATTGGCGATCTGTGCAAAACCCCTATATGTTTTTTTAAGCTTTATAAGCTTTAAGAAGTCAACACTCATGATGGAACTAGCTTTAACAAATTGTGAAGGTAGCTATATTTAATCATTTTTAACATTTTCTGGTGGAAAGAGTATCCAAATTATAATACACGAAATAGTGGGGGTTCGGCGATCTCTCCATAGCAATCTCTCTTTTTTTGTCAAAATATGGTGTATTCTTATGTATTTTAGGCACTTGATACAGAATTATTTTAAAAATGTTTTTAATTAATTTCAGAAAGAAACACTATCTGTTATGTTGAAGTTAAGTTTTTAAGTTGACAAACGACTGTAAAATCACATAATTGTAACAGAACAAAGGAAATGGTCACATACAAACCTTATTCAAACGCAAATGAGAAGAATCAACGCTAAACTCTCACCTTTTCTTATGCACAGATAATTGTATTTGATGAACCGGTATCTATCTCATATAGACTTTCGGATTTTGCCTGCCCAATCTCAACCTGATAACGAGCGATATGTCGTTATTGGTAGTATGTTTCGTTTATTTATTCTTTAAGTTATATGTTGGAAAATAAACGTAGTAATACAAATTACACGTAAAACCTCCTATCCACCCACCCCACCCCGACCCTTCAAGTCATCTCTACGGCCAAATTGTAAATCGGGCCCAGTTGTGGTGTATACAGATACCAAATTTGATGGTCAACATTCGGAAAACCTCGGACATTTTTATCGAAAACAACCTCGGAAAGATATGAACGGTTTACAATATCAGACATCGGTACATTCTGGGGATTTGTGGCCACGTAGCTATAATTTACATAGCTATAAATATATTTTTAACTAGTTGAGCGCGAAATGTCCGAGTTTCTATATATCGATCATTCGCGAGCAGCTAAATAACTCAATATATAAAACCAACCTATGATTAAATGCAATTTTGGAGTTGTTTTCGTCTGGAGGCAATTTCAGTAAGGGGCTTAATCGATTGAAGACATATTTGTGTGAATTGGACATTGAAAATGACATGAGGTTTAGGAAATAAAAAACAATCCATACGATCCATAAAAGGATTTAAGTAACGGCTAAAATTATTCAATCTGAATAAGGGTCACAAATGGCAATACATGGATTTTTTTATCTCTTCAACTCCATGCTCATTTTCAATGTCGGCTAAAGTTCAATTTACACAAACATCTAGAAATATAATGACTATGGCGCTAAGATTATTTTAATTTACGACTAAAATTGACTAAGATCTATATTGACCCCCCCCTGCCTTAGTGCAACTACGAAGTTTAACCTACAAGATATCACTTTGCAACATAAAGTACACATTTTAATGTTTGACGGGAAAGCTTGGCGTATAATAAAATCGTCATATCGCGTTCTTAAATGTATTGTTTAACTCAATGGTTACATGTCAAATAGCATTTTCCAGGTCGCCAAGGTGGTGTCTTTTCTTTGACGTTAGAGGGGGGCGTATCCTAGGGGCACAACCTTTTCCTAAGAACCGGAATTTGAATGGTTTAAAATGTTGGCAGAAGGGTACTCCATAAGAAAATTTCAATAATTTCGAGTCCGAAATGGTTAATATTGAGCGTACTTTATTGTTTTACCTTCTCCAAAATTGACATATAAAGTAAATTTGGACGATTTAAATGTTGAATTTATAAATTTATATTATCAACTATAAATCACAACAATTTCAAGAGATATAGATTAATTTCACTGTCATTCACTGCTATTTAGATTCAATAGGTGTCGCTGAATAAACGAAAACTGTTGGTTAGATAAACTTTATTAAAAGAACCTATAATGAATATTTGATAGTTACAACAGTAAAACAAATGAGAAAAAACAAGACAAGAATACACAAATACAAGACAGTACAAATACATCATTACACAGATGGTAAAGACAAAACACCTTACAAGGCGCCAATATGTTTGAAGTAATAGTATAAAACGATACCCATGATGTCCCATGCTCCACCGTCTGGGCTTTTTTGTGTGTTTTTTTTACCCAAAGAATACAGGCACTATACTGAGCCCACATTCAAAGGGAAGCAAACAATGATCCTAATGGATCACAGACGGAAAAACTAGATCATCACAGTCGACAAAGGGAGACAATCACTACAATACTACACAACTCTATGTACACTTTTCCTCCCTTAGAGAATACTTCTGCTAGGGCTTTAGCATTTCAAGGGCCATAATTCACTCATGCATAGGCGGATCTGGCTGGTTTAAGACAGAAATCTAGATCTCATGGATATCTAACTAATGTATGAGTTTTATTGAGATACAATCAAAATTAAACACCGTATAGCATTCGCGAGTGAAAAAACTACGCTCACTGAATACAGGTTGCCTCCCTTAGACTGATTTTTTTCACTTTACAACAATAGCAATTTTGATAATTTCAAGGGCCATAATCAAGTTGTGAAAAGGCGGATCTTGCTGGATTTAAGAAAGGAACCGACCTCTCAAGCAATAGTTAACTACTTTATAAGTTTGATTAAGATACATCAAAGCTGAATAATTTTTACAAGTTATACAAGCAACGTCTTTGCAAACGAGCTGAAGTAAATTAGTATAATCATGTATATACATATTATTTGCTTGGAAATATCAAAATTCTTAATAGATTGCTATCAGTGGGACTGATATCGCTGGAATTCCCTGGACATGTATTTATGTTTTATCGGATGTAAATAATATGTTAATGCCATTTCTCAGATTGATTTATGGCTTAAATCAATTAAGAATTTTATTTTTTAGAAATGTTTTATATTTGATAACTTTAGAACACAGCTTATGCTGTGCACGTATGTAGAGTTATTATCTTCCCTAGTTAGGTATATATTCCAGAATTCGGAATATTTGTGTCAAACACTGTGGTAAAAACGCCCAACGTTGCATTATACATAACGGTTGATGGAACAGCTGTCCATGGTGTAACAACATTGCTATAAAAATCGTAAGCGTTTGAGTAGCCGAGAATTTGAATGGCTGAAGAATATTGTAACATTTCTCCCTTTAAAAGCTGGCTGTGAATAATAGAGATTGCCACAAGTTTTGCAAACAACTGAAACAGAACATCAAAACATATATCTTTTATATCAAAGCTGTAAAACTACTTTAGAATAGCATACAGTGTTACACACACATACTCATACATTGTTAGCATATAAGATGTAATACACTCTTTTTTACGTTGAATAAAAACTGCTTAAAGGTATTGTATGTTTTGATTAGATACACTTATTAGTTATTAGTTTAAAGTAAATACTAAATTAAACTCGATTGTGAAGAAAGCTGAAAGCTTATCGAATCACGTAAGAGTACGTTTTTTGGAAGAAACAGGACTCTTGTTAATTTTGAATGGCCACGAGAAAGAACCCAAGGTGGGGATCCAACCCAAAACCTCTTTGGGTTATCTGCAGGCAACTATACCACTAAACCTCTTATCCTGGTAGGGGATTCAACCCAGTCCTTTTTTAATACAAGGCAGACTGATATACCACAACACTAATCTCAACCTAGTAGGGATTGAACCCACAACCCTTTGGATGAGAGGCAGACACCTATACCACTTGACCACCCTCCCCCTAGTGGGGATTAAACCCATATTCCCTTGGTTTAAAGACAATACCTATATCACTTGACCACTCTCAATCTGGTGGTGATTGAACTCAAAACCCCTTGTGTAATTGGGTGACATCTTTACCACTAGACCACTCTCACCCAGGTGGGGATTGAACCCCACACCCCTTGTGTGAGAGGAGGACGCCAAAACCGCTTGACTACTCTGAACCTGGTTGGGATTGAATCCTGATCCCCTTGGGTGAGAGGCAGACACATATAACTAGACTACTCTCATCCTGACTGGGATTGAATCAACAACCTCTTGTGTGAAGAAAGGCACCTATATCATATATATAAGACCACTCTCATCCTGGTGGCGATTGGACCGTAACCTCTGGATGTGAGACGGGCACCTATACCACTAGACCACTCTCACCCAGGTGGGGATTGATACCAAAACCCCTTGGGTGAGAGGCGGACGCCAATACCGTAAGACTACTCTCAACCTGGTTTGAATTGAACCACAAACCCCTTTGGTGAGAGGCAGAATAATATACAGCTAGACTACTCTCATCCTGGTTGAGATAGAACCAACAACCTCTTGTGTAAAAGAAGGACACCTATACCACTAGACCACTCTCACTCAGGTGGTGATTGGACCCACGAATTTTTGGGTGTAAGGCGGGAACCTATACAACTAGACTTCTCTCATCCTGGTTGGGATTGAACCAACAACCTCTTTTGTAAAAGAAAGGCATCTATTCCACTAGACCACTCTCACCCTGATGGCGATTGGACCCAAAACCCCTTTGGTGACGGGCTGTCACCAATACAACTAGACTACTCTCATCATGTAGGGGTTGGACCAACAACCTCTTGGGTGAGAGGTTGACACATATACAACTTGACTACTCTCATCCTGGTTGGGATAGAACCAACAACATCGTGGGTAAAAGGCAGACATCCATACAGCTAGACTACTCTTATCCTGGTTGGGATTGAACCAACAAACCTTGTGTGAAAGAAAGGCACCTATACCACTAGACTCTCACCCTGGTGGCGATTGGACCCACAACCTCTTTGTTGAAAAGCTGAAACCTATTCAACTAGACTACTCTCATCCTGGGGCTGGGATTGAACCAACAACGTCTTGTTCGAAAGGCAGACACTTATCAACGAGACTATTCTCATTCGGTGGAGATTGAACCAACAACCTCTTGGGTGAAAAGGAGACACCTGTACAACTAGACTACTCTCACCCTGGTGGGGATTGAGCCAACAACTTCTTGTGTAAAAGGCAGACACCTATACAACTAGACTACTCTCATCCTGGTGGGCATTAAACCAACAACCTCTTGGGTGAAAAGCAGACACCTGTACATCTAGACTACTCTGACCCTGGTAGGGATTGAACTAACAACCCCTACGGTGAGAGGCTAACACCAATACAACTAGACTACGCATATCCTGGTGGGGATTAAATCAAGAACTTAATGTGATGAGAGGTAGACACCTATACAACTTCACTACACTCATCCCTGGTTGGGATTGAACCAACAACATCTTGGGTGAGAGGCAGACACCTAAACAACTAGCTTTCTCTCATCATTGTGGGGATTGTACCAACAACCTCTTGGGTGAAAGGCAGACACGTATACAACTTAATTCCATTCACCCTGGTGGGAATTGAACCAACAACATCTTGTGTGAAAGGCAGACACCTATACAACTAGACTTCTCTCCTCCTGATTGGGATTAAACGAAGAAACTTTTTGGTGAAAAGCAGACACCTATACAGCTGGACTCCTCTCACTCTGGTGGGAATTGAACCAACAATCTCTTGGGTGAAAAAAGAAGACATCTATACATATAGACTACTCTGACCCTGGTGGGGATTGGACACATAACTCTTGGGTAAGAGGCTAACACCTATACCACTAGACTACTCTAGTTCTGGTTGGGATCACACCCACAACCTTTTGTGTGAGAGGCGGACACCTATACAACTAGACTACTCTCATCATGGTGGGGATTGAACCCACAACCTCTTTGGTGAAAGGCTGACATCTATAAAACAAGACTACTCTCATTCTGGTGGGGATCACACCCACAACCTTTTGTGTGAGAGATTGACGCCTTTACAACTAGACTATTGGCATTCTGGTGGTGATTGAACCAACAACATCTTAGGTGGGAGATTGACACATATACAACTAGACTATTGTCATTCTGGTGGGGATTGAACCAACAACATCTTGGGTGGGAGGCTGACATCTATAAAACAAGACTACTCTCATTCTGGTGGGGATCAAACCCACAACCTTTTGTGTGAGAGATTGACGCCTTTACCACTAGACTATTGGCATTCTGGTGGTGATTGAACCAACAACATCTTAGGTGGGTGACTGACACCTTTACCACTAGATTAATTTCATAATGGTGGGGATTGAAACCAAAACCTTTTGGTTGAGAGGCGGATACCTATACCACTAGAATACTCTCATATTTTAGTTATTACTTACCTCCTTTGAAGCAAATGAATACAAAGGCTATTACGCATGGCACTTTCATTTTGACATTCATTCTCGCATTATTCACTAACAAGTAAAAACTGTAAATCACGATCTTTTAATTCCGTTTTTTTGTGCTATTTCAATTAACACACATACTATTTAATACGCCACCACAAAGAACGATACCACTTTTTAAGCTCGATATAGAAGTTGTTCATATTTGCAAACTAGGAAAAGAGGATAATAAACCTTAGCTTTTTACCGATGCACGTCCTGGTAGCTGGTTAAAATCGTCATTAAACGAATCCGCTTCCACTCAAAAGACAATTACTTATCTTGTAAAATACTTATTGTCACGTTATTGTGTGTTACCTTCGTCATTCAATTGCTACTTAATGCGAAGTTTAAGTGATAGTGTCAGGCTGTAAGTTCATGGATATTTTTTTCAAATCTTATGACAGTAGTAGGTGATATAGGCGCTATATTGTGTATGTAATGTAGGTCCAAGTGCCCTTTATATGAAAACTGATGCATCGTAACCAAATATATAATTTTAATCATTTTAAAAATCGTCAATTTCCGTCAATTATAATAAAAATATGATATAAAAAGTACCGGTCCTTGTTCATACTGAATGTCATCAAACGCATTTGGGCGTCGTGTTGTAACACGGATGACGTTCTTTTTGGACGCCCAAAATGCTAGTCGTTAATATCATGAAACGAGGGTGTCAAACACGTATTAAGGAATAAGGCTTTGACATTGATCAAATGTCTTTTACACCCATGAATGTGGTTAATATTCACGTATCCCATCCTAGTTCGAACTTGACTTGCCCCTCATAAAACCGAGCACAATATATATAACTGCAAAGTTATACCACGGTTGTCCAGTTAGCGCAGTGTTTAGCGCACTCGCTTCGCCCTGAGGTGTCCCGGAATCTATTTCATGAAGTCCACGAATTTAACCATAATAAGCCATATTGACATTGATGAAATGTGGATGTGGATAATTTTCACGTATCCCATCCTAGTTCGAACTTAAAATGGCTTGCCCCTCCTACATAAAACAGAGCAGAATGTATATATATATATATATATATATATATATATATATATATATATATATATATATATATATATATATATATATATATATTACTTATATATATATTCAATGTAATACTTGTTTATTTACATATTAAATACTAATCATCTGCAGCAGAACTGTTGGTTATGATTTTAAAATAATGTGAAAGACTTCCTAGCTGCATTAACATTGGAAAAACGTATGATTAGAAATATTTAACTATAACGTTGTCGGCAATAATACTTCATGACCGGAGATGTAGTGCCTTAGTTAATTTAAGTTAATGCTTTTAAGTATAATCAGTCTAGACAGACATTTCTTTTTGAAAACTGTTCGTGTGTTTTGGAACAGATTAGAAATTCGAAAGTTGAATTAGTCATAGAAATTTAAGCGTTGATAAAGAATACAGTTTTGTTCAAAATACGAGATCCATAAAACGCTCAGTTTCAAGTTGACTTTCAGAGCCTGTTTTAACGAATATTCTGAATAGTAATCAAAACGGTATGATAGGAACTCACTCAGCAGTCAAAACAAGCATTTCTTTTTGCGTATTTTAATGCCAAACGTACTCTCATCGACAGCCGCAAAACATCAGAGCGCACCTTACATAGATTACACAATCATAACAACATTTGTAAAAAACTCGATAAAGAACATCTGATATTTTAGCAATTCCAGTTTAGACTTCCTGAACGTGTACAATATCACTGTTATTCACCTCATAAAAGATACGATTATTTTATTTTGAAATCGATTTTGTACTTTTAATTATGAGACAGATTTGTGGTCATGAGCTCAGGTAAAATAATACAATAAAATACAGGGATAAGCTAAGTAGTCAAAAATTTAAATATTAACCCTATTGAAAAACCAGGGAATTAAACTAAACAAACGCTATGTTCTTTTGTGAGGGGATCATCTAGGCAGTCAATTAAAGCTGCACTCTCACAGATAAACCATTTTTACAACTTTTTTATTTTTTGTCTTGAAAAGAGATTTTTTTGCGTAAATATCTGCAAACCAATGATTAAAGATTGCTGACAAAAACTCAGATCGTAGATTTTCATATTTCCATTACTAACGATCTAAGAAAAATGCATCAATTTTTTAACTTCAAAATAAAAATCTGCGAACTAAATTTTTATCAGCAGTCTTATATAGGAATTTGGCATGTGACTGTTTATTAACTCTCAATTTATTGGAAGTGAAATTATTTACATGATTTGTAAGAACTTAATTATATTGATATCAAATGTTTGTTTAAATTAAATAAAATAGATGATTACATACATGAACTATTTTTTATTTCTTGTTTGTCAATATGAAGAGTAATGCAATGGCTTTTGAATTTCATAAAAGAAAAGGATGGAAAAATGTATGTTTATTGTTTAAGCAATTAATTAAGTAATAAAAGTATTTTTTTCTCTTTTTTTTTTCAAATTGTGCTATCTTATAATACAGATCGTTATTTGTTTAATTTTGGTACAAATGAAGTATATAAGGTATGTCTAATGTTACAAATAGCAAAAATTCAAATGCAAATCATGGTGACTTGACTAAATGTGAATGCTAATTAAATCAAAATAGTTAATAAATAATAATGTTCATTTGAAACAATTGAGAGTGTAAGTTTGGTTTGTGTATGCCATATATTCCCCGGGGGGGGGGGATCCCCAACCTAATAAATTAATAATGAAAAGTATATTACTATGCGCAGTGCTATAATAATTCACTTATTAAAATAAGTAAATGTGCTGAGTAGAATTTGTAAAAATTATGTCTTGTTTTTTTATGTATTATTTATTTATCATATGCCTTGACAATTGATTATAATTTCATAATATATTATTTATTCTTTTATTGTATGTATTCTAGATCATTAAATAAATATAAGTAAATATGCATTCAGATTTCTGTATTTAGTCTTAAATAATAAATGTTGATATTGCGCTTAGTTTCATTAAATCCCTTGGTCTAATATCAAAATCCCCTGAAATTAAGACCAAAATCCCCTGGAATTTAAACGAAAATCCCCTGGAATTCAGACCAAAATCTCTTGGAATTAAGATCAAAATCCGCTGGACTTTAGACCAATATTCCCTGGAATTCAGACTAAAATCCACTGCAAAGCCTCTCAAAAATATGGCATGCATGTATTTGTGTCTGTCTTTTACCTTAAAGGTTGTACCCACCAGGAATACTTTTTGTATCCTCTCAAAATTCAGACTAGGAAACTGACTTGAGGTTGAATATATAAGATTATGTTTTTCATCATCTTCAGACAAATAGAAAATCAGCTAAAATCTTATTTAACAATAAATGTTTGAGAATGCTAAATATTAGCAGTACACAGGGTATAAATCTTGTGAAACACATAGCAATAACGTGCTAAATAATGCACGTGAATGTAGGTAACTTGTAGTAGTAGAAGTCAAGTATCATCTTGGTTTATTACAGCAGAAGCAGTGATTACGAACTTCGTAATCACAGCCCCAGAAACAGAAGCGTTTTTATTAAATCTCCCAGGTTGCGGAAACATGGCACATCGCAGGTGCGGATCCAGGAATTGATGTTAGAGTGGTAGTAACTTAGGGGCGCAACTTTTGACATGTGCTCCTCCCTCAGAACCGAAAGTATATGGCATAAACTGTTTTACGGGAATTTGGGGTTACTCCCTCATGTATGAAGTCGGAAATGGTGCATTATGAGCGTTTTTAATTACCTTTGTTTCTCCGATATTGATGAAAACAGTAAACTTCGATTACTTTAGAGGTGGCGCACGCCGGGCGCTTAAACCGCTAGTGCTTCGACCAAATTCCTTGAGCTACACAGTCGGTCCAAGGCCAATTCCCCGCTATTTTGGCGCGAACACAAAACCACCGACTGTCCCCCCGGACCTGGGGGGGAGGGGGGGGGCATGCTTACTATTGACTGGTGCATTACTTTAGCGACAGCGATAGGTTTTCCTATTACTTTTCCTTGTTTGAATGTAATATCTTAATTGTCTGTTAATATGTTCACTGATAAAACTTTTGCGGCCTGGCACATTGCATCTCATCAGTCATGGCAGTATTCTTCAAGTTCAGGCTTCTTATTTTCAAAATTCAAAATGTTTATTTTCTAAACCATTAATTGATTTATCAACACCATATTCACACATTCTCATTTACAAGAGATGAGATTAAGTTAAAGGCTTAAAGTAATCAGTATATTTACGGATGTGATAAAATATCAGTAATGAAACACGACAAGCTTTATGAGACCTAGATATATATGCACTAGCATTTATGTATATAATTATGTGATTTTTCCACGAAATCGTAAAAGTGTTCACTACTTTAATGTTGAGAGTCAGCACTTTTGCTAACACTTGATTTAAGTGTTTTCCTGTGATGTATGAATCCGGTCGTTGAGTACCTATATACTTGTAGTACTTTATACCTTATGCTTTATTAAGCTAATGGTAGCACTTGTGGGGCCTCAAGTTTAATTTTGTAATAACTGCTGCGGCAAGTTTGAGGTAATGGCGTTAATATTTAGGTTGAAACCCACGAAGACTCGTATCTCAGTGAAAGTAAGTCACTATATCAATTCTTACCGACCAGTTAAAGACGATACTCGCATCATTTATCGGCAAAGCTATGTTAATGCATGTGTGGTCCTTGTGTGGATGTTTAAATGGCTGTGTCTCTAGTTCAGTGTCTTTAGGCCATTTTCCTCAAAATGGTTTAAATGAATTACTTGGATTTTATTTAAACCGGGGATATTCAGGCTATAATTTGAAGAGTTCATGTTTTTGAAGATAATTTCCCGAAACAAAATATAGGGTTGAATATTGCATCTTTCCATAATTATGCTTTCAGTCCTTTGATTTTCTGAAAGTTTTGCAATTTCATGTTATTTTTAAAACATTCTTTGGCTGATTCGGAGTGTTTTGGCATGTGACGTCATTTTCTTCAAATATTTTACATAGGTTATCATTTGGGAGAAAAGATTAGCTAATATATGTCGCTATTATTTTTAATGATGTTTTCTTTATTTGTTCCCAGTTTTAGTACAATGGTGCTTTATATTATGAAACTCTATGATCACACAGTTTTAAACCTTTTATTTTATATGGCAAACTGTGTGTGATGTTCATAGTTTCAAAACATGACTGCATCGTATCTTTGAAAAGTTTTTGCATTAGGTGCTCTGAATTGTATTCCTCCCTCTGCAAATGTAGTTGGGATCTCTAATCATTGAAGTACTTGGGGTCTACCTATAAGTTCATCATTATTTGTTTTATTATTTAGTTTCCTCAAGTTAATGCATACTTTGATAAGATTTGCCTTTTACGTTTTTCTTTATTTAGGATTGTTGGGACAAGAGTGATGTTTGTGCACATAAACTGGTTTAAACCCCCAGTAAATTTAATTTACATTTTACTGACGGCGGTACCTAACAATCCTTGATAAACATAACTATTTTATATATATATATAAGTATTTATGCACTATGCCAGTGTGTGTATACCACGTGATGTATTGCGTCATAAATGCTTCGTCTGAAGGCAATACCATGCTTCCATTATAGACTTTAAACAAAGATAGCTTCATAAATATCTTAAAACATAGCGCAGTCACATTCGTTTACAGAGCCCCGCCTTCTGATTGATCAAGAGTTTAATTTCTTAAATTAATTCAAACTTTAAAACTTTTTCACAAAACATCCGCTTAATAGAGCACTGTCTTTACATTATTTTGTAAAGAAAGACAGGTTTGTCTATATGTTTGAGGAAACTAATCACCTAGTCAAACTAAGGTAATAAAACGAAAGCGGCTTAGACTGCCCTTTGTTTCATTTAAAATGGTGAATAAAACAAAAAAAATATCTTTGTATTAAGTTTTCTTCCAATGTAAAATAATGCCTTCCGTTATAGCATTTATGACGTAATTTATCACGTGGTATAGGCTCACTGTGTGCTGTTTGTGGAGTTTTGTGCTGTTCTTCCTGTTCTAAGTCTTTGGTGTTTACCCGGTGCCATTAAACCGGGTTTATGTTTAAACATTTTGCTACAGAGCTTGTTTCTGTAGTTTTCCAAAAAAAGTATTAATGCTTAAATGATCAACTATTGAGCTTGTCCCTGGAGATTTCATTGTAGTATTGTTTCGTTTTTATGTTTAGGTTTTCAATGTACATCCATAGAGAATATTTACTTACTCACGAAGGGATGCATATGCATGATCATAACTCTTTAATTTACATTCAATGTTATGCTATGAGCTATTGTTCTTCAACAAGCTTGGGCTCAAAACGTTGCCATTGGGCTATTCCCTGTTATTTTAATCACAATTACATTCTATCATAGTTGACTTTATTACCGATGATACCATAAGAAAGCTACAGGAACATGCATACCGGTCAAACATTTTATGATGATCATTTTTAAAGGTACAAGGTCACTAAAACAAGGACTAGGAACTATAAAATCAATACAAACAAAGCACATACACACCACTACAACCATATCACACATCAAAATGTATTTGTTTAAAAATATTGTAGTTTGGCTATGTAATTTAGATATTTGGTTGACGTTCATTTCTTACAACAAGCAATACATCTATTGCATGATGCATTTTATGTAATTTGACATTATATTTGTTCGTCAAATAAATTCTAAAAACATGTTTAGAATTCAATTTTACCCTTTTGCAACAAAACTCGTTCTTCTTGTTTGAATATACTAAAGTTGTAGTTAGTTTAGGCACCTGGCCCAAATTTCTCGAAGCTTTTTAAGCGTAATTGGCTTAAAGCTGCACCCTCACAGATTGAACGTTTTGACAAATTAATATTTTTTGTCCTGAAAAGAGCCGATTTTTGCGAAAATGCATTCAAAAATTGATGTTTTATGCATTTTTCTTAAACCGTTACTAACGGTCTAAACCATAAAACATTAATTTTCGAACGGAAAAATGAAAATCTGCGATCTGACCTTTTGTCAGCAATAAAAAAAATCGCTCTTTTCAAGACAAACAATAAAAAAAGTTGTAAAAACGATATATCTGAGAGAGTGCAGCTTTCAGTAGCTTATTTTGATAAGCCAACATACATATTTAAATTGAATTTTGATAAATGAAATGGTTTATTGTAATTCTCATAAAGATAACTCCTATCGTAAAAAACAATAGTAAATATTACATAAATTATTGAAAAGCAAAAATAGTGAGCTTAGCTTAATCCTGTTATTAAGGTCTTAAGACGTTTCGAGAAATTGGGGCCAGCAGTACATATCTTGTTATCGACATTCACAAATAAATAAGACAAAGGAAGGAGTATCAAGAAACCAATATTTCAAATATATTGAATTTTATAATGTGCTTCATGCTAAGACATGTCAATATTTCAGAACAAAAGTGTTCTTTGAGGTATTTATTTAGCCCACAACGGAAGTAGAATAATGTAATACTGACGTCATGCCTTGAAGGGAACATGTCCCTGAATTTTTATGTAATTGAAACACTTGTTATTATTCAGTAAAACACTAATATACAAACATTAATTCAACTGGTAGACTTTGTATGTTATTAAGCATTAGCAGGCGCATTTCTGCATATACGTACACATATTCTAATTTTTGCAATATTCATTTTTATTTACTAATGACTTTCTGTCTTCTCGAGTAATATTTTTTAAACAAAGTAGCAAAAGGCACGTCAAATTTAGGCACTTTTCGATCCGCTGAACAAGATAAATATATTAAAAGGTATTAATCCCCAACAATGGTGAAACAAAATATATTTCTCTCCAAATATATATTTTAAGAATACCTTTTAGCAAATACGTTTGGCCTGACATTTAAGTCACTGACGTGCTTCGATGATTGACTTTTTCCATTAAAATGAACGCTGGTGCTGATGTTCAGAGTGCAAACCACGCGGAGCATGCATATTATCATGTCCTATAAAATGTTTGTTTTCGCTGAAACATTTCACCAAATATGATAATCACTGCCATATACAGAAGCTGATCTACCGGGGAGGGGGCACATAGGGTCCGTGCCCCCCCCCCCCCCAGCGGGCCGGCATTAGCCTACTTATCCGTCGACCTTGGTTCGATTTCCCAAAACGGTTAGATATCTTTGTTGATTTTTGAAAGGTTTATCACAGTAAATGATATCTTTTTAATTCAATTTATCTGCTAAACATTATTGACAAATGTTAATTCCATGTCATTAAATGATTAAAATAAAGCATTCAAAAATAATTAATATGTTTATAATTAGTTGTACCCCCCCCTCCCTCATTGAGAAAGTCTTGAAACCTCCGCTGATATAATTTGTATTAGCATGTGAGCAAAAGTATTATTGCATACCTTGATAAAGAATAAAACAGATACAGCAATACTGTTATTGTTTTCCTACCACTTCTGATGGAGTGATAAATGAAAGATTTTTAAGAAAAGAGGCAATAAAAACACAAAGCAAGATATAATTATATCGCATGCAATAAATGACATCTCGGACCCAAATAGCTTGAAAATTCATGTAAGGACTATGAGTCAACGAATGAAAGACTCATGTTAAACTAATAAAAAAATACACAATGAACATAACGTCCTATACATTGTCATATGCTATGATAATAGCTTCATTATAACCTGCCATATAAAATACAATGATTTATAACATAGAATGTATCATTGGGCTACATTAGATGTCCAAAAACTTTGTCGATAGTTCCATCAAGCTTTGAATTTAATCATATGAACACTAGCAATGATTACAATTGTTACCGAAATATGTAGACCGTATTAGATATGTTGTTTTGTCCAATAGCTGAACCGAATACATAACCCGATAATAAACAGTATTAATTGGTAATAAATTATAATTTTACTTTAGTTAATACTTATATATCGCATTTCTTTAATTCTGTTCGCAAATACACACAAAAGCCATATTGGGCTTATATAAGACCCCTTGATATTATTTACACGTTTATCTTTTGGTGGATATCTATCACTAATCAGTATATCGTACTTTCTTGGTGACCCCTTTCCGAGTCAGACGAAGACATAAAACATATCCCTGATAGTGTTGGTGTTTTGGTCGTTGACGTGATCACTCGAACCTGAATATGGTTTTCCTGCACCCCGTATATCCCGTACGGGTCACCTACTTACCTCGTGACTTAAACTATTTTATTATACTTCACTTCTATAGAACATATAGTAAAAATGCCAGGGCAATATTTTCGACTATCACCCCGCACTATCACCCTCTGCCGCACTGTCACCCTCTGACGTCATGAAATTGAAAATACGCTACAAATACGCCGCCATGTTGGATTTGTATGTGAAAAATTATGATTAATATAAAACTGGTATTGCAACCTTGAAATGCACTAATTATAAAACCTCACTTCTATAGAACATATGAAATTGGCAATACGGTACGCATACGGGATTTACTGATACTAGTATTTTACTTAAAGCCTGTATCACCTGAGCGCTTTGTTTACCAGCCGACAATTCTTGCCAAAATGGTAGCAAGATTCGCAGCTGTCAGTGAAAATGGTATTTTTAGTCTTTAAAATACTACAGTATTTGTTCGGTATAATAAAATAGATATTGACTGCCTTTAGGGTGACAGTGCATATTGTCAACCTTCGGAAAACACTGAGACAATATGCAATGTCACCCTCAAGGCAGTCAATATTTATATAATAACAACAAACCTGAAAGTGCAAAGATTGTCCTTTATACATTCATTGAAATGAAAAAAGTGATGAGCAATCTATTTGTTAAATGCCAGTAATTGTCAACCTTTTGGAGTGATCTACAGTCTTTAAAAGGTGTACAGAAGCATACAACATTTATATATTTCTTTTATAATATTGTAAACATTGTTTTAGGTCATGTTTTTTTATTGTATTGATAAGACCTGTTTTTCTTGTGAAAGCAGAACGAATATGATTAATATAATGTACCATTTATATAATGATTTGATATTTCTGCGTCCTTTTTCTTAACAAAGCCACACCATTGCGTCTTTTAAATCATTAAACTTAATATAATGCTATTAATTCAACACTTAAAAGTATGTACCATTTACCACATTGATTGTGCTGCGAGTGGAATATTTTGTGCAATGCATGACCAAATAAACGGATTGTCATAGACTGACTATTTAAAAAACTAAAACCAAAACTGAATTTAATCCCGATCGTCGTGCAGTATGACATGAACAAGGAAAGTAATGAGATAATAACGAATGGACTAAACATAAAAACAGGAAGCGTTGCCACTTCATCACAATTGGAGGAAGTTAAAGACCAAAATTCACACAAAGATGACAATGTGCTTTAACTGTTTCAGTTTCAGTTTATTAATAATATCAGCATATACATGCTAAAAACAGTTTACACTAAAGCACAAACATGCATATTTAACCTTGCTTTTAGCTGCAGTGGTGCAAATAGTATATCGCCAATGTTTCACTCCAATGTTTTGTGTATTGCCTTGTATTACTAGGCCTTAGGCCTTGTGGCCTTGGGAGTGTGGTTAATGTGTCATGAGTTATGGCCATGGTGATTGGTTTTGCGCAACGAGGCTATTGACAACGACAACAATACCCTGAATGACACCACGGCTATGGCAGTACCTCGAGTTTTCTCTCGAAAGCAGATCAGCTCACGATCAGAGGTGTATATGATCACTTCTTTGCAGTTCTATTCGATAATGTTACTTCGACGAATACGTAATTGGACTGTGCTGTAACAGTTCCTAGTAGCTGATTATAATATTTACACTCGAGTCTCAATTCTAAAACTAAAGGGCTTGTTTAATTCAGGTTTACATCTTACATCGAACATGATAATTCTCGTTGTCACGTTTTGATCTCTTCCTGTTGTTTAATTTGTAATACATAATTATACCTTAAATATCAATATAGCGGCGATGCTGGTTGATGCTTTTAATTGCGTGGAAGTTTCTGAAATAAAATTTGTAGAAGACATTGTACAGTGATTATGGCACAGATTCAAGGAACACAATAATGTCAAAGTCTGCAACTATTTAAAAATGCTGTACAAAATCATTTGAAAAGGCCCTAGTAAACCAAATAAGGCAATTGAAAGCTTTTAAGTAAAATATTTCCAGTGTGGGGAAACAATTTTGTAACGTGACACACAAATGGTAACGTACACACAGGAAACAGGGCAAAAGAGTACACATCAGATAAGTCATTTGCGTATTTCTACGTTATTAACTCGCTTTGACAACCGACCAACCTACCAACTGCATCGGTCCATAAGCTTTCCGAATATGTGCTTATTGTCTTAAAGAACGTTAAACCTTTTTAGAACATTCAAACAATATTTTCCAAACACGGCATGCCAACACACACACACATTTGACTTAAACACCGTTAATATTCGTTGAGAGTGTTTTGAAGCGGCCTTCTCGATGTAAAAGAAGACAATTATATTCTTAAATTATTTTCATTGCAAGAGTTTAAAAGAAAACGTCAAAATAAGGGGTACTATAGAAATGGCAACGTGCACACTCGTGAAATGTTTTGTTATGGTATGTCAACGTACATACTTCTCAAATGTTATGGTGTCATTCTTAACTTGACACCATGAAATTTACATTAAAATATATTACAAAATTGTTTGAATCAGTTTGTAAGGGACATAGACTTCCATAGGTTTGGCCATATAATGCAAAACCATGTCGTCGGGTGCTACAGTATGTGCTTGGATACAAATTGCTTTTTCTGCAGGTGTGAACAACAGACAGAAGCGACATGTTTGCGTCCGCTGTCATCAAGTTAATATCTCAGTCAGCCGCGAAACTGAAATTCAAATCAAAAGGTATGTCAGATGCTCGTAATTATGTTACCGTTTCCATCCGCGTACATGTTTCTCCTAAACGATACAAATGGCGCCCAGGTTTTTCTTTATGTCTCTCGATTCCGTACGTTACATGACCTTCGGTGCTTCTCTAAAGAACTTGCGTGGCCGTTGCCATTCGCGTAGAATTTTCTACTTTAATTTATAAAATGCGCCAAAATACCTTAAAATAGGGTAGTTAATGTCAAAGATATCTCAGGCTCCGCGCATGCTAGGAAGACGGGACCTGTATTGTTTTTACTAAATCCTACGTAACGCGACCTTCGTGGCGTCTTGGACCGTAATTGAGTCGCAAAGTGCCCCCTAAACGCTACTTTTAAACGGGGCCTGCCTTACCTAATAATGGGAAGATAATGTCGCAAACATCTCAGGCCTCGCGAATGCCAGGAAGTCGGGTCCTGTCTTGTTATTTAGGTCTCTCGATTCCATATGTAATTGCGGCTTTAGGGCGTCTTTGACGTAATTTCGTCACTGGTTTCTTACGTCAAAAAGTGCCTCATAAACGCTAACATACTCGCAAATAACTCAGGCCCAGCGAATGCTACGAAGTCGGGACAGGTCGAAGGCAAACCGGATAAATTCCGGGCCAGATAAACTTTCTCCATCGACGGCACTACCTAGTATTCTATTAATCATGTTACTATGTGAATTAATAAACGATTAACTTTCTGAAAATTAACAAGTACCTTTAAAAAAGGGGGACAACTGTTTGACATCGTCACACTAGGTACCTATGTTGAAATGTGCCCAAAATGTGTTCTCAAAACATTTCAAATGTATTCAATACGTTTGTGGTAAAATGCATTTAAATATGTCAATATCAATTCAAGACATAAACAATATTATAAGTGCATAAACATGGATCAGTCACCAAACATTATCTAATGATGTAACAATAATTCCGCAAGTCACAAACTACAGTACACAAATCATGTTTCAAGATCACCGTGTTTTAAACAATCGCCACATGTTACGTGGTTTAAATTCATTCATGTTAATATTAAAGGATAAAGTGTTGGATGATCTGCACTGATAAACAGATAATTCATTTCTGTTGTTTCAGCATTTGTGGGTGGGGTATGTTCACATGATGATTATTTGGCCGATTCCATCATTATGCAGAGTGATGGGGTTTTATGGGAGAGTAATTGTTAAGATCTGTTGTTAGCGGACTAATTAATAAGATACTGAAACATTACTTGTGCTTTTCTCTGAGATTTCGGAATAATCTGGCAAGGCGGAAGAATTTGTCGGGTAAACAGGATAAATTTCGTAGCCAATCAAGATAAACTTTCTTCATCCACGACATGTATATTCATGTAAGTAAAATAGTTAAATAGGCAAAAGATTGACCAAAGAATACAATACCATGAACACTTTGCATTCCTCAACCTCATCAACAAATGATGGACCAAAGAATAAAAGACAATAAAATGAATACTAATCATTCCTTAAAGGGGCTATACACCGTATAATAAAATAGCAAAAAAAAAGAGAAAATTGTCAAAACTGACATATCTTTGGTATCGATATGTAAAATACATTGAAACTAACTTACTGAAGTACCACATAGTTTACAATTAATATATATTTTTCGCAGCTTTTCGTTCTTTTCCATTAAGAAAGACAACTAGGTATGCATACCTAATAGAATTCATTATAATGCGCGATCGCCTAGTAGTTGGCGATTTCGTTTACATTTTTATTTACAATTGTGATATCAAAGAGTATTTTTTTTATTAAATGATTGTCCTGAGATTCGTTACTGAAAAATAAATAAATTTGTGGTGCCAATCTGGTGTATAGTCCCTTTAACACCATCAGCAAAACATTAACCAAACAATACAAGAACATGAGCACTATGCATCCCTGAACATCATCAGAAAAATACTGACCAAAGAATACAAGAACATGAGCACTGCATTCCTGAACATCATCAGAAATAGACTGTGGTTGTCCGGTTAGCGCAGTGGTTAGTGTACTCGCTTCTCCCCAAGGCGACCCAGTTTCGATTCCCGGCCTGGGCGCATGTGAGTTTGGTAAGTGGTCACCAAGCCGGATAAGTGGGTTTTCTCCGGGTACTCTGGTTTCCCACACAACACAAGATCACACTCTCGTGCCAACAAGAGTGAGTAAGTATAGGTTATCACAGCTTTCTTCAAAATCGTGGTAAAATTTTAACGTTCAAACTGAAGACTGACCAAAGAATACAAGACCATGAGTACTATGCATTCCTGAACATCATCAACAGAAGCTTGAACAAAATACAAGACCATGAACACTACGTATTCCTGAACATCATCAACAAAAGATTGAAGAAAATACAAGACCATGAGTACTACGCATTCCTGAACATCATCAACAACAGATTGAACAGAATACAAGACCATGATCACTACGCATTCCTGAACATCATCAACATAAGATTGAACAAAATACAAGACCAAGAGTACTACGAATTCCTGAACATCATCAACAAAAGATTGAACAAAATACAAGACCATGAGAACTACGCATTCCTGAACATCGTCAACAAAAGATTGAACAAAATACAAGACCATGAGCAGCAACAGACTGACCAAAAATACAAGATGAAGAACAACATGCATTTCTCAACGTCTTCAGCAAAAGATTGTTTGTAAACACGGTGATCTTGAACCATTAGCAATTGTACAAACAAGTTACCGAAACATAACTTAAATCTCATACTGTTGGCAAATATTACAATTCGCATGAATTGATTTTATGAAAGGCCTGGTAATTTCAAAATTATTCAAAATTACAGGCTGTAACTGAAAAGGTCCTTTTAGGGTTTTTTTCTATACAAAAAATTGTGCCAAAAAGTGATGGCCACTACTACAATTGATATAAAACAAGAAACGTAGCAATGCAACGAAACCAGGTGTTATATGATTGACAGTAGAACTCAAGCCTTTATTGCTACATTCAGGTTTCACTTTGTGAAAACTGGGTTAAAATAATTCAGAACAACCAACTTCTGAGTAAGCATATTGGAATGGCTGCTTACATAAATATTGAGATAAGCATTAATTTAGTATAACGGTAGAGTAAACCTCAGGGTATATGGTATTTGTCTTGATTTAAGAATATAAAAAGGCATTTTTCAAAGTGAGTTTTGTTAAATCTAATGCCATGCCCATTATGCATCATGCCTGCAACAAAAGCATATCTATCATATAAGGTCAACACTAAACTGTACAGATTTGAAGCCTTTGGGCAATTTGGTTTCACAAGATTGGGACTTCATGTTTTGAGCTTAACTGAACCCAAACATTGTTTGCCCATTAGACAGCACAAACAAACTTCCATAAATGTATAAACACGACCTGCTGTCAGCGCCAGTAGCAGAAACATTAAAAATGCGACTTCTGTTGTCACTGTTTTCCTGTACGAAGGTAAAGTACGGCGTGTCCAAGAACCATGGCAGCACAGCCTTGGTGTTCAGGATGGTCACTGAGCCGAGTCTGCATTGTCTTGGGTTACCGGTTTCAGAAGCAAGCACAGCAAACTGAATGTGTTAAGTAAGACAATTATGTTACAAGGCCCTAACAATATGGTTTGGTTAGGGCTACATCTATTTGAACACACATTATTTTTTAACTTTATATTTTTTAACAAGTGACTACAAAAAAGTAGGGTCGGCGCCAATATCGCAGGTAGGGTGGAGTTACCCGAACACATGTATTTATTTCAGGCCATAGAGAACTTTGAGGCCAAAATGGTACATACATACTTGACCATTCCGAAAACAGATGCCAAACACACAATGGCCTACGTGATGTAATACGGTAAAAAAATCGCCCCTATTGGGGGCATTGCGTAGGGTTAAGGGAAACCTAACAAACAACACCAGTCCTAACTTTCGCGCGTGCGCGATTTCTGAGATATTTTTGACATTCACAGCCCTATTACAAGTTATTTTGGTGCCATGTAAGCGTATAGGAGAAACTTGTACGGGAAAGTCGTATGGTATATTTTGAATTATAAATTGTGATGTCGTGTCAAGGAAGTCTTGTACGTCCGAATTATAGTTTTTTTCAAGCCGACGTAACTAACATAATATGGTGAAGGTACAAATGAACCATGGTCAGGGTCACAAATCCAATGAGCAAAACTGATTTCTTCATGTACAGTAAGATGTAAAAAATTAATACCGTTGTTTAAAAAGGTTAAGAATGTATTATTAGAGTTGGAGTGATATGTCAGTATTTTCACACAAAGTCAGTATAGTTAAAGTTATTTGTTTAATTAAACAGCAACAATACCTATCTTGTCAATTTTAATTTTGCGTAGCTGAGTGTTTTCGTTAGTTATCCACAGATCATTAAAACACACAAAATACATTGTTTGTTTATTAATTGACACTGTAATAAGGTTGGTTATTAACTACAATGTACGATACCGATGCACCTGTGACCACTGTTTGCCAATTAGCATAACGAAGGAAATTAATAACTGTTCCACGAAATAATTTTCTAAGAAAGGACGTATTTTTAGTACATTCTTTCCTGTTAATTAACTTATTTTTATAAAGAATATTCATCACAACTGTCATATATTGCAACATTTCTGAAAAAACACTTACATGGTGACAAAGGTTTGATTTGAACACGCAAGTTTTAGTATATACTTAAAACACGTTAATGCCAGTTGGAGCCAACATCGAATTAAACCACACTTTAGGAAGAAGGTCAGTTTCAAATTCAAGTAGGCAAGAACATTCATACTAACTTAAGCAAAATAGTAGGTTCATTTTATATTTCTTCATGAAGTTTTCTCCCACCTCAGATAAGTAGATCCAATAATGCTAGCTATGCTAGAAATTCTTATCTTGCCCACGGGCGAAGATAAAATGCCCGTATGGAACTTCTTTTTAATGGTCTCCAGATTGTAATTACCTCCCTTGTTAAAGGCTGTCGTCTGTAACATTATGGAAACATTTTCTTGTGGTAATATTTAGAACGTTAATTAATTATTTCTCGCTTCAAATGTCACCATAAAACAGTTATCACGCACCTTTCAAGAAATAATGCTTCACTCTCCTTAGAACTAATTAAAGACCGATTTCACTAATAACATCATCTGAATCGCTGCGCGCATATCCATGACAACCACGAATGATCGCATATCCATGCGCAATTATCTTTACTAAGCACAAAAGAGTTCCAGCAAAAAATACATTTTTACTTAATTTTGTTTAACTGAGGTGGGAGAAAAAGTATCTACCATAGCCGCTCCTGTAAGATAGGTTCATCCCGACCCTCGCGCAGGGTGTTTTGCGGAAACTCGGTAAACATCGTTTCCGCAAAACACATTACGCACAGGTCGGGATCAACCTATCTTACACTCTCGGCCATGGAAGATACTTATAATCTCAATCTGGTTTGCGATTTTCTTTAATTTTCAGTTTTGTTATTTGTTTAAAATTTTAATTTCTAGCTTTTGATCATATCGTCATATAAATTATTAAATGTTGTAATTATAGAATATATTACATAAACAATTTAATACAATATCTATTTAATAAATTAACAGTATTATAAAATATCAAATCCGTTATTATAGAATGTACTATTAATAATATCTGTCATGTGTTCCCGTTCCGGATAGAAAATCCGACCCGAGTGCACCTGCGTTGCCAGGTAACGAGGACTGCATTTCTAGCATACCTTAAATTACAATTTTTGTTTTGTTTGTAAGAAATATATTTGTGAAGTTAATGTTAATGGAACTCATCTATTGAAATCTCATAGCTATGAGTATTACGTCACAGCGCGTGACTCATCTGGCATGGGGGATGCCAGATGGAGTTTTCCAGCACGGCTGAAATCACTAGAAATGCCTATCCGGTGTGCTAGAAAACATAATACTAATATCCTTATTTAATTACTAGTATAAAAAGTGTAAGGTTGAGCAGTGAGTTATTTTACATTTCATCCCCATTACTGGAACCAGCAATTGTATACTTGTTTGAATATAAAAACTGTTCAAGAATGTAGTCTTAGTTGCATATAAAATACTTGCCCTTCTTCGGATGTAAATGCGATTGTAAAGAATTCTACACATGTTAAAAATGTGACGTTTGTCTTAGCCAAACAATAAGGTAAAATAGATGAGATCAGAAATGCTTTTCTGGATGCAATTGCAAAACTTTTTACCGTAACAGATTGTGTTTGCGTTCGCCTGATTATACTGGAAATAAACGTGTCTCATGTGTAGATGACCACAAGAAGTAAACTGCTCTGTTGATCGCATTTTGTGTATGAAACAGTTAGACAGATTATTTAAATGTAGTAGTTATTACAGTGATGAAAAATGTGGACACCATATTGCAGGTCGTTATGGAGATGATTGTTCAAAAATGTGTGGTCTTGGCTGCTTAGAAAATACTCAAGTATAACATTGGGTCTTTTGGACTGTAGTTATTAAAACAAGTCATGTTTTGTTTGCGATTTTTAGCAATTTACCATGGCACAATACCATTTTAAAAGGAGCAACATTTTGTTCCATATTAATTCCTTTTTATTTCAAAAAATTCAAGAGTCCAACATATGTCACTTCTAGAGGTTGTCGTACGGTGTTTGAAACCTTTTATAAGGATGAATTTGAGAGAATTTTACCGCATTACAAAATACGTTATTACCAAAGGTAAGTTAGCGACATCGATTTTGGACCATCACTATTGGTTTTCGCCTACTTGACATTGTTTCCGACGATTGAACAATTTTTTTCAAGATATAACGGTATTTTAGCAAATCGGCATCTTACTTTAAGCAATTCACAAAATATATAAAGGGTGATTAGCCAAAGGAAATACGTACAAACACAGTAAACACAAAGAATTGTATAAAGTATTGAACATTTTATTTTATTATATAGCTTGTTAGGGTCCAGTTAAACAAATTTAAGCCAAAAAAGATTGGGCACCTTGATTAGATACTCATACGTTTCAAAACAACAAAGTAGGAAGTGATATTCGGATTCAGCAACAGTCTGTGGACATAGTTTACATTAACGTTAATTTCTACAATATTATTAAATCGACAATTTCAATTCCTGAATTACAAAAAAATCGATAATGCTTTTCTACGTCGAATTTTTCACAAATTGATGATTTTATGTATGCAAGAAGGCACATCAATCATGATATCCCGGTTCGGATGAAAAATCTAACACTCGGGTATACTGCGTGGCCGGGAATCTAATGGTGTGCATACTGATCCGTCTACAGTTGTGCTAATTAAGTTAACATTTAAATAATAAAATATAGCCAATGGAATTCCATTTAAGAGACTAACAAAGAACTTAATATTGGCAAGCGCACTGATAATGTTGAAAGGCGTTGTCTCTCACTTTCTTATTGATAATTCTACATGGGTTATTACGCTGAGAAACTACAAAAAATGCGATTCATGTACATATGTTTGAGAATCGACAAAAACGTAGCGTTCAGCTCAGTAGCTCCCCTATGAATTGAGTTCCATTGGTTGCCTTGAAAATAAATTCACAATGTATGTACTATGTTCTCGATGTGTATCAAGTTTGTAAAGTGTTTCCATCGTTGTAAATTTAACCTACGATTGAAATTAAAGTTCGAACTAAAGGTCAGACAGTCAATAGAAAATAGCCTGCAAACAATCATTAATGGTGAGTTATGTTCAATATATATGAGTTTATTTAATAATATACATGAAGTGTATATTTAGTAACAATTGGTAACAATTAAATACCTATTTTGTTGACATCCCATAAATTTCATCGCCTTCTTTGCAAATATCAACGAGAACCGTAGAATGACTAGAGGTGAGGCGCTTTGCCCTTGCTTTCAAGATCCTATATTTACACATCAAGTTCCATTCCTTAAATGAGCTGCCTTTCGGCAGTTGTGATTATCATCCGATGAACGCAACATCTTCGGATATGTTCAGATTGCGAATCATCGAAATCAATATTCATGCAAATTATTGATCTTTTAAGTGTTTGTACTGTGTCAGAAGGTCCCGTAAAAAGCATCAACATTTTAGAAAGTCTTAAATTATGATTTTCTAAATTATTGTATTGTTGTCATTAGTGTTTCAATTTAAAAGTGATTCCAAGTGGTTGATCTTTTCCCATGTTATTGTGACGTCATTTGATAAAATGTTTTCCGTTACAGGCGCGTTGTTCTATTTACAGAATTGGTGAGAAAGGATTACTGTAATGTTTTCTTAAATGAAATGAAGTATTCTTTATCAATTCTTGAATGAAGTAATGAACTATTGGTGTAAATATAAGTAAGGAATCGCGGAATTGATGTCATTATCGGGGATATGAACGCAAATGGGCTGGTCGCGTACGCGTGGAGTCCTTCGGTTTCCACAGACTATGACAAACCCAATTGTTTGAATACATTTTATGTTGTTTGTTAATAAGTAGCATAATTTGTTTTGAAATCTAATTTGCTAATATTAGAAAACCATTTGTACCTTTAAAATCTTAAACTGTACTAGGTCCAAAGTTTTTAGAATATATGAAATTATTCAGGATTGACAAATACTGTCAATATACTGCAATTTTATGTGAATATTTTTTATTTCAAATTATAAGATATGTTAATATAATAAGATATGTTAATAATAAGATATGTTTCCAAGCCTCTGACAAAAAAGTAAACTATTTAAAAAAATGCATACTGTCCTTTTTTATATATATTATTCACTGAACACAGGTGACATCAGAACCATAATTTAAATGAAGTTGTATTGTACAATTTATCACAGAGATGAAATGTTCAATTTCTGAAGAGGCGTCATTAACGAGACAAACTGCATTATGCTATTGAGTTAAATAGTAGTAATACATATTTAGTGTTCTGCTTTAAAAATGTCAAACATATAACCATTTCGGATAATCTTAAGGGCAATGCCTGGCTCGGAAACAATAAGGATACCAAAAAAGTTTTCATAGATCTCAGTTAGTAAATGGTTATGTTATGTTTAGCGTAAGTGAATCGGCTAATGCTTGAGACTGTTTCAAATTGCCTTTGATAATAATTTGTTTTGTAAATGACCAAATACTCTTAATTAATAATTGAAGTTCTTGTTATTGATATGCTTTGATAAGCAATACATTTTATATGTTGATCAATGTTGTGTAATATATGATTAAGCATTACTCTTTTATAGATAATTAAACTTTGATCAGTTACCTGATATTCATAATAACATTTGATTCATTTGAAAACATAAAGAATTGTTAGAATGTTCCGATAAAAGGTTGTGTCATAATTTTCAGTTCTGACCATATTAGGACAACGAAAAACAACATGTGCAAATTTACCCTCCAATCCTGATCTAAGATGTCTAAGTATGTTAAAGTGTTTTTATACCTTCTTATTGCAGATTTGAATGTATCGTACAAAAAAGGCAAACTCGATTTTTTCACCAAACGCAAATTTTGATAGCACAAAATAATTGGAAAAATGAACATTAATGTTTCCAAGGACATAAGTCGAAAAAAAGCCTCAATTTCCACTGAATTTTGAATTAACATAGCACTCTTCTGCGTTAAAACAGATGCAGTATCAACTGTGAAAGTGTTTTTATATCTTCTAATTGCAGATTTGTATGTATCACACAAAGAGGCAAAAAGCAAGCAAGTACCATTTCTCCAAACCGTCATCTTAAAACAGTTTTCGTGTACGACAAAATAAAAAAGGTACAGCGCAACATACTTATTGAGCAGGGAAGGTCGCTAGAAAAACTGATGAAAATGCTAGATACAAACGAACCACATAGCCAAATTCGGTATCTTCACTTTTCGTCGAGCCAGAAATCATCGACTTCTCAAAACATATTCTATAAACAGTCTCTTTTGTGTTTGGATCAACAAATGTATTGAATTCATTTGAGAACATAATCCGCCCAGAAGAATTAACAAACAGTATATAACTGTTTCTAAATACGTAGAGTTCATCAGATCGTAACTCGATTTGTTCACAAAACGCAAATTTTGATAGCACGAAGTAATTAGAAATCTGAATATTAATGTCACTAAGGACATGAGTCGAAAAAGCCTTAATTTTCTCTGAATATTGACTTAAAATAGCTCTCTCCTGCGGTGATACAGACGCAATGTCAACTGGGATAATATCTGTAGATCCAGCACCAGATGAATCTGTTATTGGAACGAAATCGAAAAATCTGCTGAACGTCTGTGTTACAACAATGTCCTGGTTATCAAAACGAATACGCCACTGCATGTTCAATAAGCGTTCAGTATCGGACACAACTTGAGCATAAGACTTCCGGTTGTTTCCTCTGAGCAACACATACATGAAGTTGTCCACTTTTCCGTTTTTACTGACGTACATTACTCCTGGAATAGCTGTCCAGCTTCTTGCCCATGGCGAATTGAAGTTTACAGGGAATTGCTTCCCGCTGCCATCAAGTTTTTTTATCATATCTAAGAATATATGTTCATGTATATAAGGCGTCAGTGTAAAGGTAAGATGAATCTTAAACTTTGAAACAATAAGATCAAGAATGGGAGGTCCACACTTTCCATCTGGCTGTACTAATCGGGTACTTGGACAAAATACAGGCCTACACACCTAAAGGAGACAAAAGTTAACACTAAATCTTTCAGAATGATGGCAAAATGAGTATTATATTGAGTTAAACATCTGCTTTTGTTAATATGTTTTGTCTTATTTGTTTTTCACGATGTACACTTATTCCTGCAATTTAACAATACTTAAAAGGTTGTCATGATATTGGTGTAAAACATCAATTTAATGGCGTTGGTATATCGCGCATTTTCTACGTATACATTTAAAGTAAAACATTTATGATTAGACACGAATTTACACTTAAATGCGGAAAGTTATTTTGTATGATCATAGAAATAGTTAATAAAAACATTGTTATCGTCATATCATGTCACAGTAAAACTATAGAATCTTAAAATTGAAGGTAAAGCGTGTAGAAACGGTTTAAAGTATCGGTAAATTGGTCCATATTACCTTGCTTAAAAAGACAACTGGATTCTTGTAAGAATCCCATTTCTGGTTATGAAATATAAAGTTATTTTAATAAAATCCGAATTAAAAGCTTGGATTGGAAACTCTTACAAACATATACTGTAAATCGTCATCATAAAATAATACATACGTTGTCGATGCCCCATGATATGCACACACGTCTCAAAAAGGCGCTTCTAACACCGACTGGCATGCTCATCTCGGTAGATGTTTTGCCCGCTAACATCACTGTAAAAGAACCTGCAGGCCCGAATGGGTTGTTGGGTTTGCCGTAGGCCATAAATGCATGTTTTGGATGTTGACACAGGTTTTGATCTCTATGGCAGCACTGACAAAACAAATTTCTGTACCAAATAACACGAGGATATTCTGCCGACATAACTGGCATGATTGGACCTTTTTCACAGTCATTTACTAATTCCGGTGATGCAAGGATATCTGACCCGTTGCATGTGTTTATAAGGTTTGGAAAACACTGTAGGACCCTTCGTGGTATGTGTGATGTTTCTTCTGGCAACTCGAACGTAACAAAACAAAATTGCTGGTCGTTAAAGTTCATTTTTACTCTAGTCATTACTTCGTCAAGCGATTTAGCTTTGATATCATGTGTATGCATTTGACATTGAAACATAGTTTTAAAATTCACAATGTCATTGGCATGGTGGCATTGTGCACATCGCTCATTCTTGTAGATCAATTTTCTTTGAGGGGAATAAACCGGACTTAGGCTTCCCCATAATGTTAATATTTCTTCTCCACATTGATTGATTTCACTGGTGCTTTTCTGCAAACAATCAAATAAAAAAATGAGAAAAGGAATACGACGCAATCTGTTTCATGAATGTGTTCAAACTGAAACAATTAAGGCTTGGTAAACTCCTGCGAATCAAAAACATTGCGAAGCATGAATAATAAATTACAGGCAGGTACAAGGCATTGTTAATACAAATATGACTTTCAACAAATATTTAACCTACATGACCTACATAGTAAAGCCGACGGAGATTGTAGAGTAGGTTGGCTTAATTGATGATAAGTATCACATGTGCATATGTAGACAATTAAAAAAACGCTTTTGTTAAGAAAGCCTACAATAGCAATCATTTGATTGAATGGCTTTGCTCAAATCGTATTGAAACGCAGACATCAGGACTTTTGAAAACTTAAATTGTTGTTCGATCTATATAAAATTATTATAACATCACTTAAAAATACAGAGGTAAACTTTCCGTACGTACATAAAATTTTAACACGTGTGAAAATGTAAATCAATCCAATATAATGATCTGTTTACGGTATTTAAACAAGTAAACAATCAGGTGACAGGTTAAATTCTGTTTGCGGTATGTATATACATGTGAATGTTTAGCTGATTATTTTTGCTCAATACTTGATATTTTCACACCTCCCGTATTTCAGCTCGATTATTCAAAGAACTAGGAGAGCTACACGACTCACCCTTGTGTCGGCGTCGCTTGCTTGGTTTTGGTTTTGCATGTGAACATCTTTAACTCATAACCTTAGCAAAATACATCATACATTGCATTAAAACTTAAGTTAAGGCATAAGGTCTCAACTATACAAACTACTATATTACAGATTCTAAACACTATTTTAAATACGACGCAAATTATGGGCCTTAACTATCTCAGAAAGGTTTTCTATGTAAGCACTAATAGGTTAATATTTCATCAACCGATTAATGTATTGCATTGAGATTTAACACAATGGTACTCAGCAATCCAACATACTTAAATAACCATACGACCCTTTATTATTCCACGAAAAAATTCTGGTTAAGATTTTGCAGGTACGTGAACATGTCAGCAAATTCATCATGTGTTCAGAAATGTGTTCCGAAGTATCCAACCTACTTACTTGAATAAGTAAGATAACTGTATCCTTCAAATAATGCAGAGTTTACATCCTTTGTAAATAGACTAAGACAATCTGGTAAAGTTTTACATGTACGTTATGTACTATTGGTGTAGACTATGAGGGGAAAAAGGTTTTGCTTTCCCCCCAGGGGGAATATTGTAGACCATACTTGTATAAAGGTGTATCATCTTACAAATATCTTAAGACATGTTTACGCCCTGGCCGTTAGTGCGTTTGGAAACAACAACATTTTAAAGTTCGTATTTAATAATTTTAAACTTTCGAACATAGCTATCGCGTGTAAAATACTACTGGTTTATAAAAAGAAAAGTGTAAAAATGTTTTAATAAACCAACTAGGATGAATAAATGTCATCGACAATTGTTCTTATGAATGATATAAAATTTAATTCAATTCTATTTGAAATAAAAGTGCAGAAAACACGATATTTCTACCTTATGTGACGAACTTAGATCACAATAAAACTTAAACACTCGCCAATCTCAGAAAACTGCGTGTTAAAGTATAAGATGCACTGTTACAATCAGGTTGTCAGTTAAAAATATTTTCCCTTAATGCGTTACTGAGTAAATAGTGAAAGGTTAATCACCAAAAATCTATGTTTTGTATACATACGTTAGTATTGATTATAAATAAGAGTGTCACTTTAACCGACATGCTCGTAATAAAGCAGCATCCTGCTCTTATCTATATCAGATTTATCTTCAAATACTGATGATCTTGCACTTAGGGGGTGCTCTTCAATTCATGTTAATACTGTTATATGAGTGTAGAAAGAAACCTTGAGAACCAAGGTTATTTTTTTGCAGAATGTGTCATATCTCAATTTGTTTACCTGTGTATAGTTTGGTTAACAATTAATCAGACAAAGCATTCGATTCCTTCAAGAAGGTGACCAAGTTTAGACAGTGAAGCTATATGGAATTGATATTAGTCCTTTTCTAGGATTTAATGAGGCGCCATTGTTGGGTTACGCATTGTGAAGCTATGAATGGCTACTTTTACTGAACAAATATCTTCTCCATTGTTTCGACCAATTTCTTTCCAATTAATTATCGCCGCTTGTTACCTACATCAGTATGACAAACGTAGAATACCTCGCTCAAACCACTGGGACATCTGAAGATGTAACAATGACCGTGTAAATGCCTGCCTCTTGTTAGGATTGAAACAATGCCTTTTGTGAACTTTTTCAACATTGGCGAATTCTAGACTTGTAAGATTTTAACATATTTATCTTAGAACAACAGAGTCTCAAAACATCTCTGCAAAGTTGTCAATGTTCCACTGGTCAAAAAGAAGACATGACATTAACGTTATGTCATTGTTGCCCAAAAATGACATCCAGTCCGTAGGAGTTCTTGTTTCTGGACCAAATATACCGAATGTTGGCGAAGTTTTTTTTCCTTTTTTGCATTCAACTTACTTGAAAAAATCAGAGCGTAAGCATATCTCATTTTTTGGCGTTTTGTTTAAGATTTAAGAAAATCATAACCCTTACAATCCCCCTGGGGAGAGCTGGGTCAATTGGCATCCAAGACATTATATAATTGTACTCAACCATCCATCCTACATGAATAACTAAGTAAGATATTAACTGCATTTTGCATAGAACGCAACTAATTGCCCTTTATTATTCGACTTAGGAAGTCTGGTAAAGATATACTTGCATGTAACCGCATTTAAAGATATAACAGCAAATACATCATGTATAGCATTGAAACATCACACACGGGCTCCTAACCACCAAACATTTTCAAGTACTCTTGTTTTGCATATGAAATAAATCCTTACCTTATTATTCGAATAAGAATTTGCATGTATGCAAACATAAGTTAAAAACTCAACAATTACTTGAAGAATTAAAACTTTTAACAAGAATGTTTTAACTATATAATGCATAAAATTTGCCCTTAATTTTTTTGTCTTAGAATTCTGGTAACGGTTTTGCATATAATCTACTTTATAGTGAAGCATGCATGTTTCGCCTACACTTTGCCATCCTTAAACTTAAAAGCGGCGTCATGGACAAGCGCGCCTACCTTGCGACAGCTCTGACGTGAATAAACATGCAACACTGAATTATTTATCCGCTTTTGTACCAAACCCTTTTCAAGCTTCTACATGGATCGTACTTATAAAATCGTGTAAATAACAATAAAAGCCTGTGAACCGAATCATGCCAAATTTTGAAAGTACACATGTGTAATAATGCGAATGATAACGTCATGAGTACTGACTACTCTTAAGATACCGACTACTCTTGAAAAAGCCTACACAAAACGAAGACTAACCTCTGCATTTCCGAGACATGTTGGTATTATTAAATGACTTACTGGACATGTTGTGATCATGTACAGCCCAAACTTATCTTCTCTGTACTTGTTTCCAACTACAGAGGGAGTACACGTCAAATCATCGACTTCAGCTCTTTCGTTTGAGTACATTTCATCGAAACAGCAATTCATTGACTCAGTACAGTTTTTTGAACAGCTGCAATCTGTATAAAAAGTGAAGTTTAATTAGGAACGCATGTTAACTATTTTAAATCATACTCTACTTTTTCAGCGATAAATACTTATTTAAGTATCATGATAATAACTACAGTACTATAAATGTTTCTTCACATTTATTTCCTTTAAAATATAAACTGTATTTAGTATGACAGATCTGAAGTTCGTTCGTATACATTGTTAGCCGTGAACAAAGTTACGATATATTTTGCTTATATAGTCTATTGTAAAGAATAGATTATAAATAGCATTTTAACATTAACCATTTAGAACAACATAACGAAGCCTCATAACATATTTCTTAATGTCGTCTCTTAAATAATTTTGTACAAATGTTATAATATATAAAAATCATATGGCAGCATGTGTGACATTGATATTGTCAACCCGATAGCAGAATGCCACCCGAGGCGTAGGCCAAAGGTGACATTCTGTTTCGAGGGTTGACAATATGTCACAAATGCTGCCATATGATATTTATTTTATTATACCAAACAAAATTAAGTTAATAAAAAGTTTTACATTGTTTTAATTCATTTAATTAAACAAGTTTAACAAGGTAAACAAAATATAACATAATAAAATAATTATATTTAGAACAAAATTCCACCGTTGATTATGCTAAAATTCCTTATAAACTGACAGTTCTTGTCGTCTGATGTTTTCGTGTACACATTGAATAGTGACGTCACTTTGTATGTGTATAAGGAAGGCAATCACGTCATGATGTAGTTAACATTTTGAGGCAGTTATTTGCCCTTATATGATATCAAAATGTCACTGCGGTCACATTACTTGACAGTGAATTTTCGCTTGGTCACGTGTCAAAAAGGTTGAAAATGTTTTTGACAGTCAAAATGTCTCTTTCGGGTAATGGGATTTTACCATTGTAGACAAAAGTGGGGTATAATAATATGTTTTACCTGCACATTGATTGTCACAAGCGTTTAATTCGAGGATCCGGGATGCATTACAACTTTCTTCCAATAGCTGATGGCATTGTTCTTCAGTCATTACATCGAAACTGCCACTTGTAAGATCACTGCTAGCACATAGAATGACCAGTACCAAACACGAATAGAAACGCTGCATGGTGTATACCTTAGTTGAATAAAATCTAAGTCTGCTTTCGCAGGTTTATATACCAATATTGGAAACACTGCGGGAAAATGAACTTATTAACAAATGAAGTGTGTTGTGCTTGTCAACGGGTGTCATTTGTTTGAATAAAGAAAGTTATTCTTAGATTTTTCGAGATAATTAGAACTGAATAATTGTATTTAATTAAAAAAAATCTCAATTTGTATTAGTATATAAGGATATTCAAAAATAAGCTGTTTTCCGTTATAATTGGCAAGTTGCAACTTAATACATTGTTTGCCGTTTTAGTAAATTACTATAGCAGGGGAAAATGTCAAGCAACTGTTACCAATTCAATTGTAGAAAAACAATGGCAATCAGATAATGAATTATTTGTTTTAGATATTTTGAATATGAGAACTAAGAAATTATAATTAAAATGATAGATAATGTTCGGTAATATCGAATGTTGCGCAAAGAGGACATCAGTGTCAGGTTTAAATTTGATAAGAAAACTCAGAGGAAACAATGGTTCTACAAAGAATCAAGTGCTTTGTTGAAAGTATTCGAGGCGTAACGACATCAACCAATGGCACTTTGATGTTTTTGTCAGTTACTATTTCTTCCGATCAATGAGATTGCAAGTGATGATATCATACACTACATTTCCATATTTGTATTGCCTTTAAACACATTAACACAAATGACCAAATTACATGAAATTGTCTCATAGTGACCTAAAACTTTTATTTTGCATTGCTATTTCTTTTCTTTTCCCGACTCCTTACATTCCTGGTCAATGAGCTCGCTGTATATGAGATACTGCAAAAAGTTCAGGGGCGGGATCGAATCTATAATGATGTCATCCATCTAGTTAGGTGTCTTATGTCGTCATCAAATGTACGACATTTCCCTGGACAAATGATAGTAGGGTAATATAATTTACACTTTGAGCAATATTGTTGTTTTTTTCAGGAAAATCTGCGTTACCTCTAATATACCTCTGAATTCTATTTGATCAAAGGGCGACCATTTGGTTCTTTTCGTTCATTTGGAAACTTACTTTCGACGATTTCAAGCACTTGTGCAGAAAATCTAAACTGCCTTTTGGGGTAAAAAATCAAGTTTCCGAAGTTTCCTATCTTGAAAACTTATCAATCATGAATTCTGATTAGTATTGGTGTTATTTATTTACAGTTTATAAAATATAAGATAAACGTCAACGATCATCTGACCTTAGACAAAAAACACATGGAATTCTGAGGAAAGAACACGCTAACGATCAAACTTCTTCGAAAGAAAGCCCCATGGCGAAGCCCTACCGAACTTGCAACTTCCTAGCCGTTGCTATTTACGAAATAAAGTTAACTGATTACGAAAAGTAACTACTAAGTAATACAATCATATCAGACATGGAATGAAGGTTTATAGGTGACATTAGACAGTAGATGATTTCCAAAATAATGGCAGGGGTTCGAATTTTGGTGATGGAGTGGTGTTCGAAAGTAAATTATTCGTTTTAACCTGAATTTAAAAAAAAAATATAATAGTATGCACGGTTGTGTTCATTCTGAAGTGTGCCGAAAGTCCCCGCCGGAGAGTCATAATAAATGGACACATAAAGAGTGGATGTTGATACCGCCTTTTTTCTTGTCTTTTTGTTTAGCGATATATCGTTGTACTTTATCCCAAAACCCTAATCCACTGATTTATTTCACTCAAATATATAATGCATTTACAATACTGTTTTGGGATTACTTACATACATCTGTAGTGTATTATTTAAAACGTATGTATCGATTTGTTCACCATCTTTCAATTAAAAATGTGCAAGTAATGTGCACAGACACTAACTCATTTGTGTACGGGTTATGTCCATTTCCAAGTCGAAGAATATGCTGAGTTGATCTAAACATTATATATACAGTACACAACATCAATGTTTCAGGCTATGGGAATGCACTAATTATTCAAATCATCAAATAGTGATGCAATTGAGGGCATTTATTTTATATTTTCATCTACAACAAAATTAAATACAGCTTCTACTATAAAGGTGTATTGGGAAAAAAAGAACCTGTACTTGCCAAACATTACAGAACTGCGTGGCAGCATGTAATGCAAATTAATCATTAACTCAACTTCATGTTTGATATCTGACGACTTGTATCAGCCGAGTTATGACCCTTAAGATAACAAACATAAGTATGTTCTGCTTGTGGCAAACGTTTCAATTCAAGTTAGATCCAAACATTGTAATAAACTGATAACAATACTGTATGCTAATAAGTAACATGCATACGACTGTTGGGTTAAGTTATCAACACTGAAAAATGATCCGACTAAAGTCGTGGTATTATTCGATATTGATGTTAATTTGATCTAATAGTGATGCAGCTAATCGGATAGCAGTATATGAATAACCAGAATGTACAACGAAATCAATGAATACTGAGCATCGGAATGACTTAAATTTGTTATTGAATACCAGTCTTAAACTTTGTACGCGTGGAGAAAGTGTCAGCAAATTTACGGTCGAAGCCAGTTTTCAACGTTTAACATTGATCAGTCATCCGTTGAAAATGAGCTCTAAGGCCATTTGTCAATTCCTGGTATGGTTAAATGTTTATGCTACATTGGAACTTACGTTGTTTTAATGGACAGTTACAGGTTTATTATAGGTTTTGGTCATGAACTTACAACTCCTAAATCTGCCATAATACGGCTCATTTAAAGAACCGTGTGTGTGTATGTTGTTTATATCAATGCATATTCAAATTGGGTCATTTTGAAGCAACAGTTTTGCGGCTTAAATCGGTTAAACAAGTATTATGTTTCTGCCACATTCGCCTATCAGACAAAGAATAAATCCAAGCACTTGTTATAAACAAATGCATGCTAAAGAGTATCCACCGATCCATTCATAATTTATATATATTATATATACAATCTCCAATACATTATAAACAATTTAAGACAAAAACTATTATATAAAGCTATAAATTATAGCAACTTTTATTTGAGTAAAGAACAATGAAATTCTAGATATTTGTTTATCTAATTATTACTGCAGATGCCATGACACGCAAAACACTGTTCTTTGCTCAAAAGGAAAAGAACGATTGACAATGCTCACTGCATATTATTAACATGGATATATCTGAGCCAATTATCAGATCAGTTATTTACATTGCGATGTGCTTAAAACTTATTTGCGAATGAATTTATTATTGTATGGCGTCTAAGTTTCAACTGATGGCTTGATTTTTCCGTTCCAAGGCGGTAACCCAAATATTTGTCGATAAATGTGTTTTGATACATTTGTAGTATTGTATTTGCCTTTTAAATCGTTTCAATATTTGACTACTGGGCCTGCACCTATCTTTTCCATTCTAGTATTGATCCGTTATAATGGAATCCATTATTTGCATAATCTAAACATAATACCGTTAGATCGTCAAAATTGATTGTATGTTTAATCAGATAGAATCCAGTAATTACAAATAACATTATGCTTTGAAAATAAAACTAGCAATTACTATACAAACAGTTTTAAAACCTTTATGATATAAAAACGTATCTACACATTAGCATGTAGATGTTTGTTATTTTTATTGTTCTATAAAATAAGCATAAGTCATGTCTAAAATGTGGATCTGTAAAATATATTTCGATATTAAAACTACTTGTTTTTTCATCTACCAAACAAAAAATAGCTAGTGCAAAACAGGACATTAAAGAGGGGTGTAGTCATAGAAGCAGCCGATGCAAGCATCGAAGTATCAGATTTAGTGCTGTCCGAGCAATCACAGGATCCTGATGTTGAAGCTTTTGTAGGAATATCGCCTGTCACGACTGCAAACGCGTTCATGTCCCTCCATAAGCCGTTTACTCCAGCTCGCTTGGCATCTATTCCTTCCTTATCTACAACATATTCCTTAACATAAAATGTTTGTTTCGATTGTAATAGAACTTCTTTCTCCCCTCCGACATATGAATACTCGTCTGTATTCGCCCCGCGTGAAGCTGCAGTAATCACGAAAAACACCTTTTCCTTAGTTAGGAAATCGTTTGCCACGCTTGCATTCTTTGATGTACTCCAGAAGTAATCGACCATGAAGGTTGACCCTACTTTAATATTGTTACAGTGACAAGCCCTGTAAAGTTCATGAGACCTTTCAAAGCCGATAATTTCTAACCCTTCATTAAGCAGGTTTTCTGTGTCCGACCAAATTCCATCTGTATGTCGAGATCGAAGTTGTTTATTCAGTTCCGCATAAAAAGGCAATGTGTGGAAGTTATTGAACTCTTTACAATCTTGTGTGTATACGTTGATTAGAGCTATTGCCATTTTCTCATCTTTGTCATCTGTGGATTGATCTGCCTTAACTTGAGCGGTTGTCCAACATGTATTGTCTTTGTTGTTAAAATGACTCTTGAATAGCTCATTCACCTGATCGGCGTAGGATTTGCCGAATAACAACCCTAAACAAAATTAATCAGGTTACAGAGATGATAAGAATGACAATGTTAATGCTGTCGAATTTGACATTCATCTTCTTTCTTTAAGAATAATACGACTAAACTTACAACAACACTGTATCAGAGCGACGCTAAAAATATATCAGATGCTATATTATTATTACATTAGTTTACAAACATTTGAGTTGCGATTTGAAAATGGATACGTTTAACAAGAAAAAATAAGAGGCTTCTACAACACGTTCGATTTATCTTGCGATATTTTCGGTCAACTTTCATTGCAATTGTATTTTTTAATTACCATACAATAAAAATCGTGACCTGTGATATGTCCCGCATAAATTCAATAAGGACGTAAGACATTGATCGTAAAAAAATGGCTCATATCGTACCTTAGCAAACTCACAAATAAGCCTTTAACACTAACTATCCCGGGGTTTGTCTTCTTATATAGTGAGAACATATTAAATATGTTTACTGAAAGGCTTGAACTTTACCGATTGATGTGGAACGTAGAACTAAACAAATAACGCACAATCGGTGATAGTTCCCGATTAAAACCTAACCTCTAAACGCTTATTATTAACAAGTTTTTACCGGTTATATACTACCAGATTCCTGTTTTTAAAAATTTATATGAAAAACTACAGAAACAAGTACAGTAGGCAAAAGTTTAAACAATCACAAACCAAACAAAATAAAAAACAGCACAACACTCAAGTTTATAAAATATTTTACCCTCAACTATGCAAGAACTGCAAAGAAGAATTCCCATCAACCGGAACAAGACATCCAACTGCATGGTCGATATTTGCGCACTTTCTGATGATCGTCTTGATTTTCAGCCGTATACATACCAAAAAAATAACGCTATTGAATACTATAAGCCATTTCATAAGTAACAAGTTGTGCTAAGGTGCATTTATAAAAACGGTTAACTAAATGATATGACTTTTCATAGAAGCGTTCAGTTATTCAAAGAAGGCTAGACCGACAAATCTAAACGTTTAACGGTTCCAACAACAGCAACAATTACCTTACTTGCCATGGTAGCATTTGTTACAGACTATAACGTGCGATAAAGCATCGGTTAACAAGATGGTTATGAATATTTCGTAAATATATTTTTGCTTTGATATTTCTTTGCTTAAAATTAGTCAAACAATTCATTTTAACATTATGAAGTAAAAAGATTTTTGAGAGGAAATGCACAATATTTGTTGTTTTATTATTTTCTGCAAATACATATTCTTCACAGCCATAGGTAAGGATAGGTAAAGTAGTATGATCAAATAACTAAATTGTAGATCTATTGGCAGATTCAGATTATATATTATTTAGTAAACTAAGTGGCGTGCTTTTTTGCTTTAAATGATATTTCGCTTTATTTAACGTTCTAGTTGGACTAAATACAAAACCGAGATATTTATAGTTATTTACTGTTTCTAATAATTCATCGTTATTCTTAAATGAATAGTTTCTCCATGTTCTCCTGTTGGTGCCGAATATCATAAGCTTTGTTTTCTTTATAGTGATGTGGAGTTTCCATGTATTACAATATTATTCAAATTCATTCAAACATTTTTGAAATTTATTTGCCGACCTAGCAATCAAGATGGTATCGTCTGCGAATCATTGTATTTAAAAGCGTATGCTTGAAATTCTCAACGCATGTTTTTTGATTACATTGAATTTATCACATCCTTTATATCTAAGAAGAAATGTATAAGCCAGATCATGCAATTATTGCAACTTGTTTGAACTAGCTATTTATATTGTAATAATTATGTCAATTTTTGAAAAAAAGAACTTGGCGAAGTATTTCTAGGTACAAATGTCATATATGCCAGTTTTCGTCTTTTCACTTTTGTCGAGAGCAAAACTGTGAAAGAACGAAAAGTTGTCACTGACATTTGACATGTTATCAAACATATACAACGCAGAAAATTAAGAAATACAATTAACTCTGTTTTTATAAATATGAACATATTAAGAAATGCAAGAACGTTTGAGCTCTCTTGCTGAAATTTTATAATGACTATGTAATGCAAGAGTGCCTTGTATACTTTAGGATTTCTTTTTTTATTTACTTATAAATACCAAAACAATGCTTTCCAAAGGTGGAAATGCTTCACTTACAAAAGGACAACACATGATACGAACGTATATTTGAATAAGGTGGAATAGAAGGGTGTTTTGGAAGGTTCTTAATGCTGGTAACGCAAACATGTATGCGTTATTGAGATATTCCATATGTTCCAAATATTTACTTCATATATTATATTGAATGACTAATTAACGATAGGCGGAAAAATATGAAAGTTGGGAACACAATGTTTATTGTTTGTCTGCTGGTCACGTCCATATTATTTCTTTTCGCACTTTTAAAAATGTTCGTAGACTATGAGATCAACTTCAAACTAATATTGTTTATTAGATCTCTCATTTTGAACATAACAGTAGTGAAAGGTCATCATTATTATTGAATCGTACTTCAAGGAAGTATATCAAGATCAAATTTATGACATATTCAAAGAATTGAATATTCCACTCTTCCAAGAAGCAAACTTTGTTTTCAAAATGACCTGACTTTCTACTGTTTAAATGTCACATCGCTTTTCTTTTTGGATCTGATTTTATTAACAAAGCTTATTAAAAATTAATTGTAAATTGACTTTTAGAGTAATTGTTTGTTTAGCTTTTGTCTTACATAATAAATATCCATAAGCAACCCAGTTATGAACTTATGACATAGGGATTTGTCTCCCTTACTTTACAGACCAGAATTTTAGTATTGTTAAACAGAGTGAGTACAATGAGATGCCTCTCCATAAATTTCTGATGTATCCATGTATCAATTATACTGAAAAGTGACTTTTAAAGCAAGATAAATATTTTCTTACATGTATTTTATCATGTATACACGTGTACAGTGTAGTGTCATAACAGCTCGTGCGTGACCAGATTGAATTATACCCTAACCGCTGCCCAAACTATTTAAAGTATACTTCTCAAAAAAGATACCGAACTTAGACATAAACAATAATGAGTGAAAAAGGCAAATAAAAAAATGGCAAGTATACAAACGAAGCAAGTACAGCAATTGATAGTGAACAAAGAAAAAGAACACGCGATGAGTTAAGCGGCGTTAGTGAGCATGAATTAAACATATCAAACCAGAGAGGAACAAACAAACAAAACAAACCTTAAAAGAAAAAGAGTAAACTCACCCGAATAAACATATTTTCCGGAAGAAACACAAGAACTGACAATACACATGCAATTAAAACATTAATGTAACAATTAGAAGCAATGAACAAGAAATCATCAAATGTACTTACGATAGACGACAGCTACATTCAAGATACAGTAGGAAAAAGTGTCGAGAAAAAACTCTAGACAGAAAAAATACTTCAAAAGACGAAGTTGCTTTAGAAGAAATTGTTGAAAAGCTAGTAGAAAACAAAATTAACAAAATAAAATAAGGTTTAGAAAAACGCATCGATGTTTCAGAAGGGCAGTTATTTGAAAAGGCAAAAGAAAACGAAAAATTGAAAAAAAGAGATCAATACCTTAATTAAAAAAGTAGATAAGAAACAGGAGAATGTCAAACTATGACATGATACAAACAAAGAAACGATTTAATGACCTTGAGCAATATACAAGGAACAATAGCATTATAGTGTATGGTCTCCCGGCCAATGACGAGCACGAGACTCCATCAAATACACTTTCTTGAAAGAAATGAAGGACCTGCCTATTGATGTTGATAAGACTGAAATAGATACAGGGCACCGTATTGGCCGTTTTCAAACAAATAAATCAAGACCAGTGATCATCAAATTTATATCACGACTGACAAAAGTTAAAGTGATGAGGAACGAGAAATCACTTGAACAAAGGAAAACTTTCGTTAACGAGGACTTAACACGTCTAAATCAGCAGGTGTTTACAGCGATTAGACTGAAAGCGCAAGATGAGTTAAAGTCAGTTTGAACCAGAAATGGCAGTATTATTCACAAGCGCTACGACGAGAGTACATCGTATGTCGAATTCGAAGACTACAACCCATGGCTCAAACTACCGTGTCCTCAGATACATCATCAACGGTAGACTACCCTTTTTTGTTGAACAGTTTACTATAAGCTGATGATATTGACTCTTAGTGAATCCTTATAACAACATCAACAGAATCTTATATTGCATTGCCATTCTTTATAAAAGGGACCCTTACTATAATCATATAATTATATTTCAAATGAATGAAATGCAACATATTATTATGACGTTTTCTGTAATATGTCTGTAATACGCGTCTAAATCAGCAGGTGTTTACAGCGATTAGACTGAAAGCGCAAGAGGAGTTAAAGTCAGTCTGGACCATAAATGGCCGTATTATTCACAAGCGCTACGACGAGAGTACATCGTATGTCGAATTCGAGGACTACAACCCATGGCTCAAACTACCGTGTCCTCAGATACATCATCAACGGTAGACTACCCTTTTTTGTTGAACAGTTTACTATAAGCTGATGTTATTGACTCTTAGTAAATCCTTATAACAACATCAACATAATCTTATATTGCATTGCCATGCTTTATAAAAGGGACTCTTACTATAATCATATACTTATATTTCAAATGAATGAAATGCAACATATTATTATGACATTTTCTGTAATATGCATATAGCGTGACATACTCCCTCATTGTATTACAAGTTGTTTTTCAGATACATAACATAACGTATATTCCGTATGTATTATTATTTTGGGGTTTTATATAAGTTACTCTAGTTCAATTTAACTTTAAATATCTTATGTCATTAACATGTTTATTAGAGACCAAATACATATATTTTAATATCAGTATTATAAAGAAAATGACGAAAAAGGAATATTATAATATATAAATATTGCATGGCTTCCAGTGTGGCAGTACATATTGTCAACATGAGGGAAAAACTGTTTCTCGAGGCGATATGGATACTGTCACACTGGAAGCCATGCAATATTTATTTTATTATGCCGAACATAGTTACATTTACATACTTATATAAGATTTTTACCATTACACAACTTTCAAATTTAATCAATTTATTCTGTAATTATTGTTTGTTTACATTATTAGCTGTCATTTTGTTGCAAATGGCGTTTAGAAGTAATGCAAACACCGGTTGTAACCAGATTAACAACACATTTTAATAAGCGCTGATCACCTCAGCCTTGGGAAACCAAAAAAATGCCTATTTTCAGACCTTTTTGTACATTTGAAATCTTTATAGACTCAACTAATGTATTTACATCGGCCTCCGTATGAGAGGCAAACGGTTAAGAATTCAGTTTCCACTGCCTCTGATGTCCTGACAAAAATATTATTATATTTTTTTTCATACCGTAGTCGATAACTTTTAGCGCATTTTTTCTGCGCATGTGAAATTACTTTGCCAGTCAACATTACCGGGCAATATTTAAAAATATTGACCGCTCGGGTATAGGGAATTTAACATAGAGAATATAAGTGAGGTACAATGCTGCTATCTTTTGTTCTGTAGTGCAATAATAAGACATAAATGTTATTTTCTTACCTCGTAGCTCAAACTGCTAAATTTGTTAGATACCATTAGATACTTAATTGGTTATTGTATTAAATACAAATATTGTTGATGATAGTTAGAGCATTCAATCTTAACGGTTTTCATATCGTTTTTCGGAAATCGTTATAAATATTGGAGTAAGATAACCAAAAAGTATTGTTTCTTTATACGAAAGCTTGTGTGTATTTTTAAAAAGTTTTTCACATGTCATTATTATATAAATATCATATGGCAGCATGTGTGACATTGATATTGTCAACCCGAGATCAGAATGTCACCCGAGGCGTTAACTGACTGCTGACGATGCTACACTCTTCAACAATGGAAATGAATCGTCATACAAGAATGTAATACATTCAATTTACGAGTTTGGTATGACGTCATTCAACTATTCCAAAACAGAACTTACTTCAAGTCGGAAGTTTAAAAGAAAGAAAACTCATTGATAGAAGTCGTTTTACATGGACCTCTACGTCAGCAAAAACTCTAGGAATCACATTTACAAACAATAATTCATTATATTTTGCCAATAATATTTTACCTAAAGTACAAGAATTCAAACAATGTCTAAAACAGTGGTAACACAGGAAATTAACCCTGTTTGGAATGGTCTCTGTAATTTAAACATTAGCTCTTCCAAAATTAGTTTTCCCTTTCACTGTGCTACCAAATCCACCCGATCATATGATAGACGAACCACAAAATCTATGTTTACCTTTATTTGGGATAATAAATCTGATAAAATCAAACGAGAAAAAATATATTGTTCCAGGAAAAACGGTGGACTTAACCTTTCAAATGTTAGATACTTCTTACATGCTATTAAAACAAGCCGGTAAAAAGACTCATTGATAAAAATACTCTAGGTAAATGGAAAATATTTTTTTAACAATGTATTAGAAAAGAACGGTGGAAGTTCTTTACTTGATTGTAAACTTGAAGAAATTGACATTAAAGGCATATGTGACCATAACGTATTTATTGATAACATCATGCACTCATGAAATATATCAAAGAGCCGTTAATTAAAATGATATTTGTTAATGATCTTGGTGTCATATTTATTTATTTTGCTTCATACGATAATTGTGAAATTGTGAAATAAACACATAGTTGAGAAAATAAAAATTATCCGTTGATATAAATTTAATATTATTCAAGGTGTGACTAAGCCTTTAATATAACGGGCTGCATAACTCAAATGTCAAACAGCACGTGCTGGGTGTAAGAAGCAAGCCAGTGATACATATTTATAAATCCGTTTCACAAAACATTCAATTAGTCAGCATTACCGTTTACCTACATTTATTAAATGTGTACCAAATATCAAATGCAAGATACCAAGATATCCGCAAATATTTAGTTTGTGTTCGTTTCGCCTTTGTCTTACAAAAGAAACCTAAATTAGCACATAACAAACCGATATTAATAAACAAATCTTTAATAACAGTATATAACAAAGACGTAATGGTTAGCCACTATTGAAGTTACGACTAGTATTTGAGTGACAATCTTTCAGCCACTGGGCTTATACTGGTGATACAAATGGCTAAGTTTTTTTAACTTCTGACACAATATTTCGCAAAGTCGACCGATGGACAACAACCAACGAACCACAATGACAATGGTAAAATGATGAACATGCAGGATTGTACTTGTATCACTAGAAAGGGTGATTTATTGACGGGTTTCTCATACATAGTAATCTTGAATGATAAATGGTATTCCAGATGACGATGGATATGAAGAATTTTAGGTATTTGAAGTGGACTAGGATACGGTTTTGTTCGCAACCCGGGACACGGTGCTGTTGATAAAAGCCCTCGTTAGTCATTGGAAGTAATTTGACCATGTGCATTTTGCGCCCCAAAATGCATTTGTGAGCGCCCGTACATTGGAAAAAGCATGTTTGTGCCTATGAAAAAACAAGTTTTTAGAAAGAGTTTATATCGCGCCGAGGATTACATTACTATCGGTTAAATTACTTTTTAGACCTGGGCGTAATTATGCCATTTGCATTCAGAGCCAATAAGTTCATTTGCAAGCGCCTCCGTAGGCGATATTATTTATTTTGCTTAGTTGTACTTATGTAACAAAATGCGTGATGGTCCCAAGTCCGGACTTGGGACTTGATTAACTCGTGTCCTTGGACATAACACTTCCTACTTTCCAACATGGGACGTAACTATATCATTTGCAATTAGCGCCGAAGCATGCCTTTGCTTACGTCAAAAAATGACAAGGTCACACACACATTAACCAAGCAACACACAAGAAAACTTAACTTCTTATTTACGTTATTGTCCCAATAATGCAGACACCTTAACATGGTTGGAACTCATTTCATTCAATTAAATTTAATCATATTTTGCTTCAAATAAAAATGTTGCTACCAAATAATTTTCAAAATGTTATAACTAAAACAAATAAAAAAAAACTTATCAGTTTCTGTTAAAAAAAAACTGAAAATAGAAACCAAATTATTAGAATTTTATAAATAAAACTATGCATAAATGGACAAAATAGTACGGCGGTAATAACTTTTTATTTTATTTGATTGTACAACTGCATCGTTCTATCTGTTAATGAAGTCCTCGTTAAACACCTTTGGTCATGCACTCTACTAACATTGCCATTTCAATTAATAATCCCATGAACAATACAATTGGTCTTAACAAGTCTGCTACGTTTTTGCGGTTTTTGAGAAAGATATTTGACCTGTATAAAGGCAAAAATAAGTTTAGTGTATGTCCGAGAGTAGTGTCAAACTTTATTGCATTTCTTCATGAAGATGACTTATACACGTATATAACCTTTCTTGTGAGTTTGATGGAAATAGAGCCACTTCGCTAAAACATTTGTGTTTTGCAACAACAAAAACATTAATAATATAATTTGCATGGCACCATTGACATATTTTAATATTGTTTGTCTGGCTACATTGAAAATCGGATCACATGTATTGCAAACACATAATTTTCTGTAATAGATACAAAGAAAACGAGTGCCATGTTTTATTCCAACCAAAGTGTTGATTTATTGCGTGCTACTAAAAAAACAGAACATAACTGTTTTTAAAGTAAAACAATTAATTGCCAGGACTTAAAAAACATCTTCATATTTGGAATCTCCATTATAATATGATACGCTTTCTTTTCTTTTTTTGAATTGATGATCAAATTTAATGAAAATAAGACATGAAATTGGCCTGTTGACTTTGCTGGTGTATTTGACACGTTGTCTGGGTAGTCACTTAACCATGTTAAAAAACGCACTTTAATTAAAGTAATACCTCTGCCTTCATTGGAGAGTTTGAGCAGTTATTAACATTTGTTCCACGCGGGGTGTGCAGTATCTTGAGCAATCATTGCTATTATTAAATATCTGATACGCTTCGCTTGCGACTTGTTTGATATTACAGAAGGCTGTGACATGTACAACATATCACTGTTTCGTATTGTTACAACGACAAGCTTTCATGTCTAGTTATATGTGTTTAGTTGTTTAACTCCTAAGCTTTGCATTGAGATTGAAATAAAAGTATTGAAGCAACATTGAAATTGCCACAGTGTTAAGAACATTCAAAGTATTATTCTTGTCAGCTACTGCCTAAGAGTGACGAATTTTTAATGCTGTAAAATTGTCTTGTAACATTTATTTAGCCTTATCTGGGTGAAAAGATGCTAAATTAATTATTTTTAATATTTTTATATCAGCAAATATATACATTATTTGGTGGACATTTGAATACATTATATTACATTTAACTGACGGATATTGAATACGTGTAGTTTTGAACATTATTTACCTCAGTTTCTGCACAGGTTATGTCATACATAAGATCAACACAACGTTCTATTGTTGGCATTTCTTGTAGAACTGAATCTTAAAATTGGGATTCAGATAGAGCAAGTTTATGCAGTTTTCTTAATGCGTCAATACGTGAAAAACTGTAAGGAAGTATGCATGCTAAGTGTGCGAAACACGGTATTTAGTCTGAAGACAGTAAGAAGATGTAGCATTTGTAAGCACTTTTCGTCATTTTAACCTGTCTCTTGATGTACAACGAGAAAGTTTGCCTGATGTTAGGTCGATATCCAGAGATACACCACATTGAATGTAAATATCTTTGGGGGAGCCCCACTTACTACAAAGTGGATCGATTTAGGACGTTCCTTGAAATACTTGACAGTTAGCTTTCATAATTTAAATATGTTTCGATTTAAATTGTAAAATAGAAATACCATTAATCTAACTCCAATATGCACTTTTACTTCAGCATCTTTATAACAAATTTAATACACACTGCTATAAACCTTTTTGTATGCTTGAGTGGACTTCGTCGCTCTGTATGTTTGACAATCCCGTTATTGAAATGATTACTATCAAAGGCTAGTTGATGAACATATACTATTTTGGTCAGAAATTGCCTCATTTATTAACGGTAAATAAAATTAAAAATTAACGTCAAGATCGACTGGCCTAATTATGGAACATAATAACTTAATGCAAAGTACAAAGGATGTGGTCCAGGATGCCCTCTCTATATTATAGATTGAGAATGATTTTTCAGATTGATATTTTGTTAAGGCACATAGTTTACAGTAGTTATATTTTCAATTCAGTCCAATACCTGCACTCAGAGAGAAAAAAATGGTAAATATCTCAGAGATAAAATATTTTCTGCTGAACTAGAAATTTCGGTCTAATGTAACTTGGTTCCTTGAAAAATAAAAATTGCTTAATTTTAAAGTAAGTGGCAAATTACTTTTTTATTGTTTAACTCAATTTTTATTTTATTTTAATCTTTAGGGAATAGTGTGTTGTCATTATCGTAAGGGTTTCAATCTTACTGTTTAAAGGATTTACAAGAAATATGCAATGGTGGAGCCCGAGGTGGAACATGCAACTAGAGGTTGGTGAATCCATGTATATGTAATAAAACTAGATGTCCGAGAAAGAACCACACTAAGTAATGCAATTCAATAAGACAAGAACGTATATATACAGGGAACATTAGACAGAAGATTTTTTTCTTAAATAATAGAGGGGATGGGGGTCTCGGCGGGGACGTCAAATTTGTCACACAGGAAGCACTCTTGGCCAGCTTTTAATCACGTATGCCTAGAAATCGACTGACCTGGGAGTTTAAGAAAGCATCCCCGCTACAGTGACGTATAACACCGATGTAATCTCGCTTTGAGGCCATCACAATGTGAGTTGTAAAGCGGAACCAGCGAGGTCAAAAATAACAATATAAGCGCAATAATTCGCTAAGTCTTTGAAAAATAAAATTCCAGAAAAGGCACAACGAGCTTTTCACGCCGTAAGCAGCCTTAGAAAACGAAAGCATTTAAAAGGTTCATGAAAATATACTGATCAATTAACTTTACCAAGAGAACTGTTATAGAGGGCATTGGTATTTTCAGCTACGGCGAAATTAAGTAAGGAGCTACTACTATTAAGGTAGTTGCAGTCAACAAACTGCATATTAGCATGCACTTATATTTAAAAGCATTAAAGTAAGCATTGAAATAATCTTAATCGTCCACTGTTACAGGAGGTGGTCGAGTTTTTAGAATTGAATTACATTCACGAATTTGTATAAATGATGATAGATATTGATCGAAATGCGTCCCATAAGGCCCATAATCACAGAACTAATACGTTTTAACTTATGAGCGACTTTTAGTTATACTTTTCTTCATTTAATTTTACGTCTCAACACATCACTTCCAAATAAAACAAGAACTCCATTTGCACTGACGATACGAGTTTATTTGTGACAACAACAGATACAAGGGGTGGACAACACACTGAACATTTAAACACGAAAGTGTACTATAGCTAATCTTTGCATTTATATAATGCCATACCATCGATTTTACGTAATGTCATACATAATGTTATATTCCTATAACGTGCACATTATTATACATGAAAAAGATATATAATATATATATATAATAATATCGAATTTTATTAATATCTGGGCTATGGGTCATCCAGGAAAAACCTCGCTGATCTTTTTAAAACGTGCAAAGAAACCTGTATTCGTAGATATGCTCGAAAAACGTTTTAGTGTTTCTCAGACTAACCCCCAAATATGAATATTTATATAAAAACTACAAACACAAGCTCGGTAGCAGACAGTTTAAACATAAACCAACAAATATATCTTAGCTTCCAAACATCTAGCCAAAATCAAACTACACCTGTCCTTTAGAAGAATGTCCATTACGTTTACCAAACTTTGCTCCAATTGCTCTATTCTACATATGTTTATAAAGATTATGTCAAATGTAATAGAGTCGCCCAGGCACTCAGCCTCTTGACTCGGCAACCAGTTACATTTGTCATTTGCTAACAAAAACACACAAATTCAGTCGATTCTACAGCTTTTGAAAATGTTTCATGGCAACCAATGCCGTCTTGAAACATAATGACTATTGACTACTACCCATACTACCTTGGTTAATATATGCCGAGCTACCGATACACCGAAAGGTAAAGAACCATACACAAAATATTGAATAAAACCGCCAAATTGCCATGCAAATTCCCAATTCAGGTCCTACGTGGTTCATATATATCAATATGACGGTATTCACTCGTATAAACGTTAGTTCCTGGTTTAAAAATAAAAATGTCGTATGTTATTTTAATGTCCTCGAAATTAACTTTAAACAAATGCAAACAAGGATTTACATGCCTACAATCTTGGTTTTCCAGATTTTGGTTTGAAACGGCCAGAGGATTTACAATCATAGGATTTTCATTCATTTTATACACAACACAATTTTTGACTTAAAATTGTATTTCTTTACTTTCAAAAATCCGTGTTTTCAAAAGCGGACTAATTGTTTTTCAACTCCATCTTGAATGTGGAAATTCTTCAAATCTTCACATAATGGGTTTAACTAAACATTTGCATATCCAGAACTTTCAAACATAATTTGTATTCGGGTTGTTTTTCCCTTTTCGGTATCAAATAGTGATGCCTTATACAATTGAAATTGAATTATAAGGCATACAACATACAACTATTATTCGAAATTATCTTTATTTAATAAAAAAATGACGATATTTAAAATGTTAATGTTCTAGATTTAATTTATGTTCTAGGTACTTGGATTGCTAGAACTAACTATCATTTTCAAAAAAGTTGAAAGAAAATATTTTGGCTGATTATTTTGTGATGTGTATGTATTGTTCATATCCCCGATAATGGCATCAACCCCGCAATTCATTACTTATTTTTACACCAGTAATGCATTAGTTCATTCAAGAATTGTTAACTAAATACTTTATTTCATTTAAGAAAACCTTAGTAATCCTTTCCTACCCATTCTGTAAATAGAACGAACCGACTGTAACCGGAAACGTTTTATCAAATGAAATCACGATAACGCGGGAAAAGATCAACCACTTGAAATCACTTTTAAACGTAAAATTGAAACACTTATGGCAACGATACATTTAACATATAATATTTTAATACTTTCTAAAATGTTTTTTTATATTTTACGGCACCTGCTGACACAATACAAACAATAACAAGATAAAAAATATTCATGTATATTGTAATGCGATGAATTGCGATCCGAACATATCCGAAGATGTAGGCGTTCATCGATTGATAAACGCAATTGCCGAAGGCAGTTCATTTAGGGAATGGAAGTTGAGGTGTAAATTTTGTTGGTTATATTTCATGAGCAAATTGTGCACAATACAATACAATAAAACCGTAACAGGCATGATTTGATTAAATAAGAATATTTACAGAGGAAAACATTATATTGATGTTGAAGCATACTCGTAGACACACTATTCATGACAAATAACATTAACTAATGCTATTGAGGAAATTTGTTTTAACGGAAATAGTATAAACTTATTTAATTCCATTTATGACACAAATATATCGTCTCATAACTAAATATACCATTTATCAATGAAATTACATTATTTTACCGCACACAATGATACATAAACATTTTGAATAGCAATATGGATTCAAGTAAATGGTCAGCCGGTTTGAAGCTACGAAAGCTTAAGGTTACCACCACAAGCATCTCTGTTTTGCCGTTTTAAATGAAAAATAATCATAGATCACGAGGAAAAGGTAAAACGGGCTTTAATGTTTTATTTTGTTAGTGGGAAATATACTACAGACAGAGAACCGCCAATGCATTCCATTGTTAGATTATGTAGTATTTATCACATCGTTGTAAAATTGTATCTAAACCTTATAAGACCAGGAAGTGGTAAATGGGCATTCCTTAATAAAACAGAAAAAAATGTATTTTAAAAACATCCTGTTGAAATGTCGCAGAGAACGATTTACATTATAAAGAGTAAAAAAAATAAAAATACCTGCCCCTTATCATGTTCACAAAAATGGAATTTCGGTTGTTATGAATATATTCTAACGGCATAATGTGCAAATTAAACACGTTTTTAGACCGGTTATGCTATTGCAAAGGCTTGTGCTCTGTATTAAATGAAATACAAGTCAAACAAGCGTTTTGGGTACACTTTACGACGTTAGAAACCGGTGATCATATTAAGTCCCAGGTGCCACGAACAGTGAGTTAAGTATGGTTCACTGAGAGCTAACGAACAAAACTGGTGCCAGTATTCTCACATGCGGGGATGCTCAGATATCTTCGACATTAACTACCCCATTGTCAGGTATTTTGGCGCCATTTGTAACGTACAGGAGAAAGTTGTACGTGAACAGAAACGCTAACGCAAATACGTTAGTGATGCGCCGACGATCGCGTTACATAGGTTCCGACGACCTCGCATTCGTGTGTCCGGAGATGCCTTCGACATTGTCTTCCCATTTTGAGCTTTGTCAGAACCCGTTGAAAAGCAGGATTTTGGGGTCACTTTGCGACGTTAGCCAATTATGATCAAAAAACGTCCTAGTCGCCCCGAAGTGCGCGTGTAACAAGTAAGTAATACAATCCCATGGGGCAGGGAACGTAGGTTTATAGAGGACATTGAACAGTAGATGATTTACATAAAAATGATAGGGGTTGGAATTTGGAGATGGAGTGGTTTTCGTAAATAAAGCACTCGTTTTAACATTATATATAAACAAATAAATATTTTACAAGCTTGAATTCGGATAGATATGTGCCGGAGATTCGTAATAAATGGAAACATTAAAAGTGGATGCAGAGTGCAAGAAACCTAACGTTTGATTGATACCGCCTTTCTGTTTGGCTTCATATTGAACTATATATCTTTGTATTTGATCTTGTATTTTATCTGAGAAACCTGAACCACCGATTCATTGAGCTTAATTAGATAATGCATTCACGATACTTTTTTGGGATCAATTACATAAATCATTAGTGAATTATTTAAAAACGTACCAATCGTTTTGTTCAACATCTTTATAATAAAAGGTGTAAGTAATGTTAAACAGACACTTATTAATTTGTGTACGAGTTCTGTCCCTTTTCAAGTCGAACAGCTAATCGGATATCCTGATATGAATAACTAGAATATATAACGCAGTCAATGAAGTATGAGATCGGACTTAAAATAGTTTTGTTATTAAATACCAGTATAAAACTTTTTAAAAAGATAAAAGTCAGTATTCGACGTTGAAGGCCATTGCCATTTTTCAATATAGTAAAATGAAAATGTCGCACCGGAATTGTACGTTGTTTAAATGGCCAGTTATAGTTTTATTCTAGGTTTTGATCAGGACCTGACAACTCCTTAAACTGCCATAGTATGGCTCATTTGAAGGGCCGGTTTTGTGTTTTTGTTTCAACTTTTTGCTGATCCTGATGAAATAAAATTGACCACAGATGATTTAACTGATTATATACTTATGTACTATCGAATGCATGTGTTTTCATTTTTTATTAATGATTATTTAATGCGGACAACTGACACTCATATATCAATAAAAATAGTTTTTTGTAACAAAAAAATATTCACCTGAACTTTTATGTTACCTATAGAACTATATTATGTATTCAAAACTTTTTATGCTGGTTGTATTCTTAGGTTGGTATTCTAGAAAAATAAAATGTTGTAGTAAGATTTTATCTTCGGTTTTATTGAGTGGGTTTGAATATTGACAAAAGTTTGAAAATGTGATTATAAACATGCAGTCCCTGTTATTACATTTGCATAATTGTATTTTAGGATTTTCTTAAACATCAGCCCTAAAGTTCAACTAGTTTATCTTCATTTATTGAATGCAATGCTAAGACTCTTCTTTTGCTGATTAATTACAAAAAAAATGTTTTTAATAAAATCATTTCAATCTTGGGTTTAAAAGACAGAAGAAATATCATGGATTTAAAATTCAATCGGTTAGATTTATTTCATTACCCAAACTTGAAATGCTTTAGGCGTTAATTGCTCGGTACTGGTTGATAAGTTAATTATATTTTCATACCACACCACAGTCATTTTTTTCAAACAACGCTTGCTTCTTGGAAGTGTGGAATATCAATTCTTTGAATATATCATTAATTTGAATTTTGATATACGTCCTTGTAGTTAGTTTCAATAAAATCCATGAGCTTTCACTACTGTTATGTTCAAAAAGCAAGATCTAATAAACGTTATTCATTTGAAGTTGATCTCAGGGCCTACGTTTTTGAACATTCTTAATAGTGCAAAAAGTACTAATAGCGACATGACCACCAGACAAACAATAAATACTGTATTCCCAAAGTAAAGTAAATATTTGGAAAAAGGAATATCTCAAGAACGCATACATGTTTGAGTTTCCGGCTTTAGAAACCTTACAAAACACCCTTTTATTCTTCCTTATTCAAACATACGCTCATAATATTTGTCCTTTTGTTAATGAAACATTCCTTCCTTTAGTAAGCATTATTTTGGTAATTAAATTAAAAAGAAAAAAAATCCTAAAGTATACCGGGCATTCCTGTATTCCATTGTCATTGTAAACTTTCAGCAACAGATCTCAAACGTTCTAGCATCACTTGGTATTTTTCTTATTTATTAAAACAGAGTTAATTTTATTTCTTACATATGCTCTTTATTTCCTCTGATTGAGATTTTTAAATGTTTTTACCTGATTACTATTCCGTAGCTCATGATGGGTTTATGACTTATATATTCGAATATTTATATGATTTATTTTAAACTAAGAATAAAAAATCTCAGGTCTCAAAAAAAGGTAAGTGCATAATAATAAACAGAGGAAGTATGACGAAACAACATTTTTTTTGCTGACATGTCAAATGTCAGTGTCGAATTTTCGTTGTTTTTCAGTTTTGCTCTCGACAAAAGTGAAAGGATATGTGTGCTTTTCCACAATTGACATAATTAATACAATATCAATAATTGGTTCAAATAAGTTTTAATAGTTGCATGGCCTGGCATTTCGATCTGGCCTTTGATGAATAACTGAATGCTAAGAAAAGTCATATTATTTATTTACCTGTTGTTTATAAATTGCATCTTAGATTAACTTGTTATTTATGAAATGGCTTATAGTACTCAATGGCGTTACCTTTTTGGTATGTTTACGGCTGAACATGAAGACTATCATCAGAACGTGCGCAAATATCGACCATGCAGTTGGATATCTGGTTTCGGTTGTTCGGGGTTCTCCTTTGCAGTATTTCAATAGTTAAAGGTAAATCATTATATTAATGTATTTTAAACATTGCCATTAACTTGAAAACAAAAGTGCAGGTGGTTTTTTGTATGATTGGTAAGAAATTACTAAAGAAAATAGGGATAAAATAAAAATGACCTTGTATTTATTTTCAAAAATCTCTCAGCATTTCCAATTTAAACAAAATTTGGTTATAAAAAGGTTTCAATTTATCCAGAAAATATACATATTTTTGATAATTCAATAGCATTTCTTAGTATTTATTGAAATGAAAAGGTTTAACCAAAACATTTGATGTTAACATACGACTATTCAGGATACCATATATTTCGAATCATTGATGTTGTGAATCGTTATCAAACCGTATTTTGATGGGATTTGAGCCTTGATATGTTTGGAAAAATATGAATCCTATGAAAATCTTCAAGACAAAACCCTTTATGTATTGCTATGTATAATCATGCGTACGCCGTAACTTGTAATTTGTTTCCGTTCAGGGAATTCATACGCTGTTCAAGTAAACAACCTATTTGAGAGACATTTCAACAACAGCGACAATCCATGTTGGAAAGAGACAAGGGCACATAAAACCACGAATGACAAGGGAATGGCAGAGGTGCTGGTCCACGTGTATACACAAGAATGCAAGAACTACAATTCTAAAATAAACGATTTGCCATTTTTCAACGTATTGAATAAGAAACACCGAGAAGGAACAAATGAACAAATTTGGCTTGACACAGAGAAATTGCTTAATCAAGCGTTGAAAATATTAGGCCTCCAAACATGGGGTACACTTCACAGGGCTTGTGAATGTAAGAATATCACACAAGGACACACGTTTACAGTTAATGACTTCTGGAGCACCTCGTTACTTCCAAGAGTCGCAAACCGTTTCCTCGGTCCAGATAAAATATTCTTTCAAATATTACAGGCTCCAGGTGGCGCAGCAGTATCAAATTATTCGGCCCATAAATCAGAAAACGAAATCTTACTACAATCAAAGCGAGAGTTTTATGTGACCGAATATGTTAAAGATGAGCCGCGCAAAAAAGTAAAGAAATCTGGAGTTAACGGTGTATTGACATGGAATGAAATGAAGGCGTTTGCAGTGGTGACAGGCAATATCCCAGGCAGAAGTTCTAGGTCGGCTTCGAAGTCAGGCTATTGCGATTGCTCGCGTGGCATGATATCTGATGCCATCGTCCGATCGGATGCTACGATGCCTACGGCATTATTTAGAAACGTATTCGTCATTGCCATGGGATCAGTTTGGTTAATGGAGACAGTATAATTGTGTTATATAATAAATACAAAATTTAACTTTCACAGTCTTACCATTGTAGAAATAACCAAATGAATGCTAATTTTGTGTAACAAACTTTACAGAAAGATAAATAAAAAGCTAGTGTGCATACATCCATTAATCAGAATGTTTTTGTTGCTTTCATCTAGTTTTTTTGCTTTACTTTATTGTTATTGTGTTTTTCTCCTGGTTGGTACTATGATACTTTTCTTATAAAACTATAAACCTTGCTTAGGTCACGCCAATGTTTTTTTCGTTGGACGTTTACCGGAAAATATTTGAGCGAGCAATTGAAAAAATGAATACCACTTTGTAATTATACCTGTACAAACTAAGCGAGCGAAAAGTGAAATATATGTTTTACTATGATCAATATTAAAATGAAAAGGAAAGATCGTTCAGCATAATTTTCCTTTAAACAATTTGAATATAATCTTAAACTTTTGTAAAATGAAAAGAATGTTTAATACATAATATTTATGACTCTGTCTTGAGTAAGCACAGAAAAAGAGCATAATAACATATTTTAAGCACCATAATCATTTACGATAAATGATCCTGCTTTAAGGAAAAGGTTTGCATATCCCAAAGAATAATTTATTTGACAGCAAGCAATGTAGTCAAGTGCACTTTATTTATTTGAGCGGTAAGTCAATTACCTTTTGTCTACAGGGTCAGTTTTCTTTGATATACAGACCTAAATATTTTCACACATTCAATGAGAAAAGTCGTCCTAAAGAAGTGCAAAACATAATTTTATACGGGTTATAATGATTGTTCATGTTATATTGTGAAGTGAGTTAAGATTGCAATTAAGAAGTGGTTTAGTGATATTTGAGCCAGATATTTTACAAATAGCAGATCACATAATCAATAGAGTGTAATTTGTCGATATTAGAAACAACTCGCGAAGCGAACAGCCAATTCATCTTACCTCTAAATAAAGCTTAACTTTAATTTGAATGCACGTAGTGATAAAATACTGACTGGGTTTTAACATTTAATGATAAAGAAAACGGAACAAATATGCAGTACATTTAGAGTTTATCATAGTTAGATAAAATGAAGTACAATCATAATGATTACGAATGTGCACAGTGAGCGTAGCGACCGAGCCCTTCTAAATCAATAAGATTTTATTTCTGGTCATCTGACTTTGAATACAACCTCATTAACAGTGTCAATGTAAAATCTAACACAGGAAATGTGCATCGGATGAACGACAGTAGGGAAACCATTAAACATCCGCGAAAGTTTAAGTTCTTCATTAATTAGCCTAGAAATTAATGCTTTCAATGGCATTGGCGGGGAAAGTAGGTTGAATTCGTATAAGGTTTAGCATTTGAAAGAACAAATGTATACATTGTATTGTAATTTTATTTTTAATTACGTTTTATTTTTATTTTTGCATATTAAGTACAATGATGCCTTTTGTTATGAAACTCTGTGATCACACAGTGTTAAACCGTTTATTTACTAAGGCAGGATGAATGATAACGTTATCGTTTTAAACAGTAACTGCATCATTTTTCTCAAATTAGTGCATACTTGGACATTTATGTTTCTACTTGTGTTCGGAATTGTTTGGATAATTGTGAGGTTATATACATAAAATAAACTAGTCTAAATCACCAGTAAATTAACATTTAGCTGACCGTGTTTTAGCTTTGGCCCTTGTACCATTATAAAACAATAAATTCTGTTATCTGAGCATCATTACCAAATCAGTTCTGCATTATTTATCATTCTACCTTCACTTGATCAAATGATTTTTATAATTATGTCGTAAATCTAATGATACACGAACACAATAATCATTTAATTGGTAATTGAATGGTACGGGAATAGAAGATTTTCACAGCTAATTAAAAACAAACGATATGAAATATACGCAAACTAGCTAGAAGAAAATTTATAACAAAGATTGTTCTAACAATGAATCAGTACATAAAATAACATGAAAAAGTGCATGACTAAATTATATATGTTTTTGGATTAGAGCATGGTACTCTATATTTAATTAAAATATCATACTATGGTCATTAACCAAGAACAGAGAACAGGTTAAATTTGCTATAAACATATACCACTACTTTAGCTCGGTAAGTATCAGTACAAAAGTGCCGAAATGAAAACAATACACTTAAATACTTATATTGGAGACCTTCTGTTCATAGAAATAAACTAAACATAAACTGGCAATATTAATTTAGTTTGCCGAAACGAAATGCAAGGCACCTGTGGTATTTTCAGATCAAAGTTATAAGGTCAGTATACATAATTCATCATGTTAATATGCGAAATAGCCGAAATATAGAATATATATAGAATAGAATACGCCATACAGCTTTTGCCTAAGGCATTCAGTTCAAAAAGTAATTATGTACCTAATTTAAGTACAAAACTCGCGTTCACTTAATAATTCAAGTCCTGGGTTTAATACTCCGGATGGCAGATATCACAAACCCGGTCTAAATCAAATGTCTCATCCAATACAGAAGCTCCTTGATAACTTAGGAAGGCGTCTGTGTGCACCAGTCGTTTTGATTCCATTTTCCGGGACAACAGGTTTCCGATCTATAGACCACTGCTTGGAATGTAAAGGTGACAAAACGTGCGATGTCTTGCTACTAAAGTATCAGAAATAAAAAGATTCGGCTTTATATACACTTGTTACGCACGAAAAGTTGTTTACGTGGACAGGTACTATTCCCGAAAAAATGTAACCTAAATTGTCACTACTCTCGGAAAAACAACAATTCTAAATGACGACGTTTTTTTCGCAGACGTATTTCTTGTATGGTCTTTAAAACCTTTTTTGGCTTAATCTTTTTTGGCTGACTCGAAGTGTCATTGCATGTGACTTCATTATCTTCAAATATTTTACATTTTCAAATCATTTCGAAGGAAAGATTTGCTAATACATGTCGTTTTTATTTTTGATAATGTTTTCTTTATTTGTTCCAAGTTTTAGTACAATGATGCTTTTTATTATGATACTCTATGGTCACACAGATTTAAACCTTTTATATATGGCAGACTGTTTGTGATGTCAATAGTTTCAAACAATTACTGCATTGTATCTTTGGAAAGTTCTTGCATTAGGTGCTCTGAATTGTATTCCTCCGTCCGTCTGAAGATAGAGTTGGGATCTCTAATCTCTAATCATAGAAGTACTTTGGGTTTACCTATAGGTTTATTAGTATTTGTTTTATTGTGAAGTTCTTACAAGATAATGCATACTTTAATAAGATTTACCTTTTGCGTTTTACCTTTATTTAGGATTGTTGGGATAAAAGTGAGGTTTGTGCACTTAAACTGGTTTAACCCTCCCCCCCAGTAAATTTACATTTTAATGACCGTTCCAAGGCGGTACCTAACAATCCTGGATAAACATACCTTGTTTTTATATATAGTATGTATGTACTGTGCTGCTTGTGGAGTTTTGTGCTGTTCTTCCATGTTCTTGTTTATGATATTATGTTCTATGTCTTTGGCGTTTACCCAGTGCCATTAAACCGGGTTTATTTTTGACTTTTTGCTCCTGAGCTTGTTTCTGTAGCTTTTCGCATAAATATTTGGACCAATTTTATCCGCTGGGGGAACCTATACCCTACAAGATGCAACCATCGGGTTGCCTGGGATGTTATTCGGTCAATGGTTTCTAACGCCGCAAAGTGTCCCCAAAACGCGACTTTTCATACTATTTAACCCACTACCAACATAGATACCGAAGATATTTCCGGAACCACAAATGCTAGGAGGTCGGGACAGGTCTTGTAATTTATGTCTCTCGATTCCCTAAGTTACGTGACCGTCAAACCTTTACCCCTTGCACACTCTCGTTGACGTTCCATAGAAATGACATGCACAAGTTATAAACTTAAGTATGCATACAGAAGCTTAAAGTTGACATTTTCTACTGCGTGCGCGTCGGTGAACTTTTGTATACGTTCACATTGCCATTATTCTCAACACAACAATAGAAGTGAAACGCTTATTCAAAATCAATACATACACATGTTAAACAAACATCAATTTTGAGATTCCTTGATCTATTTACTAAATAATGTATTTATGAATATTTATAACTGATAACAAGATTGTAACCTTGTATTTAATAGCAGGAAGCGCAAAAATATTAAATGATTGGTGAATGCTAAAATATTTACTATGGTCTACTATAGTCTCAAAATGTAGAAATATCGTGTTTTGTGCTCATTTATTTTAAATTCAATTCGGTATCCTTCATACGAATAATTGTTTTCGACATTTATTGATCATTTTTGGAATATTCAAAACAATATCTTTAATTATTGTAAATATTATTCAGGAGTTAATATGCATTTTCACAGTTTGAACAATTGCAAGTGTATAAATATATTTTCTTCATCACGGATTCGTTTCCGATTTTATTCAACGCTAACCTGACATTTATTAATATGTTTCAATGATATTTATTTTCATTTTTAAAGTTTTTTATGATTTTCGTATCGAGTTATATTTTTCTTACAACACTTTTAAATAATTCGTGATTCTGATTTAGTATTTAACAGATTATAGACTGTCAGCCGCAGTGTTTTCGATTCTGACCATTTTCCTAATAATCTATTTCTTTTTGAGAAAATGCAATAAATTATTAAGGCGAATGATTGAAAATTTTATTTCCGGAATGGAAATTCTGGCATATATCATGTACCAGCAATGTGCAATTCCGGTTTTTAAATATAGAACGATTAAAAGAAATTGACGATATAATTATTTTCATACGGCCAGTCGATGTATAGACATTCTCCCATTCGTAACGAGGTATTGACGTGTTAACAAACTGTTTTTGACATGAATTAGCACGTAAGAAAAACGTCGCATCATAAGATCCTCTTTATACCGACAGCCACTTCTCGAACGGTAGTCTTTAATGTTAGCTCCGCCTGGTTACAGTTCAGCTGGAATACTTAATGTATGAAAACAATCCACTATCTTCTGAAAAACTTATACCATTGCAATGCTATCAACCGTCATTTGCCGTAGTTAATTTTGAGCGGCGTTTCGGTTCTAAATTAAGAAATCAATTCATTACGTTAATATTTGCTGCCCTTAAGGTCATCTTTGACTGGTCATTACCATCTGCCCCATGAAGACATTACTCGATTTTTCTATTAAGTTCATGCACAAAAATCAAACTTCTAAAATAAATCTCGCACAACTTCGCCTTCTTGTGCCATGATTTAGCCGGTATTACTGAGGCCTTTAGCTTCATTATCGGTCAAGAATTTGTCCGCTTTATAAGCATATCCAAAGCATCCTTCACAACTATTTGCCATTCTAAGGGCTTATAGTCTTCAAAAGGTTTCATCATTTAGACATTTAATGGTTACATCATGAATCATATGTACAATACTATTGATTATTGTACTTAAGTGAGGTCGATATGGTAAGTTTTCGACCTGATATAGATCGAGGGCATAGTTCGAGGTTGATATCATTTTATCAGGTCAATAAATCATCATATCGACCGAAGCTGAAATGCAACAATTGATCGTTTTATTATTGAATCTAGAGTCTAATATAAATTAGATAAACCCAGAGTATATTTTTTAAATATCATATAATTTAAAAATATCTACATAAATGTATAACTAAAACAATTATGCCTTGATCAATCTTGCCTGAACAAAATAGAATATATTTATCACAAATGTGCAAATTATTAAAAAATGGAACATACAATTTACATGTTACTTTAAATAACTATGATATCACAGATTATCGAGATACATTTTTCCAAACAAAACGGAGCAAAAATATACAAAACAACAATCACATACTTTGTATATTTTTTACAGTTTCTTAAGCGAAGTTGTAATTGACGGTAAAGTTTGAGCAATTGTTAAACACAGGCATAGGGATTATTGGTCTTCTTTGAATGTTCATGGTGTACTGATGTGAAACGTATGCAACGTTGTTGCTTGAAGACATATATTTTAGAGATGAGCAGCCCACTGTTTTCATCAAAGCATCAACATTGTCCTGGTCTTGGTAGAAATGTTCTATTTCGTCCATCATAACCATAGACTGGGAAGCTTTCAATGGTTGCAGTTGTTCTATGTCTACACGTTATATATTAGTGGTAGTTTCACTTGCAAATGTTTTTGCAGTATATTTTACGACACGAGTTTAATTGTTGCTCTCTTGTTTTACCTGAGTATGTCTTCCATGATGTGTCATTTTTGTGTCCTGCTACTGTCATAATATGTCAAGATGGAATCTTGGCTTTATCTAAGACGTGAACTGTTGTAGCACGAAGACAGTGGTTGGTATATATTTTCGACAGTCCTGCCTCTTCACTAATAGTTTACATAAAGTGTGGAATATCATTCATGAATATTGGTGACAAGTAGCATTGTGAAAATTTTAAGATATCATAGCAAATATTTATGTCATTTTAAAATTAATTTTATTGATTTTGATTTATGCTATTCATGATTTCATAAGTCTTTTATTTGAATTATGAATAACTTGGTATAAAAACAGGCACACCAAAAGGCTACAACGTAAACAAGTTAACGTTATAATAATGGACATCTTCAATTGTACAATTTCACATAAGACACGCTCCTTCTTGCTGTGTCTCAGTCGCACATTATTGTAGAAGAAGTTCTCTATTGGCTCTGGTCTGGGAACTTTAAAAAATGCTTGACATATTGGTTGAGACGCTCAAGTATTTGAGGGATGACTTCAAAGGTTATCTGTAAGAGTCTGTAAATTATTAAAACGTGTTTTGATATACTTGTACTACATATAAAATATAAGCATTAGCAGCAAAAAAGTCAATCAGACTGGTGTTCCCTACGGAACCCCAATGCCCATGAGTTTCCAGTAATTCTTTATTACAATGATAACTATTGTCTACGTTGCTAAACAATCGGAATATTTGGTCGTTATCTTTAAAGTTAATACGGTCCGAGGCGGGACTTGTTCACAATATTTAACAAAGTATTTTACAAAGTGGGGTACCCAGCAACTACAGTTGGCATGTCAATGCTCCTATTGCCAATAGCCAACCGTGTTACTTTTTAAACGTTTTTTAAGGTCATATTAACACAGCCACCAGGTACAAAGTAACCGGAGATTGACTAAAAATCTGAAATAATCAGTCATCTCATCATTTCTAAATTCAAACATCATGTGTTGTTTACATGAACAGATACAGAATAGTCACGTTGCACACTTGCATAAGATAACCTGCATCTCACATTTTGATATGTTTGTTTGATCCTTGTACAATCTGATATGAATGCATAATGACAGTCATGTACTTCACTAAAATCGTCGATATTTAAGCTACATAAGAATGTGAACATATTTCAGCTGAGACATTTGAAAATCATGACATATTCAATAAAACAATATCCCTTGTAACAGTGAACACTGTAACACACCTCCTATACAATACGTAATTAATTGACAGTAAGTCCCTTAGTAAAACGTGAAATTAAACATAATGCTGTGTGTCAAAGCATTTAAGCTAAACTTGTAGCTTATAATCATTCAATGTATCGTATGCTAATGATATTAATACTTATTTACTGTATCAAAGAAAACATAACACATAATAAGATTGTCAGCATGACACGTATGTCTAAGACAGTTCACTCGCGTTGCACATAAGGAAAACAAGTACTTAACGAATCAATAAGAAAATGTTCTTGAATCACACGACTGATCAAATGGTAATGTGTACCAGATTGACTCTGCATAACAAAGACAGAATGTTAAATTGTTGAATATTGTTCAAATAATTTAGCAATTAATAACATTATACAAGATTCAAACGATGAATTCAATTAAGGATTCAATAACCTTTCAACAACAAACATATGCAAATGGATTCAATATTGTTCAACATATGAAATATGCATCAATGCTGTCGTACAATATAAGTCCATTTCGGATCATTTTCCTTACAAGAGTATGTTTATTGTTGTTCTATAGGTAAATGATGTGCGTTAAGTGTCCTTACAGCCTCTACGAGCTTGCTAATGGATACATTACGCATATTGATGATTCATATCGATCGACTTTCTTTTTTCATGTCAAAATATGATTGGTGCATCCTTTTTATGATCTCCCGAAACATTTTATGAGCTCGTGGACCTGTTGCAGTTCGTTGCTTGAAACGTTGATTGAACAAAGTGCGGCAGTGTCCTCTTAGAACACGAACGAATGTTAAAGATGAGGGCATTTAAGCATTTTAAATGATTTTGGGAGGTAAAACTATATCAGAGCACTGAACATGAATAATGGCATTATGTCTTCCTTAGCCTTCCACAATTGTATGAGACTCTAGCAGAATGATGCTCCAAATTAACGTCTATCAGACGCCCGCACTGCAACTGTTGTGTGCTGCCTGCCAAATAAGCTATGTTAAAGCAGATTAACAACGTTACCTTTATCATTGATCTCATCAGACGCAAGTATTGTAGTTTCAGATTGACAATATTCTTTCTTCGGGATCAAGTCAATTTGTCTAGTTTTTGAATGGCGTCACATAATATTTCGACCTTTCCCTTTGAAAATATGCAGGGAACACAACTCGTTTCCATTGAAACAGTTTTGGCAACATTGGAAAAGGTCAATTCGTTTTTAGGACAATCTATCTTCTTTCAAAATTCTGCCATAGGCGGACCATCTGATGCGTTAATGTGTACATGGGTAACTGAGTAGCAAATGAACAGGTGTGTTTTATCTTTGGTTTATCTTTTCACACATAATTTTGATACATGTTTGGTTGAAACCGAATTTCGAGGTTCTCAGGCACATGGATAAGTACTAGGGCAAAGATTACACGAAAACTTCGATTTGCATACTTAAAAGTTGGTATCTAGAGATGGGGATCTTGTCGTTATAAATTTCGTATTTAGCTTTCTTACTTTTAAGAGGCAAAGGTTCAATTTGTTAAGTAAAAATATCTTGAATTGGTACCCCATAGCTCCGTTTTAACATAACCCTTAAGCACTATTTCACTTAACCTTACAGAGATCATGATTTACCAGACCTAACAACCTAAGATAAAATCTCGTCTTGTTGGAAGTTCGTTATCAAAGCCAGCATCTGTTAAAACCATACAATTAATAAACAACTGCAAATGTGTGAAATGTTTGATATCAAATGTTGCATTGAGGTCCGGAAATGACCAACACACTGAATGAAATTGATTTCGCCAAATATCAGGCTGGCAAGTTTTTACGATGAAAAATAAGGTCGTTTTCAAGATAAAAAATTGTTGAACATGTTTAGAGGACAACAATGAGGTTACAAAATATTAGCGAAGGTTGCATAATGACATTGAGTAAGTTGAATTTTAATATATGATTAAAAAAACACAAACTTGTACAAGCTTTCTTCCAAAGTTTTGACCATGTGTTATTCAATGTATTTTCATTAAAGTTTAACTATTACCATTGTTCCTTTCCAGATTGGAGTTAATATATGTTGCTTTTGTTACACTTTATATCGCTAAAATAATTTATGCTATTTTTGTACTGTATTGACTAGAGCACAATCGAATCTTTTAAAACAATTTCTGCTTCATGTAACATAATACTATTAGTCCGTTGTATTAATCGTAGAAGTTGGACCTTGTAAAGTTATGTATGAACTACCATTACTGTTCTGTTCAAAATGCCTGATCCATTCAACGATATCAATTATAAGCTGACCTTAAAAGCAAAGTTTTTGTTAACGAAAATTCTCAATTATAAGTTAAAACAAAGTGACACACCCAGCAGTCACGAAAAAATAGTCAACATCTGTACTTACTGGAAAAACATTAACACATCGAAAAGCAACATATACATATAAATAAACATTTCAATATTCGCTCGAATCATCGGAAAATGAAAAAAATAAATCGAACTTAAGAAGGCTTGTTTCAAAATGGTTTTTCACGATGCTAGTCAATATTGAGATTATGGATACAGGAAGGGTAAAACAATATAAATAATAGATATGAGCTTAGTAGTCAAAAAGGGAAACAAACCGTATTTAATTTTATATAATTTCATTATCAAAGAGGGAAAATCACAAAAGGATAAAAATAAACCATATTTAATGACTGATCCATCTCGGCAGCCTGTGGGTTTGCCCAAATAATAGAAAGTATTTCATTTCATCTTCATTTTTGCATCAAATAAGAGCGGCTATGGCCGTTGCAGTTGAATTTAAACGGCACGGATAATTTACTTGGACAAATACCAAGCAAAGTATAATTTATTCAATCGCTATAACAAGACTTCTATGTTTATTTTTGATAATTAGAGTTGTTTAAGATGACAACATTTAAAAGTCAACTTGAACAACGATTAGCTTATACTTAGTCACTCTGATTGGCATGATATTGCGCGAGTGCTTAAACAAACCAGATACACCGGAGACAACATATTCGTCTACATCAAACCACACTCGCATGCGTCAAATCCAAAATGTAACTCGTGTCGCCTTTGTGAGAAGCGAGAGGGCTTACCACTAAACTAACAGGAAAACCTACCAATGTCTTCTGGTCTTTAGGTCGAATGCGGGCCTTCAACTAAAATGAACAGAGAAACAATGACGTTATGATATTTAAAATTGATGTTTCCATAAAATCAGTTTACACAATCTAACACAAAAAATAGAAAGATATTTTGTAAATGAATTTAGGAAGGTGCACGGTCTTTATTTAAGATTTATTCCTTAAATAAGCATAATGTTGTTAAATTTACATCGAGGACATTTTATTCGATCCGCTGATATGGATAATTCTAATCTTAAACGTAAACGAAAATAATAACTCATACTTCAAACTTATAAAATACGAAATGCAATGTAGAACGCAAATTATTTATCTATATCTCTGAACGTTAAGATGAATATCATAGTGTGCACACATATCGACCATGCAGGTGAATGTGTTGATTCAGGTTTTCGGGATTCTCCTTTGTAGTACTCGGTTAATTGAAGGTAAAATATTTCATCGATATATTTAAATGGTAGTATTTTCGATAAGATGGGGAAAAAAGCTACAGTTGGTTTATAGTGATTTTTTTTTAAAATTTAATAAAAGGCTAACGTGTTTTAACTTAAGATGATTCGACCGTTAAAAAAATGAAAAACATTTTCTATCAATGCCTGCTTTCAAATTAACAAGGACATTAGGCAAAGAAGATGTAGTGTGATTTTAATCACTGTGATTTTGTTGTCACTTTTATTCTTATTACATCCGTAACTTGTACGTTTTTAGGGGGTTCCTACGCTGATGACGTAAGAAACCTATTCAAGAGACATTTTACCAACAGAGATAATGCATGTTGGAAAATGACAGGGGCAGATGACAGCACGAATGACGAGGGCATGGCAAGTGCTCTGGTAAATGTGTACACACAAGAATGTAAACAATTCAATGATTATAAAAAAGACTCGACCTTTTATAGTGAACTGAATGCAGATCTTCGATCCAAAACACATAAACAAATTTGGCTGGATACAGAAAAATTGCTTAATAAAGCGTTGGAATTGTTTGGAAGCAGAAAGTGGGAGAAACTTTACAGGGCTTGTGTTTGTCAGGGTATCGTGAAAGGGAAATCCTTTAAAAATGATGACTTCTGGAGTACTTCATTAAACGCAAGCCAGATAGTCCCATTCCTAGGTAAATCGAAAACAGTTTTCAAGATTGTTAGCTCTCCTGACGGGACAGATATTAGCAATTTTTCACAATTCAAAAATGAAAAAGAAGTTTTACTTCAATCAAAAAGCGAACTTTATGTTCAAGAATATACAACGGATGAGCAAAAAATAAACACCATAAAAGATAAAGAAAACATACCAAAGGAAGCACAAATAAAGGCTTTTGCACTCGTGACCGGAAACATTCCAGCAATTGCTTCCAACACGGCATCAAGATCAGGAAGTTGCGAATGCTCAAAGGACACAATACCTGATATATCAACGTCTTGGTGCTTCGATATTCGCATGTATATTACTAAGAAATGCATTGAACTAGGCCTTGGTAAATTATGCGGATGAAACTCTGATGCTTTAAAATTAGGCTGTCATTCACAAGGACGAAGTTAACCTTCTTTTCTTCAACCCATAATAATGTAAATGGTTGCTTTTTTCGATTGTTTCAAACTGTTTAATACAGGATTCACAAACCTGATATGCTATCATACTGCTGTGTAAGTATTTGTTTATATAAAGAAATGAACGAATTGCCAGGTTAAGTTCAATTTAAAGCTTAAACTTGTAACAACTTTACAAGCAATATAAATAATTAATACTGAAACACTGACTCTTTGTATCAAGCTGGAAATGTCCCGAGTTCCATAGTAGTTACAAGTAAACTCAATAAGCATGTCGATGAGAACATGATATTTCTCAAGATATTTACTGTTTATGCTTATTCAAATTATTCATTTCAGTATGAGGTATTAATTTTATCCAAGGGTAATTTCTTAAGAAAAGAGTATTTCACTAACGAGGATGGTAAAAATAAACCAAAAACACAATTGAAGGAGTGTAATAGCGGGAATCATTTGCTGTTCTTAAACTGGTCTTTATGCATGTAAAAACAATGTGTCAACTTCAGCCGCAAAGTCAACGGACGTTCGTGTTTTATTTATAATTGCACTTGACATCGATGTTTTAAACATTTCATACTTAAAAGATTAAAGTTTTAACGAGGACCACGTGGACGTGGATATCCTTGTAATACATTGATCCGCTGCTGCGTTGTCGCTTCCCTTGTTTTCTTAATCGCACGAGGTTTCCATAATGTTCATTGACAGGTTCAACAATTTTTTCAGATGAATGTTAGATGTAAGCCAACTTTTTAAGGACTTTGATCTATTTACGTTATCACTTAGTCAATATTAGATTGGTAATATTATTTAGCTAGTGACTTGTGAGTAATGTTAAAAAAGGTTTAAAACATAACCGTTGTTCATTATACATTAACTACTAAAATATCCTGATAACCTCACCTTTTTAGTGATTGTGTAAACCATAATATGAGTTCACTGTTAAATTTCCTTAACATAAATGGACAAAGTGATGGAAAGAAAAATAAATAACATACAACTGAAGTCACTTGGCTGAGGTTGAGCAGGACTCTCCAATTATTATCAATTACGTATTTACATTGGAAAGTCACCAATAGTAAATATAACACTCGTGACAATTTATATAAGGATAAAGCTGAAAATACATGTATAATTTCTACACCATAATTACGGCATTCTAGACGTAGCCATGCTTACATTGATGTTGCTAATGGCGTCTGGACTCTATAAGCGATTACGGTACCTGCAATACATACGCTTATCTTTCACTGCTCAAAATGTTGCACCCGGAAAAATACCAAAAGGCCACCTTTTGTGGCGCCACTTCATGTAGTTATAACATTGCTTGCACTTGTCAGCGATTATGCGAGATCAGGCATTTACAAGTATATGTTAGGCGTTCAGATAATATTTCCGTATATAATAGGATATAAAACAAATGTGCACATTCAAAATAACAAACAAATATTGGTGCTTCATTTCGTTGACAAAACGATGATTGAAGGAGGAAGGACTAGTCGACTGATGCACTTTTGCATTATGTGCGATATAAGAAACGGTGTGAAGTCTTTAAGAACACCTACCTTGTCGTAGAGATTGGTTTCCAGCATTTTAAGAAGGCTCTTATTGAAAATATGCATCGGGTAGCAAGGTTTTAAATATGTATGCAAATTATTTCAATTGAGCTCGATAAGCTTGTATCGAAAAGTTCCGTTGCCATCACTTGAGAAGATTTTCGTTTAAATTGTCGGTCAAGCGGCTTTATACACTTTATAGCCTCTAACAGGATCTTAGTTTTTGGCTACTGGACTTGTCTTTGTACTTTCCCAGTTTATATTTTTATACAGCAGCAAATTTGTACTTAACCCGATAACCAACTATTTTTACCAAAACATGGACAAATCTCAATTCCTTTTAAGATAATATGTTTTACTCCTGTTAGCGCGTCTTATTTACTTAACAAGCGTCAGTTACTTGTTTTTCCCAGTTTCCTAACTAGGTAGGTGGTCTAGTAGAACTACAAAATAAGGTGTTGGTATTCTTGTCATTTAGAAGAATATCTAATGTTCCACTGACAGCTGTTGCGAAACCTCCCTTCTTGATACCAGTTCGCGACGCCTGCATCAATGCTATGCCATTCTGAAGTTCTGCGTTTTAGGGGAGTGTTCAGTTTTGTCACTGAAGGATTGATGTTAGTTAGATAATATTTCAAAGACAATGCATTGATATGTATTGGCGAGTTTTAAAATCGTATGAGCGATCAATCGTTGGCGCCTAAGACATCTGGTTTAGACGATTCGTTATATAGGTGAGTGGTATTTTCTGTGAACACCTGGAGAACGTCATACATGCATGCAGTGATCTGATTTAAATGCCGAAAGGCACGCTGAATTAAATAGATGTTCAGCTCATAGTGTTTTGGGACTCCGGTAAGCAGAGACAACAACACGATGTAATTCACGGGTCTCTTATTTAACGGACACTCAAAGATCGCTAGAGAAGGCATATAATACGTGCGCCCCATAGAGAGATTTCTATCTCCGCGGAGGCCAATGCATTCAAAAAGACAGACGTTTCGTTTAGTAATTGATTGCACAGCTTCATTAACACCGAATTCACCAAAACTCATCTTGTTTTAACGTTCTTTGTGGTTAACATCTATTCTTTATTGTCCAACGTATGTTTTTCATGTTACAGAGGCTAAACACTGGGGGTTTTAAGATTAAATGTTACCTCATTACGAAATGAACATGCTTATTATGCAAGTAATTGGGACTTGTAAAAAATCGTCCTTTAAAACCCTTCTTGGAATATTATGTAAGCCATATTTTTAACGAGTTAAAAGTTCATAATTCCTTTAACTTTTCAAATAAAGATAGTGAAGAAACACGTTTTGATGCTGAATTTCTTTGAAATAATAGCTATTTAAAATCAGAGATTCTGTTAACAAATATTGGAAGGTGCGGGTAACTTTGAGACAAGATGTGACGTGACATTGCTACATTGCTACATATGTGTTGAAGTGACAAGTTATCGGCTTTGCGTTATAAAAATTAGTTTTCAATAAATATACTTATGTGAAAAACCACAGTAACAAGCTCAGTAGCCAAAAGTTAAAACATAAACCCCGTTTAATGGCACTCGATAGCCACCTCGTTTAAAGAAACGTTGTAGAACATTGCCAAAAGGCCATATTAGCTCAACGTTTGGACATCTGATAAATAGTTTGGTATCCTCTAAGTGTTAAAATATTTTCATATTGTTAGGGCTGTTTTGTCTCCTGTTGTGATATACAATTAGCTTTGAAATGATTTGTCTGCAAACTGTTCCTTATTCCTAAGGCAACAAACTGTTTATATCACATGTTCAAGAAATGTTGTTGTTAACTTGAATATATGCTTTTGGAAAATTGAACTTCTTTTCGGCTTATTCTAGTTTGAATAAAGTCTAATCGGTTTGCTTAACATATATTTTCGATAGATGATTATTAAAGCTTGTTCTATTGTTCCAATTCCTCTCTCAACTGCGACGAAAATACATATAGGCAACATAAAACTATCATTTCAAATAATATTTCTACGATTAAATTTGACAGGTGTCTCATTCCATCCCTTTGAAGGTGTTTTGGGTAACAGAACACCCCCATTGGTACAAGTTATAATGCGTTTGTGCTCTCCAAAATACTCCATTGTAAATTTGTCTTCCCAATACCACGCTGGTCGATTCTCAATTGCCTTGATTTGTTTCTCAATTTCACTTTTATGTATTCGCTGTGCCCTTTTCCACAAATCCTTTTGAAGTTGAAAAAGTGATAGTGGCTTATCGTTCACATCTCGAGCAACAATATTATGCCATTGTCCATCAAATCTACAAGCTGGAACATACAATCCTGATTTGAAGCATTCGTCCAGTACAATCTCCATCAGTGTTCTCATAGTACTTGTGTTAATGCTATATCCTTTAGCACACCAACATACAGGTGCCCACAATAGTCATTCCTTAGACCATGTCCTGTCAAGGTCACATACCAAAATACCAAAGCTTCGGATGCCATTTCTCTTTTAAGTTCATATTCATCCTTGGACAACTCTTTTAAATTCTCGAGCAAATATATCAAAAAAGCTTCTGGATGTTTTCTTTGTTCATGTAATGCATTCATGGAATCAGAAGAGTCTGTAGTGGCCAATGATTCAAATTCACCAATAAGTTTAATTTCCAACGCTTTCTGGTGGATTTTCGTGTTCATCTCCTTAACTCTTAAATCAATTTTTGTTGGTTGTTTGGCCTTGTCAACAAGCAAATAATTTGCCAGATCTAATGCTTCTGTAAACATCTCTAAATCACTATTAACAAGAAAAACTGTGGAAATTTCCGGTCTCCGTGAGACATACAAGAGTGTTACTACTCCTAGAGCTTTGATTTCTGAAACACACTGTAAGTAATATCGTGTCGGGAAAGCAGTGTGTACTTTGTATACAGGGCAATCTCCAATGCCATTTTAGTTTTTCCAGAAGTTTTGTCTCTTAGGCTTCCGTCGGGTGACACGACCAGAAATGTTGCTTGGTTGTAATCGGAAACAACGCATCCTTCTTCGTGATACTCCAGCTCCGGTGCATAAACAGGGAGTATTTTTCCGACAACAGTCGTAACTGCATTTATTTCATTGTCAGAGCCATATTTCATGTTTTTCTGTGCTTCCTCAGATGGATCAGGCAATGGCACCCCGCATTTAACATTTTGAAAGTGTTCACGCTGTATTTTCAAGCCTTCGAATCCCAACGCTTTGAAAAATGTTCTTCCAGTTACCATAGCTTTCTTTCGAATAGCTTGCCATTTTGGAGATCTTTGTCTCACTTTTCTGCTGTCTCTTGAATCGTTGACAAGTATAGGGTTATAGTCTGGGTGTGATTCGAGGTCAATTGATCTAGCTGTAACATATGTCGCTTCAGAATTGTTTAGGCTGACAATGTGGTTACAAATGTCATCCCGTAAAATAATCGACTTTGTTATGAAATTGTTTATCTCGTAAATGTATGCCTCAATTGCGCTTATAACAAACACAAATTTTCCATTTCTCCAGTCCTTGCAACCTCTCTCTTTAAACTTTTCTTGTGCGTATTCTTTCTTTTCCTTGATAAGTCTCATCTCAATAAGACTTTGAGATATCTTTTTAGGTGCAGTATGTAATCTAGAGAGAATATCCACACGCTGTTCACCTTCAACCTCATCGGTTTTAGAAATTGCTTGCAACACATCATCGTAGCTTTGTACTTCTAACGCAAACTGTGTTTGTTTCTCTATCAACGTGACCCCATTTTCAAATCCTAATAAGTCAATGTCAACGGAAATCTTGATCAATCCCTGCTTTATTTTTTTCCGTCAAAGGTAAGACAGAGAGCTCTGTTTTTAAGTTGAAGTGAAAGAGATGATATCACGTCTTTGTATATTCCTGGCCTGTGTGTACCATGCTGAATTTCAAATGATTCGTATGGTTTGTATGACCTTAACGTGATGATATCGGGCACAGAGAAATTTATATCGGACAATATCGGATTGAACTAACTGCGCCTCATTTTTGTACCCACTCATGAACCTTAAAAATTTGCCGCCAAAAGTTTGCCACCCTAATTTCCAAACTTTCTTTGTAGAATCGCTGTATCTCATGCTACATGTGTTTTCCAATGAAAACCAATTTACAACTTCTGCCCATAAACGAAACGCTATGTTGTCGAATGGTTTACCACCTTCATTAACTTGTCTGAAGAGCTTAAGAAAGACATCATGTTTTCCCTCATTTTCTAATGCACGGAGGACAGTAGGAATCAGATCAACCATTTTGCTCAGAATCTTTTCATTGGATGAATGTGTGTCTGCCTGTTGAATTGAAGATTGAAGTGACCGATCTTGAAGCGATTCTAAAATGAATAGAAAAATCTTCTTTAGCCTTAAATATTAAGTAAGAACAAACTATCCAAACTTGGAAGATGCGACTTTTGAGGAGATAGTCAATTTAAAAGAACACCATGTTTCAGCCTTTTAGATTTATTTGGGCGTAAGTACATTTTGCATAATAAGATTCGAAGGGTAATTTACGATCTGCTATAGCTTTATAATTGTAATCCATTTCCGGCTTATTCATAGAAAGCTAAACTACTTTGAGTCACAAGAAAGTATAAGCATTCAATTTAATCTTCACTTTTGACACTCTAATCCTTCAATTCATTTTTCGAGAATGATATACAACCATATGTATAATAAAGCATTCTGAAAAGTTAATATACCTTTTCGTCCCAAAGAAGTTTGCATAACATGGCTACATGATACACTTGCATCACCGTTTAGCGCGGGCTGTCCAATCAAATCATCACATCCGGAATATGATATGTTATCCAAAAACCCGTTGATATCATCGCCTGGTGTAACTTGGTGAAGAATCAAAGCATCACATCCAATGTTTGCTGTAACGAAATCGAGGTTTATAAAACAAGCAACAGAATGTATACCAATATATTTTAGTACCATTGAAAGTACGCATAACACAGATATGGGTGTCGCTCGAATTTGTTTCCTGGGCAGAAACCAGTACTAGTGTCCTTTATGAGAGGCCATGAAAAATTACCGTTGGTGGGGCTTGAACCCATGTCCACTTAACCAATTTCGTTTTCTCTTCAACTGCACATTGAGTAGATGTCTGATAATGAACGAACTCAAATGAAATCATTTACACGGATTGATCTTTAAAGGGACTATACACAAGATTTGTAACAAATAAAAATTTTGTAACGAATTTCAGGACAATTGTTTAATATATTATTTAACTATTTAATATCATAATTGTCAAGAAAGTACCAAAAAGTAAAAAAAAACAACATCGGGTCGAAAACCGGGTTCGAACCGGTGTGTCCAAATGCAGTCTAGTGTTATATCCACTGTGCTAAGAAGGCTTATCCGAAACGGGTGGGTGTGTAAGCTTATTTATACTCGCACTCGGGCCTTGCCCCATTCGGCGAGTGCTCCGTTAAGATTGTTAGTAATTTTAGGTAAAGTGCACAGACAGAATGTAACCCAGGTTAGCGCTACACTGGTTCTTTAACGTGAACCAGTGTATAGCACTGCCACACGGGACCCCAATTTAACGTCCTTCCCGGAAGACGATTAGTATTTTTAGTGATGCGACGGGACATCAAACCCGCGACTTTGGATTGATAGTCAAGTGTGTTACTACAAGACCACCGATCCGCCACTACCGTTTGGAATAGTTTAGCTATTAACCTAGCTTTTTAATATCAGGTGGTAACATCGACTAACAAATCACGCTTTAAGAATCAATTCTACGAGGTAGACACACATAGTAATCTTTTTTAATAGAAAAATACGGATTAAAAATATGTAAACTATGACGTGCTTCAGTTAGTCAGTTAAAATGCATTGTTCACATCGATTACAAGTTTATGTCAGTTTTCGACATTGTTTCGCTATTTCATCATACGTAATGCAGCCCCTTTAAACAACTTATCGATTGTGATTTCCGTTTAATATTTGTTTGAAAATGACTCGTATGTCATCTGGCAGAAGTGCTGCTTATATTGCCTACAAACAGTATAATCAGCTTTAATGAGTCTTTTGGCATTCTGTAACTTTTATGGATGTATGAACAAAAGTATTACTGTTATCTGCACTAGGTTCAGGTTTAGTCGAACTGGCTTTGACAGCATCATCATCGTCGGCAGTATCAAGCAAGTGAACACCCAGATCACCATAAGCATCTTCAAACGTTGCTAAAATTAATTATACAATATAATTGTTGTAATTTGAAAGGCTTTGGGTTCTCCGATAATTTTAACCCTTAAAAATGATACAACGTCCATCTTCGCTGATAATTTGTCAGTCAGAAAAACAACAAACCGTTAATAACTCTGAATAAAGACTGTGAATATCGACAGTTGTGCAGATTAGATGTAATCCATTAGTTGACTTTCTAATTTGCATATTTATATGTTAACGTTCATGTATAATTAAGTGAATATGTAATGATATTGTCTTAAGATTGTGCCACACCTCTCACTCTCTGTTGATTTGGATCGTCTTTAAAGTGGACGTGCCTCCTTGTAGAAGACTTATGTGCTACAAATAAGACATACACCGTCAGTGAAGTTTCACAACGTATGTAATCGTGCATATTAATTTAGTCTAGCACCGACTGGCATGCTCATTTCGGTAGATGATTTGCCCGCTAACATCACTGTAAAAGAACCTGCAGGCCCGAATGGGTTGTTGGGTTTGCCGTAGGGCATAAATGCATCTTTTGGATGTTGACACAGGTTTTGATCTCTATGGCAGGACTGACAAAACAAATTTCTGTACCAAAGGACACGATGATAATCTGCCGACATAACAGGCATGATCGGACCTTTTTCACAGACATTTACTAATTCCGGTGATGCAATGATATCTGATCCGTTGCATGTGTTTATAAGGTTTGGAAAACACTGTAGGACCCTTCGTGGTATGTGTGATGCTTCTTCTGACAACTCGAACTTTACAAAACAAAATTGCTGGTCGTTAAAGTTCATTTTTACTCTAGTCATTACTTCGTCAAGCGATTTAGCTTCGATGTCATTGGTATGTATTTGACATTGAAACATAGTTTTAAGATTCACAAAGTTATTGGCATGGTGGCATTGTGCACATCGCTCATTCTTGTAGATCAATTTTCTTTGAGGGAAAAAACCGGACTTAGACTTCCCCAAAATGTTAATGTTTCTCCACCACATTGATTGATTTCACTGGTGCTTGTCTGCAAACAATCAAATAAAAAAATGAGAAAAGGAATACGACGCAATTTGTTCCATGAATGTGTTCAAACTGAAGCAATTAAGGTTTGGTAAACTCCTGCGAATCAAAAAACATTGCGAAGCATGAATAGTAAATTACAGGCAGGTACAAGGCATTGTTAATACAAATGTGACTTTCAACAAATATTTAACCTACATGACCTACATAGTAAAGCCGACGGAGATTGTAGAGTAGGTTGTCTTAATTGATGGTAAGTATCACACATGTGTATACATTTAAAATAATTATGGAAGATGGCTCGCAAAGGCTTCGATATCTTTTAAATACTCAGGAAATTATTCATACGGAAACGTCCCGAACAGAGGTCTTCTCAAATGAGAAAACGCGCTTACTCTTTAAGATAAAAGTAGACGACAGGCTCGGTTGTGGAAATTGATTGATTTATTTCAGATATGCATATGTAGACAATTAAAAGAACGCTTTTGTTAAAAAAGCCCACAATAGCAATCATTTGATTGAATGGCTTTGCTCAAATAGTATTGAAACGCAGACATAAGGACTTTTAAAAACTTAAATTGTTGTTCGATCTATATAAAATTATTAAAACATCACTTAAAAATACAGAGGTAAACTTTACGTACGTACATAAAAAATGAACACGTGTGAAAATGTAAATAAATCCAATATAATGAACTGTTTACGGTATTTAAACAAGTAAACAATCAGGTGACAGGTTAAATTCTGTTTGCGGTATGTATATACATGTGAATGTTTAGCTGATTATATTTGCTCAATACTTGATATGTTCACACCTTCCGTATTTCAGCTCGATTATTCAAAGAACTAGGAGAGCTACATGACTCACCCTTGTGTCGGCGTCGCTTGCTTGGTTTTGGTTTTGCATGTGAACATCTTTAACTCATAACCTTAGCAAAATACATCATACATTGCATTGAAATTTAAGTTAAGGCATAAGTTCTCAATTATCCAAACTACTATATTACAGATTCTAAACTATATTAATTTCTATATAATAATCTAAAAACTATTTTAAATACGATGAAAATTATGGGCCTTAACTATCTCAGAAAGGTTTTCTATGTAAGCACTTATAGGTTAATATTTCATCAACCGATTAATGTATTGCATTGAGACTTAACACAATGGTACTCAGCAATCCAACATACTTAAATAACCAAACGACCCTTTATTATTCCACGAAAAAATTCTGGTTAAGATTTTGCAGGTACGTGAACATGTCAGCAAATTCATCATGTGTTCAGAAATGTGTTCCGAAGTATCCAACCTACCTACTTGAATAAGTAAGATAACTGTATCCTTCAAATAATGCAGAGTTTACATCCTTTGTAAATAGACTAAGACAATCTGGTAAAGTTTTACATGTACGTTATGTACTATTGGTGTAGACTATGAGGGGAAAAAGGTTTTGCTTTCCCCCAGGGGGAATATTGTAGACCATACTTGTATAAAGGTGTATCATCTTACAAATATCTTAAGACATGTTTACGCCCTGGCCGTTAGTGCGTTTGGAAACAACAACATTTTAAAGTTCGTATTTAATAATTTTAAACTTTCGAACATAGCTATCGCGTGTAAAATACTACTGGTTTATAAAAAGAAAAGTGTAAAAATGTTTTAATAAACCAACTAGGATGAATAAATGTCATCGACAATTGTTCTTATGAATGATATAAAATTTAATTCAATTCTATTTGAAATAAAAGTGCAGAAAACACGATATTTCTACCTTATGTGACGAACTTAGATCACAATAAAACTTGAACACTCGCCAATCTCAGAAAACTGCGTGTTAAGGTATAAGATGCACTGTTACAATCAGGTTGTCAGTTAATAATATTTTCCCTTAATGCGTTACTGAGTAAATAGTGAAAGGTTAATCACCAAAAATCTATGTTTGGTATACATACGTTAGTATTGATTTTAAATAAGAGTGCCACTTTAACCGACATGCTCGTAATAAAGCAACATCCTGCTCTTATCTATATCAGATTTTTCTTCAAATACTGATGATCTTGCACTTTAAGGGGTGCTCTTCAAGTCATGTTCATACTGTTATATGAGTCTAGAAAGAGACCTTGAGAACCAAGGTTCTTTTTTTGCAGAATGTGTCATATCTCAATTGTTCACCTGTGTATAGTTTGGTTAACAATTAAGCAGACAAAGCATTCCATTCCTTCAAGAAGGTGACCAAGTTTAGACAGTGAAGCTATATGGAATTGATATTAGTCCTTTTCTAGGATTTAATGAGGCGCCATTGTTGGGTTACGCATTGTGAAGCTATGAATGGCTACTTTTACTGAACAAATATCTTCTCCATTGTTTCGACCAATTTCTTTTCAATTAATTATCGCCGCTTGTTACCTACATCAGTATGACAAACGTAGAATACCTCGCTCAAACCACTGGGACATCTGAAGATGTAACAATGACCGTGTAAATGCCTGCCTCTTGTTAGGATTGAAACAATGCCTTTTGTGAACTTTTTCAACATTGGCGAATTCTAGACTTGTAAGATTTTAACATATTTATCTTAGAACAACAGAGTCTCAAAACATCTCTGCAAAGTTGTCAATGTTCCACTGGTCAAAAAGAAGACATGACATTAACGTTATGTCATTGTTGCCCAAAAAGGACATCCAGTCCGTAGGAGTTCTTGTTTCTGGACCAAATATACAGAATGTTGGCGAAGTTTTTTTTCCTTTTTTGCATTCAACTTACTTGAAAAAATCAGAGCGTAAGCATATCTCATTTTTTGGCGTTTTGTTTAAGATTTAAGAAAATCATAACCCTTACAATCCCCCTGGGGAGAGCTGGGTCAATTGGCATCCAAGACATTATATAATTGTACTCAACCATCCATCCTACATGAATAACTAAGTAAGATATTAACTGCATTTTGCATAGAACGCAACTAATTGCCCTTTATTATTCGACTTAGGAAGTCTGGTAAAGATATACTTGCATGTAACCGCATTTAAAGATATAACAGCAAATACATCATGTATAGCATTGAAACATCACACACGGGCTCCTAACCACCAAACATTTTCAAGTACTCTTGTTTTGTATATGAAATAAATCCTTACCTTATTATTCGAATAAGAATTTGCATGTATACAAACATAAGTCAATAACTCAACAATTACTTGAAGAATTAAAACTTTTAACAAGAATGTTTTAACTATATAATGCATAAAATTTGCCCTTAATTTTTTTGTCTTAGAATTCTGGTAACGGTTTTGCATATAATCTACTTTATAGTGAAGCATGCATGTTTCGCCTACACTTTGCCATCCTTAAACTTAAAAGCGGCGTCATGGACAAGCGCGCCTACCTTGCGACAGCTCTGACGTGAATAAACATGCAACACTGAATTATTTATCCGCTTTTGTACCAAACTCTTTTCAAGCTTCTACATGGATCGTACTTATAAAATAGTGTAAATAACAATAAAAGCCTGTGAACCGAATCATGCCAAATTTTGAAAGTACACATGTGTAATAATGCGAATGATAACGTCATGAGTACTGACTACTCTTAAGATACCGACTACTCTTGAAAAAGCCTACACAAAACGAAGACTAACCTCTGCATTTCCGAGACATGTTGGTATTATTAAATGACTTACTGGACATGTTGTGATCATGTACAGCCCAAACTTATCTTCTCTGTACTTGTTTCCAACTACAGAGGGAGTACACGTCAAATCATCGACTTCAGCTCTTTCGTTTGAGTACATTTCATCGAAACAGCAATTCATTGACTCAGTACAGTTTTTTGAACAGCTGCAATCTGTATAAAAAGTGAAGTTTAATTAGGAACGCATGTTAACTATTTCAAAGCATACTCTACTTTTTCAGCGATAAATACTTATTTAAGTATCATGATAATAACTACAGTACTATAAATGTTTCTTCACATTTATTTCCTTTAAAATATAAACTGTATTTAGTATGACAGATCTGAAGTTCGTTCGTATACATTGTTAGCGGTGAACAAAGTTACGATATATTTTGCTTATATAGTCTATTGTAAAGAATAGATTATAAATAGCATTTTAACATTAACCATTTAGAACAACATAACGAAGCCTCATAACATATTTCTTAATGTCTCTTAAATAATTTTGTACAAATGTTATAATATATAAATATCATATGGCAGCATATGTGACATTGATATTGTCAACCCGATAGCAGAATGCCACCCGAGGCGTAGGCCAAAGGTGACATTCTGTTTCGAGGGTTGACAATATGTCACAAATGCTGCCATATGATATTTATTTTATTATACCAAACAAAATTAAGTTAATAAAAAGTTTTACATTGTTTTAATTCATTTAATTAAACAAGTTTAACAAGGTAAACAAAATATAACATAATAAAATAATTATATTTAGAACAAAATTCCACCGTTGATTATGCTAAAATTCCTTATAAACTGACAGTTCTTGTCGTCTGATGTTTTCGTGTACACATTGAATAGTGACGTCACTTTGTATGTGTATAAGGAAGGCAATCACGTCATGATGTAGTTAGCATTTTGAGGCAGTTATTTGCCCTTATATGATATCAAAATGTCACTGCGGTCACATTACTTGACAGTGAATTTTCGCTTGGTCACGTGTCAAAAAGGTTGAAAATGTTTTTGACAGTCAAAATGTCTCTTTTTTGGGTAATGGGATTTTACCATTGTAGACAAAAGTGGGGTATAATAATCTGTTTTACCTGCACATTGATTGTCACAAGCGTTTAATTCGAGGATCCGGGATGCATTACAACTTTCTTCCATTAGCTGATGGCATTGTTCTTCAGTCATTACATCGAAACTGCCACTTGTAAGATCACTGCTAGCACATAGAATGACCAGTACCAAACACGAATAGAAACGCTGCATGGTGTATACCTTAGTTGAATAAAATCTAAGTCTGCTTTCGCAGGTTTATATACCAATATTGGAAACACTGCGGGAAAATGAACTTATTAACAAATGAAGTGTGTTGTGCTTGTCAACGGTTGTCATTTGTTTGAATAAAGAAAGTTATTCCTAGATTTTTCGAGATAATTAGAACTGAATAATTGTATTTAATTAAAAAAAATCTCAATTTGTATTAGTATATAAGGATATTCAAAAATAAACTGTTTTCCGTTATAATTGGCAAGTTGCAACTTAATACATTGTTTGCCGTTTTAGTAAATTACTATAGTAGGGGAAAATGTCAAGCAACTGTTACCAATTCAATTGTAGAAAAACAATGGCAATCAGATAATGAATTATTTGTTTTAGATATTTTGAATATGAGAACTAAGAAATCATAATTAAAATGATAGATAATGTTCGGTAATATCGAATGATGCGCCAAGAGGACATCAGTGTCAGGTTTAAATTTGATAAGAAAACTCAGAGGAAACAATGGTTCTACAAAAAATCAAGTGCTTTGTTGAAAGTATTCGAGGCGTAACGACATCAACCAATGGCATTTTGATGTTTTTGTCAGTTACTATTTCTTCCGATCAATGAGATTGCAAGTGATGATATCATACACTACATTTCCATATTTGTATTGCCTTTAAATACATTAACACAAATGACCAAATTACATGAAATTGTCTCATAGTGACCTAAAACTTTTATTTTGCATTGCTCTTTCTTTCCCGACTCCTTATATTCCTGGTCAATGAGCTCGCTGTATATGAGATACTGCAAAAAGTTCAGGGGCGGGATCGAATCTATAATGATGTCATCCATCTAGTTAGGTGTCTTATGTCGTCATCAAATGTACGACATTTCCCTGGACAAATGATAGTAGGGTAATATAATTTACACTTTGAGCAATATTGTTGTTTTTTCAGGAAAATCTGCGTTACCTCTAATATACCTCTGAATTCTATTTGATCAAAGGGCGACCATTTGGTTCTTTTCGTTCATTTGGAAACTTACTTTCGACGATTTCAAGCACTTGTGCAGAAAATCTAAACTGCCTTTTGGAGTAAAAAATCAAATTTCCGAAGTTTCCTATCTTGAAAACTTATCAATCATGAATTCTGATTAGTATTGGTGTTATTTATTTACAGTTTATAAAATATAAGATAAACGTCAACGATCATCTGACCTTAGACAAAAAACACATGGAATTCTGAGGAAAGAACACGCTAACGATCAAACTTCTTCGAAAGAAAGCCCCATGGCGAAGCCCTACCGAACTTGCAACTTCCTAGCCGTTGCTATTTACGAAATAAAGTTAACTGATTACGAAAAGTAACTACTAAGTAATACAATCATATCAGACATGGAATGAAGGTTTAAAGGTGACATTAGACAGTAGATGATTTCCAAAATAATGGCAGGGGTTCGAATTTTGGTGATGGAGTGGTGTTCGAAAGTAAATTATTCGCTTTAACCTGAAATTTAAAAAAAATATAATAGTATGCACGGTTGTGTTCATTCTGAAGTGTGCCGAAAGTCCCCGCCGGAAAGTCATATTAAATGGACACATAAAGAGTGTATGTTGATACCGCCTTTTTTCTTGTCTTTTTGTTTAGCGATATATCGTTGTACTTTATCCCAAAACACTAATCCACTGATTTATTTCACTCAAATATATAATGCATTTACAATACTATTTTGGGATTACTCACATGCATCTGTAGTGTATTATTTAAAACGTATGTATCGATTTGTTCACCATCTTTCATTTAAAAATGTGTAAGTAATGTGCACAGACACTAACTCATTTGTGTACGGGTTATGTCCATTTCCAAGTCGAAGAATATGCTGAGTTAATCTAAACATTATATATACAGTACACAACATCAATGTTTCAGGCTATGGGAATGCACTAATTATTCAAATCATCAAATAGTGATACAATTAAGGGCATTTATTTTATATTTTCATCTACAACAAAATTAAATACAGCTTCTACTATTAAGGTGTATTGGGAAAAAAGAACCTGTACTTACCAAACTTTACAGAACTGCGTGTCAGCATGTAATGCAAATTAATCATTAACTCAACTTCATGTTTGATATCTGACGACTTGTATCAGCCGAGTTATGACCCTTAAGATAACAAACATAAGTATGTTCTGCTTGTGGCAAACGTTTCAAGTTAGATCCAAACATTGTAATAAACTGATAACAATACTGTATGCTAATAAGTAACTTGCATACGACTGTTGGGTTAAGTTATCAACGCTGAAAATGACCCGACTAAAGTCGTGGTATTATTCGATATAGATGTTAATTTGATATAATAGTGATGCAGCTAATCGGATAGCAGTATATGAATAACCAGAATGTACAACGAAATCAATAAATACTGAGCATCGGAATGACTTAAATTTGTTATTGAATACCAGCCTTAAACTTTGTACGCGTGGAGAAAGTGTCAGCAAATTTACGGTCGAAGCCAGTTTTCAACGTTTAACATTGATCAGTCATCCGTTGAAAATGAGCTCTAAGGCCATTTGTCAATTCCTGGTATGGTTAAATGTTTATGCAACATTGGAACTTACGTTGTTTTAATGGACAGTTACAGGTTTATTATAGGTTTTGGTCATGAACTTACAACTCCTAAATCTGCCATAATACGGCTCATTTAAAGAACGGTGTGTGTGTATGTTGTTAATATCAATGCATATTCAAATTGGTTTATTTTGAAGCAACAGTTTTGCAGCTTAAATCGGTTAAACAAGTATTATGTTTCTGCCACATTCGCCTATCAGACAAAAAATAAATCCAAGCACTTGTTATAAACAAATGCATGCTAAAGAGTATCCACCGATCCATTCATAATTTATATATATTATATATACCATCTCTAATACATTATAAACAATTTAAGACAAAGGCTATTATACAAAGCTAAAAATTATATCAACTTTTATTTGAGTAAAGAACAATGAAATTCTAGATTTTTTTTATTTAATTATTACTGCAGATGCCATGACACGCAAAACACTGTTCTTTGCTCAAAAGGACAAGAACGATTGACAATGCTCACTGCATATTATTAACATATATATATCTGAGCCAATTATCAGATCAGTTATTTACATTGCGATGTGCTTAAAACTTATTTGCGAATGAATTTATTATTGTATGGCGTCTAAGTTTCAACTGATGGCTGGATTTTTCCGTTCCAAGGCGGTAACCCAAATATTTGTCGACAAATGTGTTTTGATACATTTGTAGTATTGTATTTGCCTTTTAAATCGTTTCAATATTTGACTACTGGGCTTGCAACTATCTTTTCCATTGTAGTATTGATCCGTTATAATGGAATCCATTATTTGCATAATCTAAACATAATACCGTTAGATCGTCAAAATTGATTGTATGTTTAATCAGATAGAATCCAGTAATTACAAATAACATTATGCTTTGAAAATAAAACTAGAAAGTATTATACAAAAAGTTTTAAAACCTTTATGATATAAAAACGTATCTTCACATTAGCATGTAGATGTTTGTTATTTTTATTGTTCTATAAAATAAGCATAAGTCATGTCTAAAATGTGGATCTGTAAAATATATTTTGATATTAAAACTACTTGTTTTTTCATCTACCAAACAAAAAATAGCTCGTGCAAAACAGGACATTAAATAGGGGTGTAGTCATAGAAGCAGCCGATGCAAGCATCGAAGTATCAGATTTAGTGCTGTCCGAGCAATCACAGGATCCTGATGTTGAAGCTCTTGTAGGAATATCGCCTGTAACGACTGCAAACGCCTTCATGTCCCTCCATAAGCCGTTTACTCCAGCTCGCTTGGCATCCATTCCTTCCTTATCTACAACATATTCCTTAACATAAAATATTTGTTTCGATTGTAATAGAACTTCTTTCTCCCCTCCGACATATGAATACTCGTCTGTATTCGCCCCGCGTGAAGCTGCAGTAATCACGAAAAACACCTTTTCCTTAGTTAGGAAATCGTTTGCCACGCTTGCATTCTTTGATGTACTCCAGAAGTAATCGACCATGAAGGTTGACCCTACCTTAATATTGTTACAGTGACAAGCCCTGTAAAGTTCATGAGACCTTTCAAAGCCGATAATTTCTAACCCTTCATTAAGCAGGTTTTCTGTGTCCGACCAAATTTCATCTGTATGTCGGGATCGAAGTTGTTTATTCAGTTCCGCATAAAAAGGCAATATGTGGAAGTTATTGAACTCTTTACAATCTTGTGTGTATACGTTGATTAGAGCTATTGCCATTTTCTCATCTTTGTCATCTGTGGATTGATCTGCCTTAACTTGAGCGGTTGTCCAACATGTATTGTCTTTGTTGTTAAAATGACTCTTGAATAGCTCTTTCACCTGATCGGCGTAGGATTTGCCGAATAACAACCCTAAACAAAATTAATCAGGTTACAGAGATGATAAGAATGACAATGTTAATGCTGTCGAGTTTCTTTAAGAATAATACGACTAAACGTAAAACAACACTGTATCAGAGCGACGCTAAAAATATATCAGATGCTATATCATTATTGTATTAGTTTCCAAACATTTGAGTTGCGATTTGAAAATGGATACGTTTAACAAGAAAGAATAAGAGGCTTCTACAACACGTTCGATTTATCTTGCGATATTTTCGGTCAACTTTCATTGCAAACAATTGTATTTTTTAATTACCATACAATGAAAATCGTGACCTGTGATATGTCCCGCATAAATTCAATAAGGACGTAAGACATTGATCGTAGAAAAATGGCTCATATCGTACCTTAGCAAACTCACAAGTAAGCCTTTAACACTATCCCGGGGTTTGTCTTCTTATATAGTAAGAACATATTGAAAATGTTTACTGAAAAGCTTGATTTTTACCGATTGATGTGGAACGTAGAACTAAACAAATAACGCACAATCGGTGATAGTTCCCGATTAAAACCTAACCTCTAAACGCTTATTATTAACAAGTATTTACCGGTTATAGTCAACCAGATTCCTGTTTTTAAAAATTTATATGAAAAACTACAGAAACAAGTACAATAAGCAAACGTTTAAACAATCACAAACCAAACAAAATAAAAACAACAACAGCACAACACTCAAGTTTATAAAATATTTTACCCTCAACTATGCAAGAACTGCAAAGAAGAATTCCCATCAACCGGAACAAGACATCCAACTGCATGGTCGATATTTGCGCACTTTCTGATGATCGTCTTGATTTTCAGCCGTATACATACCAAAAAATAACGCTATTGAATACTATAAGCCATTTCATAAATAACAAGTTATGCTAAGGTGCATTTATAAAAACAGTTAAATAAATGATATGACTTTTCTTAGAAGCATTCAGTTATTCAAAGAAGGCTACACCGACAAATCTTAACGTTTAACGGTTCCAACAACAACAACAATAACCTTTATTTGCCATGGTAGCATTTGTTACAGACTATAACGTGCGATAAAGCATCGGTTAACAAGATGGTTATGAATATTTCGTAATGATATATTTGCTTTGATATTTCTATGGTTAAAAATAGTCAAACAATTCATTTTAACATTTTGAAGTAAAAATATTTTTGAGAGGAAATGCACAATATTTGTTGTATTAGTATTTTCTGCAAATACATATTCTTCACAGCCATAGGTAAGGATAGGTAAAATTGTATGATCAAATAGCTTAAATTGTAGATCTATTGGCAGATTCAGATTATATATTATTTTGTAAACTAAGTGGAGTGCTTTTTTGCTTTAAATGATATTTCGCTTTATTGAACGTTCTAGTTGGACTAAATACAAAACCGAGATATTTATAGTTATCTACTGTTTCTAATAATTCATCGTTATTCTTAAATGAATAGTTTCTCCATGTTCTCCTGTTGGTGCCGAATATCATAAGCTTTGTTTTCTTTATAGTGATGTGGAGTTTCCATGTATTACAATATTATTCAAAATCATTCAAACATTTTTGAAATTTATTTGCCGACCTAGCAATCAAGATGGTATCGTCTGCGAATCATTCTATTTAAAAGCGTATGCTTGAAATTCTCGAAGCGTGTTTTTTGATTACATTGAATTTATCACATCCTTTAATTCTAAGAAGAAATGTATAAGCCAGATCATGCAATTATTGCAACTTGTTTGAACTAGCTATTGATATTGTAATAATTATGTCATTTTTTTACTTGAGAACTTGGCGAAGTAGTTCTAGGTACAAATGCCATATATGCCAGTTTTCGTCTTTTCACTTTTGTCGAGAGCAAAACTGTGAAAGAACGAAAAGTTGTCACTGACATTTGACATGTTTTCAAAAATATATAAGCAGAAAATTAAGAAATACAATTAACTCTGTATTTATAAATATGAAAATACCAAGAAATGCAAGAACGTTTGAGCTCTCTTGCTGAAATTTTATAATGACTATGGAATGCAAGAATGCCTTGTATACTTTACGATTTCTTTTTTTATTTACTTATAATTACCACAACAATACTTTCTAAAGGTGGAAATGCTTCACTTACAAAAGGACAACATATGATACGAACGTATATTTGAATAAGGTGGAATAGAAGGGTGTTTTAGAAGGTTCTTAATGCTGGTAACGCAAACATGTATGCGTTATTGAGATATTCAATATGTTCCAAATATTTACTTCATATATTATATTGAATGACTAATTAACGATAGGCGGAAAAAAATGAAAGTTGGGAACACAATGTTTATTGTTTGTCTGCTGGTAACGTCCATATTATTTCTTTTTGCACTTTTAAAAATGTTTGTAGACTATGAGATCAACTTCAAACTAATATTGTTTATTAGATCTCTCATTTTGAACATAACAGTAGTGAAAGGTCATCATTATTATTGAATCGTACTTCAAGGAAGTATATCAAGATCAAATTTATGACATATTCAAAGAATTTAATATTCCACTCTTCACCCAAGAAGAAAACTTTGTTTTCAAAATGAGCTGATTTTTTACTGTTTAAATGTCACATCACTTTTCTTTTTGGATCTGATTTTATTAACAAATGCTTATTAAAAATTAATTGTAAATTGTCTTCTAGAGTAATTGTTTGTTTAGCTTTTGTCTTACAAAATAAATATCCATAAGCAACCCAGTTATGAACTAAAGACATAGGGATTTGTCTCCCTTACTTTACAGACCAGAATTTTAGTATTGTTAAACAGAGTGAGTACAATGAGATGCCTCTCCATAACTTTCTGATGTATCCATGTATCAATTATACTGAAAAGTGACTTTTAAAGCAAGATATATATTTTCTTACATGTATTTTATCATGTATACACGTGTACATTGTAGTGTCATAACATCTCGTGCGTGACCAGATTGAATTATACCCATAATAAAGAACCGCTGCCCAAACTATTTAAAGTATACTTCTCAAATAAGATACCGAACTCAGACATAAACAATAATGAGTGAAAAGGGCAAAGCAAAAAATGGCAAGTATACAAACGAAGCAAGTACAGCAATTGATAGTGAACAAAGAAAAAGAACACGCGATGAGTTAAGCGGCGTTAGTGAGCATGAATTAAACATATCAAACCAGAACGGAACAAACAAACAAAACAAACCTTAAAAGAAAAAGAGTAAACTCACCCGAATAAACATATTTTCCGGAAGAAACACAAGAACTGACAATACACATGCAATTAGAACATTAATGTAACAATTAGAAGCAATGGACAAGAAATCATCAAATGTACTTACGATAGACGACAGCTACATTCAAGATACAGTAGGAAAAAGTGTCGAGAAAAAACTCTAGACAGAAAAAAATACTTCAAAAGACGAAGTTGCTTTAGAAGAAATTGTTGAAAAGCTAGTAGAAAACAAAATTAACAAAATAAAATAAGGTTTAGAAAAACGCATCGATGTTTCAGAAGGGCAGTTATTTGAAAAGGCAAAAGAAAACGAAAAATTGAAAAAAAGAGATCAATGCCTTAATTAAAAAAGTAGATAAGAAACAGGAGAATGTCAAACTATGACATGATACAAACAAAGAATCGATTTAATGACCTTGAGCAATATACAAGGAACAATAGCATTATAGTGTATGGTCTCCCGGCCAATGACGAGCACGAGACTCCATCAAATACACTTTCTTGAAAGAAATGAAGGACCTGCCTATTGATGTTGATAAGACTGAAATAGATACAGGGCACCGTATTGGCCGTTTTCAAACAAATAAATCAAGACCTGTGATCATCAAATTTATATCACGACTGACAAAAGTTAAAGTGATGAGGAACGAGAAATCACTTTGGCAAAGGAAAACTTTCGTTAACGAGGACTTAACGCGTCTAAATCAGCAGGTGTTTACAGCGATTAGACTGAAAGCGCAAAATGAGTTAAAGTCAGTCTGGACTAGAAATGGCCGTATTATTCACAAGCGCTACGACGAGAGTACATCGTATGTCGAATTCGAAGACTACAACCCATGGCTCAAACTACCGTGTCCTCAGATACATCATCAACGGTAGACTACCCTTTTTTGTTGAACAGTTTACTATAAGCTGATGTTATTGACTCTTAGTAAATCCTTATAACAACATCAACATAATCTTATATTGCATTGCCATGCTTTATAAAAGGGACTCTTACTATAATCATATACTTATATTTCAAATGAATGAAATGCAACATATTATTATGACATTTTCTGTAATATGCATATAGCGTGACATACTCCCTCATTGTATTGCAAGTTGTTTCTCAGATACATAACATAACGTATATTCCGTATGTATTATTATTTTGCAGTTTTATATAAGTTACTCTAGTTCAATTTAGCTTCAAATATCTTATGTCATTAACATGTTTATCAGAGACCAAATACATATATTTTAATATCAGAATTATAAAGAAAATGACGAAAAAGGAATATTATAATATATAAATATTGCATGGCTTCCAGTGTGGCAGTAAATATTGTCAACATGAGGGAAAAACTGTTTCCCGAGGCGATATGGATACTGTCACACCGGAAGCCATGCAATATTTATTTTATTATACCGAACATAGTTACATTTATATACATATATAAGATTTTTACCATTACATAACTTTTAAATTTAATCAATTTATTCTGTAAATATTGTTTGTTTACATTATTAGCTGTCATTTTGTTGCAAATGGCGTTTAGAAGCAATGCAAACACCGGTTGTAACCAGATTAACAACACATTTTAATAAGCACTTTCCACCTCAGCCTTGGGAAACCAAAAAATGCCTATTTTTAGACATTTTTGTACTTTTGAAATCTTTATAGACTCAACTAATGTATTTCCATCGACCTCCGTATGAGAGACAAAAGGTTAAGAATTCAGTTTCCACTGCCTCTGATGTCCTGACAAAAATATTATTATATTTTATTTTCATATCGTAGTTGATAACTTGAACGGTTTAGGGCATGCAATTTTATTTATTGTGCGGGCATCAGCTCTTATTATTAATGCGGCCATTAAAACTTATAAAGCGCACGCGCATCTTTTCTGCGCATGTAAAATTACTTTGCCAGTCAACATTACCGGGCAATATTTAAAAATATTGACCGCTCGGGTATAGGGAATTTAACTTTTGGTTTGTACTGCAATAATAAGACATGAATGTTATTTTCTTACCTCGTAGCTCAAACTGCTAAATTTGTTAGATACCATTAGATACTTAATTGTATTAAATACAAATATTGCTGATGATAGAGTATCCAATCTTAATGGTTTTCATATCGTTTTTCGGAAATTGTTATAAATATTGGAGTAAGATAACCAAAAAGTATTGTTTCTTTATACGAAAGCTTGTGTGTATTTTTAAAAAGTTTTTCACATGTCATTATTATATAAATATCATATGGCAGCATGTGTGACATTGATATTGTCAACCCGAGATCAGAATGTCACCCGAGGCGTTAACTGACTGCTGACGATGCTACACTCTTCAACAATGGAAATGAATCGTCATACAAGAAGTTAATACATTCAATTTACGAGTTTGGTATAACGTCATTCAAGAAAGAAATCTCATTGATAGAAGTCGTTTTACATGGACCTCTACGTCAGCAAAAACTCTAGGAATCACATTTACAAACAATAATTCATTATATTTAGCCAATAATATTTTACCTAAAGTACAAGAATTCAAAAAATGTCTAAAACAGTGGTAACACAGAAAATTAACCCTGCTTGGAATGGTCTCTGTAATTTAAACATTAGCTCTTCTAAAATTAGTTTTCCCTTTCACTGTGCTACCAAATCCACCCGATCATATGATAGATGATATCACAAAATCTATGTTTACCTTTATTTGGGATAATAAATCTGATAAAATCAAACGAGAACAAATATATTGTTCCAGGAAAAACGGTGGACTTAACCTTCCAAATGTTAGATACTTCTTACATGCTATTAAAGCAAGCCGGGTAAAAAGACTCATTGATAAAAATACTCTAGGTAAATGGAAAATAATTTTTAACAATGTATTAGAAAAGAACGGTGGAAGTTCTATACTTTATTGTAAACTTGAAAAAATTGACATTAAAGGCATATGTGACCATAACGTATTTATTCATAACTTCATGCACTCATGGAATATATCAAAGAGCCGTTAATTAAAAGGATATTTGTTAATGATCTTGGTGTCATATTTATTTATTTTGCTTCATACGACAATTGTGAAATTGGGAAATAAACACATAGTTGAGAAAATAAAATTTATCCGTTGATATAAATTCAATAGTATTCAAGGTGTGACTAAGCCTTTAATGAAACGGGCTGCATAACTCAAATGTCAAACAGCACGTACTGGGTGTAAGAAGCAAGCCAGTGATACATATTTATAAATCCGCTTCACAAAACATTCAATTAGTCAACATTACCGTTTACCTACATTTATAAAATGTGTACCAAATATCAAATGCAAGATGCCAAGATATCCGCAAATATTTAGTTTGTGTTCGTTTCGCCTTTGTCTTACAAAAGGAACTTAAATTAGCACATAGCAAACCGATGTTAATAAACAAATCTTGAATAACAGATATATAACAAAGACGTAATGGTTAGCCAAAATTGAAGTTTAGACTAGTATTTGAGTGACAATCTTTCAGCCACTGGGGTTATACTGATGATAAATATGGCTAAGTTTTTTTAACTTCTGACACAATATTTGAAACCTTCCCAAGGACCTCGCAAAGTCGACCGATGGACAACAACCAACGAACCACAATGACAATGGTAAAATGATGAACATGCAGGATTGTACTTGTACCACTAGAAAGGGTGATTTATTGACGGGTTTCTCATACATAGTAATCTTGAATGATAAATGGTATTCCAGATGACGATGGATATGAAGAATTTTAGGTATTTGAAGTGGACTAGGATACGGTTTTGTTCGCAACCCGGGACACGGTGCTGTTGATAAAAGCCCTCGTTAGTCATTGGAAGTAATTTGACCATGTGCATTTTGCGCCCCAAAATGCATTTGTGAGCGCCCGTACATTGGAAAAAGCATGTATGTGCCTATGTAAAAACAAATTTTTAGATAGAGTTTAGTTCGCGCCGAGGACTACATTACTATCAATAAAATCCCTTTTTAGACATGAGTGTAATTATGGGATTTTGCACTCAGAGCCATTTAGTTCATTTGCAAGCGCCTCCGTAGGCGATATCATTCATTTTGCTTGGTTGTACTTATGTGAAAAAAATAATGCGAGATGGTCCAAGTCCGGACTTGGGACTTGATTAACTCGTGTCCTGGGACATAACTCTTCCTACTTTCCAACATGGGACGTAACTTTATCATTTGCAATAAGCGCCGACGCATGCCTTTGCTAACGTCAAAAAATAACAAGGTCACACACACATTAACCAAGTAACACACAAGAAAACTTAACTTCTTATTTATGTTATTGTCCCAATAATGCCGACACCTTAACATGGTTAGATCTCTTTTCATTCTATTAAATTTAATCAAATTTTGCTTCAAAAAAATGTTGCTACCATATAATTTTCAAAATGTCATAACTAAAACAAATAAAAATAATACTTAATAAAAAAACTGAAAATAGAAACCAAATTATTAGATTTAAAAATAAAATAAAACTGTGTATAAATGGACTAAATAGTACTGCGGTAATAACGTTTTGTTTTATTTGATTGTACAACTGCATCGTTCTATCTGCTAATGAAGTCCTGGTTAATCACCTATTGTATTGCACTCTACTAACATTGCCATTTCAATTAATAATCCCATGAACAAGACAATATGTCTTAACAAGTCTGCTACGTCTTTGGATTTTTTTTAAGAAAGATTGACCTGTATAAAGGGAAAAATAAGTTCAGTGTATGTCCGAGAGTAGTGTCAAACTTTGTTGCATTTCTTCATGAAGATGACTTATACACGTATATAATCTTTCTTGTGAGTTTGATGGAAATAGAGCCACTTCGCTAAAACATTTGTGTTTTGCAACAACAAAAACATTAATAATATAATTTGCATGGCACCATTGACATATTTTAATATTGTTTGTCTGGCTACATTGAAAATCGGATCACATGTATTGCAAACACAGAATTTTCTGTTATAGATACAAAGAAAACGATTGCCATGTTTTATTCCAACCAAAGTGTTGATTTATTGCGTGCTACTAAAAAACAGAACATAACTGTTTTTAAAGTAAAACAATTAATTGCCAGGACTTAAAAAACATCTTCATATTTGGAATCTCCATTATAATATGATACGCTTTCTTTTCTTTTTTTGAATTGATGATCAAATTTAATGAAAATAAGACATAAAATTGGCCTGTTCACTTTGCTGGTGTATTTGACACGTTGTCTGGGTAGTCACTTAACCATGTTAAAAAACGCACTTTAATTAAAGTAATACTTCTGCCTTCATTGGAGAGTTTGAGCAGTTATTAACATTTGTTCCACGCGGGGTGTGCAGTATCTTGAGCAATCATTGCTATTATTAATTATCTGATACGCTTCGCTTGCGACTTCTTTGATATTACAGAAGGCTGTGACATGTACAACATATCACTCTTTCGTATTGTTACAACGACAAGCTTTCATGTCTAGTTATATGTGTTTAGTTGTTTAACTCCTAAGCTTTGCATTGAGATTGAAATAAAGTATTGAAGCAACATTGAAATTGCCACAGTGTTAAGAACAAAGTGAGCGTCTTATCAACAATAGTTAATCGTATCGTATTTAACGATCGTAAACACAAGTTACGAAACTTGCGATTTTAAGTTGCGACTGTCTTATCAAGCGCATCGTAAATTCGATAGTAGATCGTAACCTACGATGTCGTAAACAGAATAGTACGCATGCGCACTGTAGATGTTTTGATCTTCAAAAGGGAGGTTTTACAGCAAAATCGTTATCGTCTGTAAACAATCCCAATGGCGACTTCAAGAAAAAGGTCACATAATTGGACTGAATTAGAGCGAAATGCTTTAATCGACATGATTATGTCCGCGAAGACTACCCAGTCTGTATCATGGAAGGAAGCGGCTGAAATGTAAGTCCTTTTCATGTAAAGTGAATTCAAAGTGATAGGTAAACTTAATATGTGATGTTCGAGGACAAATAGTGGAAATGTCAACTGAAGTCTCGATGATATTTCTATCACATTTAAAATTAAATGAGAGTAATTGATATATAATTCCAATATACAAAAACATTGCCATATAAAACAAATATAGAAATCTGCCAACGTACAATTATTTGAACTAAGGCAGTCATCGAAATTAGACCTTGGGATCAACAAACCCGAATTATTATACTATTGCTTGGCATCAATTTTTTTAACAAGCCCTGCTATTTACAATTCAGAATTTGAGCAAGCCCAATACCATTTTACCAGTGCACGGCTTACAGGCTTGTGTTAATTTTGACCACTGCTAAGGAAATTGTTATAGTGTAAACAGTGTTGGTGGGCATGGCCGGGATGCTGGAGAAGTGAAGAAAAAATGGATCGACTTGAAGGTACAATATTTACATTAACACTTCATTCCTAAATGATGGTTGTTGTTTATCAATTTCACATTATTTCTGTATAAAGTGCTATGGAATTTCCCATCAATATCACATGCGTTTGTTTGTTACTTTTGTCCTGTCATCCTTCGGACTCCGTCAGTATCATAATTGTTTCTTACTGAATATTTTCGTGAAATAGTTTCATTTTGAAAAACAGATTTCTCCTTTCCAGGTCCTTGCAACCATACCAAAGGTGTCTGTTTCGGGGATAGAAGGGGGGATCGACACTAGTGGTAAGTTTGTGTTACAAAATAAACAGCATGCCCTGAACTGATAAGTACCTCAATGAAAAACGGAAATATATTAACATGTATTTGTTATTGTGACAACATAAATATGGGTTAATTGTAGGGTACAGACATGACAGCATTAGCCTGTTTTGTATTTTAATACATTTATTACTACAAATAACTGACAACCACTTGTAATTCACCATACATAACAATTGAATGGCATCATGTCTTCAGAGGTCCCGGCAACTTCACTTGATGTCAAGACAGGAGAGGTCTCATCACGAGAAGGAACAGGGAGTGGTAGGTTGAACAGTTCCAATAAATGAATTCAAATCCAAAAAACATATGACTTAAGAAATACCAGTCGAACATCAGTATCTTGTTTACTTGTACATGTACAATTGACTCATCTCTCTGTATTCACTTGCAATATGTTTTGTTAACACTTTAAGAAATTAGAACTGGAACTTTCATTGTTTAAAAAAGAGATGTTTCATGATAGGAAATAGGAAGACTTAGGGAATTCGATTCCTTATGACAAATTCAACAATATTTAAAGTTGCACTCTCACAGATTGGCCATAGTGACAAAAAAGTTCTTGGAACAAGCTAATTTTTGGGTAAATATCTGAAAACAAGTTATATAAGACAGGTGACAAAGATCAAATTGTAGTTTTTTAAACATTTATATTTGTAATTTATGGCAGTTTTTCACAATTGAAATCTGTTATTTGTTTAGTTTTACATTTATGAATGAATTGAAGGCTTTGATGCCAATATCGGCTGATTTCGAGATGCAAATTTAAAAAAATGTGGAAACTGTCTATCTGTGAGAGTGCAGCTTTAATTAAATAATTGAGTAAAGTGCAGTGTTAACTGCGTTACTGATGTACTGTACATCCTTGTAAATACATTCAAAAATAGATCATAATATTCATGTAATTAAGACTTTAAGTGATGAATGATATCATGTCATAAAATTGTAAATATCTTTTTGCAGACATCACACCAGGACCATCCTCAACAGCCAAGAGAAAGTTGGAGGAGCCTGGGAAGAGCGGAGAAAAGAAAAAGAAAATGGAGGAAGAGGATTTAAGTCTGAGGATGGTTCTTGCTCAGGAGCAAACAAACTCAATATTAAAAGAAATAAGCAACAGCTTAAAAGAAATTGTAAATTTAAAAAGAGGCGAACAACAATTTAGTGTTTTTGAACAATAACTTTTGTATATGATGTCATTGTGTAAGCATTTCTATTATCCGGAAAACGTTTTTTGCAAATTGATAATTGAAATGTATTTAAAAAGTTATTATTTCTTGTGAATGAAATTGAGCTTTGGCATAATTTAAATGATCTCGTTATAGATGAAAAGTAATATGTTGACATAATGTAAAAATAGATGATGATCATTGCAAGAAGTATCCCATAAGTCACATTTATCTCTTGAAATTAAGAAATTATACATTCAATTGAAAAGTACATACATTTAAAACAGAAATTTTGTAAAAACAGAAAAAACTTTGTCAGGGATCTATATTTTTTATCTTAAAGGGACTGTTCACCACTATGCTATGAAGGCTTACTTTAAACGAGTGGTATATTTAAGCTGTATACCTAACTTGTTAATATCATGTGATAACAACGACTAGCCAATCACGCATTAGGAATGATTTCTACTAGGTAGACATACCCAGTAATATTTTTTAATTGAAAAATACATAATAACTGCTAAATAAATTATAAACTATGAGGAACTCTAGTTTATAGTAAGTTTCAATGCATCGTACACATTAATACCAAGTTTATGTCAGTTTTCGACAATTTTCTTGCAAATTGATCATCTGGTGCAAAGTTACTTTAACAATCCTGACCCCAATTTCTTGAAACTTAACAGGCTTTAAGTAGTTCCTTTTATTTTGCAAAATATCAAATTTAAACTAGATTTTTATAAATAATAATTTGTTATTCCTATTTACAAAATAAATAACTTCCATTAACAGGCTTAACATTTTAAAAGAAGTTTATACAGCATGTGCTTGAAAAGATCAGTAATATTTAGCGAAGTTAAATCATATTATAACAAAATTGAGCAGTTTTGAGGAATTGGGTACTGGTATTGAAATATACTTTCACTTTAATGGAACATGTTCACAATTCTGCGACGCATGGTCTGTCCTTGTTCATTCTGTTGTGCAATTTGGCAAGCTGCTTGAGCATTGTCATTGTCATTATCCATCATCATGTCAGCTGGAAATGGAACATTGTTTTCGATACAAAAGTTGTGCAACTTTACACATGCCACAACAATTTTGCAACATTTGGTTGGTGTGTATTGTAGCGCTCCTTCTGATCTATGTAGGCATCTGGAAAAGTTACATGAAGATAATGAACATTGTGTGTATAAGTATACAATTAACTGAAAATGACATCTGTTTAAGTCTCATTGCATCTCATTCATTGCAATCTGTGTTTGAAATATTCTCAACTTTAAAACTTTATATATTTATTATTGAAGATTTACTAGTTTTTGATTCATAACACATTTCATCCTTTCCTGTTCTTTTATTGAAATATACTGATGGATTATTGATACATTGTTATTTAAAATATAATTTTACTGTTTTCACTGATTTTATCGTATAATTGTAAATAGCTTAACATAAACACATGCAATGCTGAGAAGAAAAAAATGACATCATTTAATTTCGTATCCAGTATGACATCATTTGTTGGTGATATCCCAATTAAATATCCATTAACTTTTGTAAGCAGGAAAGGTAAATAATTATTGTATATATTCTTTTATTGCAATATATACAACATTTTGAACATCAAACATACATATTTCACTACTGGACATTCGTGAAATATAAAAAAAATTGTGCTCACTCATTAATTATATTGCTATATATCTAACACTGAAAATTACAAATATATCTTATACCTGAAACGGGATTTTAGAAGTCCGAAACTCCTCTCAATCACTATACGTCCCCTGATTTGGGCCTTGTTGAAGGCAACCTCTTGTGGAGTGGTAGGATTGAGTAATGGGGTCAGTAGGTATGGACGGAGTGGATAACCGCCATCACCAAGTAAAATGCCTGTCTGGTTGGTCTCAAGGTGGTCCTAGATTCAAAGCCCAGCAAAACAACAAATTAGTGCATGGTCCAGTTCAGTTAAATATTATAATTATTGATGTGTTTGCATATGTTCTTCCCTATAACTTGCACTCAATTAAATGTTTAATTTCTACAGGATGACAGATAAGAATTGTTTTTACTGAAAAAGAAAACAACAATGTTTGTGATAATGATTTAGCTTAAGTACACAATAACCTTTAGTGTAGATACATCAAACACAGCTGCATCATGCTGGGAACCTGGCCATCTGGCTACAATGTCAGTGAATCTGTAAATATTTGCAATCTATAATTAATGTATTACTAATTGAATTTTTATAGATGATTTTATTGTGATAAAGAAGAAATGAATTAAGATATTGTTATTCATACCAATGCAAGTCTTTTATTCCAATTGTAATATGACTGTTTCATATTCTAGTAATTTTTTATGTTTTGTTTATGATGTTTCAAATATAAATTAGATATATACAACATTATTTACATTGACATGATTTAAGTTACATTTGCAGGGACTAGCACACCTATGGAATTTGCTTAATTTATTTGAAAGTAATAGATGTCCAATTGAAATTCAATGCAATAAAAACAATGTCTATTTATTTTGGGCCATTCACTCATAAATTGATGTGTATACATTGACAAACTGTACTATATTAAGCAATCACTCCATATTACTCATGACATGTACCACGCAATTACAAAAAATCCCATAACATTTCATTATATTTTTCTAAGGCAAGGATAAGATATTATCATATCATTTAATGTTTTTTCCTTTTCACAGTATTTGTACTTATTTATTTAAATTACCTCATTTCATGGTCACATACAGCCATGACATTGATGGCATGGTAACCCTTCCTGCATATGAAGGCAACCCCATTGTCCTTAGGAGCAAGAATAGGGACCAATGTTCCATCCACTGCTCCTGTAACAATACACTTTGTTGTTGTATGACTAAGAAATGTTTTTAAAGTATTTGTTGCATTATTTTTAGTGTACTTATAGTGTTATTTAATGTTTCTTGTTTGATGTATGTCTGCAATAAACATTGAGGATAATTATTATCTTCATGTAAAAATTTCATCCATTGTATGTTTCGAATATTTTATACAATGCCTTAAAGCTGCAATCTTACAATTTGATTTCTGGAAACTAGTGATACAATACTAGTGATATATTCAAACATATATGTTATTTGGTTTTAAATTACCTATGATGTTGGGTATCCTGCACTTCCTGAAAAATCCCACTTTTGTCCTTAATACCTCATCTCTTGTGGATGGTAACCTGTTAAATATTTTTGAAATGTATCTATACATGTACAACATTATGACCATATTCATGTAAGTAATTTGGAAAACTGTAATTGTTACTTTGTTTAAAGCTGCACTCTTGTAGATTGCCAGTTTGGTAATGTTTGTTCTTATGTTTTGTTCCAGAACCAGCTGATTTTGGCATCAGTGCATTTAATTCAGTCATAGGCAAAGCAATCACGATATAGTAGATCTGATTTGTTGGGAAAACTGCTTAAAATTCGTAGAGCTAGTAATTAATGCTTTTAGCTGTAAAAAAAAACAATTTCCAACGTTAGTATGGAAAACTGCGCCCTGATCATTTGTCCGCAGAATTAAATCACTAGAATTTGCACAAAAATTGGCTCATTTGAAGACAAGAAAATGAAACATTTTTGAAAATATAATATACTTTTTTAAAAATGATCTGTGACAGTGCAGCTTTAAAGTGTCTCAATCAGAGAGTTTATGGTGACTGCAATGTATAAGATTTTAGTTTCATTTTGTTTTAGTCAATTTTCTAACAAAATATGGTACCAATTTATAGCCTATTTACTATTTGTAGCGATGAAATAAAACCTTTTTTCGAAAATCCATGTCTAAAACATTTTACAACCATTATGAATAACAATAGATATTCAAATAACTGTATCCTAACAAATATTTATCAATGTTATTGATAAACACTAGTGTTGATGATGTTTTGTCTCTGAACAGATAATAAACCTTTAAATGTGTCAGTGGTTACTTTCTGTTATTATATGTTCAATCCATTCCTTATGTTATAGACTGCATTAGCTTCAATGAAAATGTCAATATTACAAAATTACAATTACAGAAGAGATTCTCATATTCTTTGAACTAATAGAGTGTATATATAATATACAGCTTGGTCAGAAGTTCCTGATTTCAATATCCATTTGAAGATTTGTAATATATTCATGGTTTTCCTAAATTTTAACCCATATATTACCTTACATTTCCAATGTTTCTGATAACTGCATCCAGAAAATCATTAAACACCCTTCCAGCTGTAGCTTTTGATATGCCATGAATGTCGGCAGACTCTGACAAAAAGTTTCCTTTTGAGAACATCCTCAGCCCTACAAGGACCTGAAAACTTCAAACATATTACATATGTATTTGACGGTTAATTTTAGTATTTTAATGATGGTCAACATGCCATATTTAATAGCTAGATTGAGCTGATAGGTAAAGAAATGTAATTCAATATAATAAATATTTTTGCAAATAAAGTAATACTGTCAGTCTGTGAGAGTGCAACTTTAACCAAGTGCAATGTAAAGACAATGAAATGAAGAAATATAAAGATAATTATATAGCACCTGCTCAGAAATTACAACCATTTACACAATTATTTACTTGATAACAGAACTTAACCAATTTTACCTCACACACACACACGCACGCACGCACGCACGCACGCACGCACGCACGCACGCACACACACACACACACACACACACACACACACACACACACAGCCGACTTCAAACAAAATAAACAAAATCAATCTTATTTAATTCTACAGTACATTTAGTACTATTGATATCATGAAAATACTATATGGTTATGAACCAGTCAATTGTAACCACGCACCCCCCCCCCCCCCTCCAGGTCCGGCGAATAGCAAGGACTTTGACTTTTGGTCCAGCCAACCCGGCTAAAAACAGGGGGACAAACAGATGGTAAAATTCCCCCCAAATGCCCCTGCACCCCAGGGACACTAGGTAAGGCCTATTCCCCGCTATATTTAAAGCGAATACAAACTACCGCATTCACCCGGCACTGCGGGGCCACCTGAAAGGTAAAAACACGGTTCATTTCCCCGATGTATACCCCAGACCTGCGGGGGGGGGGGCGTTGTTACAATTGACTGGTGCATTACTTTAATTGAAAAAAGTTATCACTTTCCTTTCAGTTATGACATAGTTTTATGTTCCATCTGTAGTACATGCATAACCATGAGAAATCATGTTCATAGTAAAACATGTTTTTTCGTGGAAAAGCTTTTAGATCTACTCCACAGAATTTCCACTTTCAGCACAGTATTTTGTTCAATAACGCCATTTTTTTCCTGTGTTTGCCTCCATCTTGGTGTCATGATATGTCCATAAGATAAATGCATAGGCGTTTATCAATATCCATCAAACACATACACTTAATAATTATCAGAATATTCGACCAAAATTATTTAACAGTGTTTAATATTAAACTTTCATGTTTCAACTCTTGATCTGAAGACAGTGAACTGTGACATATTAACTCAAACGTATGTTACTGTAGTAAATTTTTAGTACGATGACAAGAAATATTTTAATTCCTTCTTGAATAAGCACATCATTTCAGGTATAAACATATTTAATGTTAAACCGCCCAACGTTAAACTAGTTGAACTTGTGATGTTTACTTTCTTTTCACTGACAAGTTAGGTCAAGGTCACTGGATGGTACAGTAAAAAGATAAAAAGGTTACATTATACTTTTACATAATAATATAACGGAGAGATACCACCATATACAGTTGGAAGACCCGTTTGTTAAAAAACAAACATTTTTTTAAATTATAATATACCTTCGTCATTGATGACACTGACATAGTTCTATTCGTTGAAGGCTCCAAATCTGCGTGCAGTGCTGCCTCCAGCCGTAAAATGGCGTCTTTCGTCAACCTGTAACGCCCAACGCATTCCCAATCGGGCACATCGGCGATAGCGACCACCCTTTCCTTAAAAACTCGCGGTCGTCGGGCATTTTGTCTCTTCGCAACGAACAGGGCGGCCATTTTTAATAAACTTACGACAAGGCTAACCCAATCGTAAAGTTACAATCGCAAGTTACGAAATCGTAACGTTACTATTACTTACGATTCTTAGTAAGACGCTCGGAAAATCGTAACATGGTGTTACGATGCGTTTACGATTACGATTTACGCTACGACCGTTGATAAGACGCTCCCATAATGTATGCCATTCAAAGTATTATTCTTGTCAGCTTCTGCCTAAGAGTGACGAATTTTCAATGCTGTAAAATTGTCTTGTAACATATATTTAGCCTTATCTGGGTGAAAAGATGCTAAATTAATTATTTTTAATATTTTTATATCAGCAAATATATACATTATTTGGTGGACATTTGAATACATTATATTACATTCAACTCACGGATATTGAATACGTGTCCGTATGGTAGAGACGAAGGTTTTTAACAATAGAAAAAAGTATAACCTTTAATTTGATGAAACCCACACCTAACACTATTAAACAACGGATTCAATACATTAACCTACATTATCGAGACTTCGTTTTTTTATCCAGTCGAAATGTCAATGAAATCACCAAAAACAAATAAGAACCAAATTATGAGCTCATGTGAAGAAAAGACTTGGAATCATTCAAAGACCTGGACCCATTTTGTAACATTCAAAATTGCCGCGATAATTGATTATTAAATTTAAATCAGTGTCGAGTTTTGAATTTAAACTATGTTTCAATCATGTATTGACCCAATTTCATTAATTTTGATTACCGTGGTGATGCACAAATGGTAAGAAGAGCACAATTTACGGATAAAAAAGGTACATATTCCATGTAGTTTTGAACATCATTTACCTCAATTTCTGCACAGGTTATGTCATACATAAGATCAACACAACGTTCTATTGTTGGCATTTCTTGTAGAACTGAATCTTAAAATTGGGATTCAGATAGAGCAGGTTTTGGCAGTTTTCTTAATGCGTCAATACGTGAAAAACTGTAAGGAAGTATGCGTGCTAAGTGTGCAAAACACGGTATTTAGTCTGAAGGTAATAAGAAGATGTAACATTTGTTAGCACTTTTCGTCATTTTAACCTGTCTCTTGATGTACAACGAAAAAGTTTGCCTGATGTTAGGTCGATATCTAGGGATACATCACATTGAATGTAAATATCTTTGGGGGAGCACCACTAACTACAAAGTGGATCGATTTAGGACGTTGCCCTGAAATACTTGACAGTTAGCTTTCTTAATTTAAATATGTTTCGATTTAAATTGTAAAATAGAAATACCATTAATCTCCAAAAGGCTTTTCCCCTTAAGCATCTTTGTAACAAATTAAGCATACTCTGCTTCAAATCTATTTGTATGCTTGAGTGGTCTTCGTCGCTCTGTATGTTTGACAACCCCGTTATTGGTATGATTACTATCAAAGGCTAGTTGATGAACATATATTATTTTGATCAGAAAATGCCTCATTTATTAACGGTAAATAAAATTAAAAATAAACGTCAAGATCGACTGGCCTAATTATGGAACGTAATGACTTAATGCAAAGTACAAGGATGTGGTCTAGGATGCCATCTCTATATCATAGATTGAGAAAAAAGGAAATATCTCAGAGATAAAATATTTTCTGCTGGACTGGAAATTTCGGTCTAATGTAACATGGACTCCTTGAAAAATAAACATTGCTAAATTTCAAAGAAAGTGAGTGGCAAAACTTTCTTTTATTGTTTAACTTAATTTTTATTTTAATTAATTTTAGGGAACATATTGTTGTCATAAACATAAGGGTTGCAAGGTTACTGTTTAAAGGAATTACACGAAATATGCAATGGTTGAGTCCGAGGTCGAACATGCAACTTCCTAGAGGTTGGTGAATCCATTTATATGCAATGAAACTAGATGTCCGAGTAAGAACTAAGTAATGTAATTCAATAATTCAATAAGACAAGAACGTATATATACAGGGGATATTGGACAGTAGATTTTTTTCTCAAAGAATAGTGGGGATGGGGGTATCGGCGGGGACGTCGAACTTGTTACACAGGAAGCACTCTTGGCTAGCTTTTAATCACTTATTACAGATGCTTAGAAATCGACTGACTTGGGAGTTTAAGAAAGCATCCCCGCTATAGTGACGTATAACACCGATGTAATCTCGCTTTAATACTAATACAATGTTAGTTGTAGAGCGGAAACAGCGAGGTCGAACTAACAATATTAGAGCAATAATTCGCTAAGTCTTTGAAACATTGAATTGCAAAATAGGAACAACGAGCTTTTCACGCCGTAAACCGCCTTAGAAAACGCAAGCATTTAAAAGGTTCATGAAAATATACTGATCAATTAAATTTACAAAGAGACCTGTTATAGAGGGCATTGGTATTTTCAGCTACAGCAAAATTAAGTAAGAAGCTACTACTATTAAGGTAGCTACAGTCAACAAACTGCATATTAGCATGCACTTATATTTATAAGCATCAAAAGTAATATTCGATACCTGACTAGTGCATAAGTTAAAAAGTTATGGCCCTTGAAATAGCAAACTCTTGTATTTTCTCCTTGTAGATTTGAACTCATGACATACATTACACGTTACAAAGTTCAGTTCAAAAACTTTTATCAACTAAGATGTGTACAATATGATTATAAGTAACTAGCATGCGACCATTTTGCAACGCACGATCGATTAGCAACCACATATTGACTTTCAAATCTTGAATGACAAATTCAAAACATGGACGCAGTGGCAGGCCCACAATTCTAAGCTTAGAACACGTCTGTGTTCGCACTGACAATTTTTCAGCCACTGGGGTGTAAACTGTTAAAAAAGTAGCTTTGTTATTTTTATTTCTGGTGTTATGAGTTGAACTGAGCCCAGGACTTAGCAAAGTAGGCACAGAGACAGATCCAACCAGCCGCAATGATACAAGTAAAGTGTACTTAAAAGGTGACATTTTCAGTTTTTAATGCCGGTTGTGCAAACCTGTTATTTGTTAGGGTTTCTGAGATATTTGAAGTTTGCCAAACATTTCTTATATATTGAACACTGGTCAGTTAATGACAGGAGGACAACCTGAAAGGTGGGTATGCAAGGTTTATTTTATGATTGCTGAGCGTGTCCAAGTTATTCCATTGCATGTTTTAGGATATTCTTAAACGTGGCCCCATCGTTCAACTTTAAATTGATAACGGTTATCAGATCTCGTATTTCAAACAGAACAGAAATGGAAGTTAAAACATTTTAAGAGTGTTTCGATTAGAAAGTTTAACTTTCAATTTGAAGTTTTAAACAATATTATGGATTCAAAGAACTAATAATACTCCCTGTTCCAAGAAGGAAGCATTGGTTTCAAATGTTAATGACTGTGTCTTATTGGTAAAGTAAATACAACGGCAATTTAAGGGAGTAGCTTGTATAATATTGGTTTTGATCTTGATTTTGGACGATTCAAAATTTGTTCAAATACATCATCAATTAAACGTTTCGATTGGATAGCATTTTGATCGGAGAGACACGAAATAGGTGTGTTTAGATAACATATTCCATTTTTAACCCAGTTTTTATTAAGACTGAATGCTCTCAAGGTTATGGTAATATTAGTTACATTGTAAGACGCTGAGGGATATGGGTTTGCACCCCAGCGGTTTCATACCATGCGAGAGCGAAACTGGAACGAATGTATCTCACCAAGTAACTTAATTTAGTATAATTTTTATACACAAATATAAATTTTCTATGCTAGACTTATTATACACTACAGTTTTTGTTTCAACATAAAACAAATACATAGAAAAGATAATCAGCTTTAGATGTGATTTAATTCTACACAAACCATATTTCATATATAGGATGTTGACATTCAGTGCGGTAAAAATATCATAAATTGACTCTAGATTGCATTTGTCAAAATTGCAATTCAAAAAGACTTTACCCCACAAGGTGATGACTAGCATATAGTGAGCCTTTTTCCAACTTAAACACTTAGCTCCTCTATATATCTGTCGCCCAAACAAGTGCGAAGAGAGAAATTTGTTTGGTTGCCTTTTTGATTTTTTTCGATTGTTGAAGTCATCGAATTATTAGGCCGCCATCTTTTTATGTTTTCTGCGGAGTATGAAAGTTACAGGGTTGTTATGAAACAGATTGCACAATTACAGGGGGTATGGATTATACACGTCGTGAAAATGGCCGCTTACAGCCAAATAGATAGCGTCATTCATGTCGGAGCTGATTGATTTACAGTTGGCTGGAACTCCCAGGGACTGACAAAAATACATCGAGCCTCGGAAATTCGAGCCAAGTGGGAATGGTTTCATTCAGAGGAAGCTAATCAGTCCTTAATATACAGGTCACGTCAACGAGAAAATCGAGCCAAACGAGTCCCAGCCAACGGCATTCGACTGTATATCTAACCGATAGAAACATATTAAATATATAAAATTTGTTTAGGCTTTTGTATCTAAAATGATTTTATTCAATATAATAGTTTTCATTAATTTAATATGGATAAAAAAAAATGTTTATCGTGTACCAAAGAAAATTAGAATTCCACTCCGAAGTAGAACGAGCACCGTAATCCAGAAGCAGAACATCTCGGCTTTTCCCACGGAGCTAAAACTTAATCGTCCAATGTTACAGGAGGTGGTCGAGATTTAAGAAATGAATTCCATTCACGAATTTGTATAAATGGTGATAAATATTGATCGAAATGCGTAGCAAAATGACAGACTTATATGTTTCAAGTTATGAGCGACTTTTAGTTTGACTTTACTTCAATTAATTATACGTCTCAACACACCCCTTCCAAAAAACAAGATCTCCGTTTGCACTGACGATACGAGTTTATTTGTGACAACAACAGATACAAGGGTTGGGCAACACACTGAACATTTATACACAAAAGTGTACTATAACTATTAACTTCAATGCATTTATATAATGCCATACCATCGATTTTACGTATTGTCATACAAAATGTTATATTCTTATAACGTGCACGTTTTTATACATATATCAGCCCCAAACTGAGCATGTCACTAGCCTATCGTAAAAATGTTTCTGATCAGAATATGAATCGGTAACGCATGAAAAAGATAAGATATATAATATATATATAATAAAATAGAATTTTATTCTCTGGGTTATTGGCCATCCAGGAAAAACCTCGCATATCTCTTTTAAACGTGCAAAGAAACCTGTATTAGTAGCAATGCTCGAAACACGTTTTAGTGTTTCTCAGACTTACCCCCAAACTATGAATATTTATATAAAAACTACAGACACAAGCTCAGTAGCAGACAGTTTAAACATGAACCAACGAATATATTTCAGCATCCAAACATCTAGCCTAAATCAAACTACACCTGTCTTTTAGAAGTATGTCCAGTACGTTTACCAAACTTTGCTCCAATTGCTCTATTCTACATGCTTTTATAAAGATTTTGTTTAATTGAAATTTGATAGAGTAGCTACGACACTCAGCCTCTGGACTCGGCAACCAGTTACAATTGTCATTTGCTAACAAAAACACACAAATTCAGTCAGTGAACCATTCACAAAAATGCTCGATTCTACAGCTTTTGAAAATGTTTCATGGCAACCAATGCCGCGGTCTTGAGACATAATAACTATTGACTACTACCCGTACTACCTTGGTAAATATATGCCAGAACCATACACAAAATATTGAATGAAACCGCCAAATTGTCAAGCAAATCCCCAAAGGGTCCTATGTAGCTCATATATATATATATATATCAATATGACGGTATTCACTCGTATAAACGTAAGTTCCTGGTTTAAAAATAAAAATGTCGTATGCTATATTTATGTCCTCGAATTTAACTTTTAACACAATTTATGCGAACAAGGATTTACATGCCTACAATTTTGGTTTTCCAGATTTCAGTATGCAACGGTCAGAGGAATTACAATCATAGGATTTTTGTTCATTTTATACACAACAGACTTTTTGACTAAAGATTGTATTTCTTTACTTTCAAAATCCGTGTTTTCAAGAACGAACTTATTGTTTTTCAACTCCACCTTGAATGTAGAAATTCTTCAAATCTTCACATAATGGGTTTAACCAAACATTTGCAGAACGTTCAAACAGAATTTGTATTCCGGTTGTTTTTTCCCTTTTCTGTATCAAATAGTAATGCCTTACACAATTGAAAATGAATTACAAGTCATACAACATAAAACTATTATTCGAAATTATCTTTATTTGATAAAATTTGACGATATTTTAAATGCTTATGTTCTATATTCAATTATGTACTATCATTTTCAAAAAAGTTGAAAGAAAATATCTTGGCTGATTATTTTGTGATGTATAATTGCTGAGCTTATCAATGCATTATGATAGACATTGGTTTAAAATAATAATTAGAAATGCAAAGCGGTTAGGCCACAAGTCAGCAACATTTATAAAGGCTCTTCCCCTATCGTTTTGTTTATGGTACTAAAATAAAGTTGTTTACGTAAGGTTATTAACAAAACATAGTGTTTATACAACCGTGAATTTAGCTTTTCACTGATATTGCTAGGTGTGTGTGTTTTTGTGTGTGTGTGTGTGTGCGTGCGTACGTGCGTGCGTGTGTTTTTGTGTGTGCGTACTTGCGTGCGCGCGCGCGCGCGCGCGCGTGTGTGTGTGTGTGTGCGTGTATGTGAGAGTGTGTGCGTGCGTATGTGTATGTGTGTGCATATGTGCATACATACATAAACTAAAATCACAGTATGCGCGTATATTATCACATGCGTATTAACTGGATATAAATCGTTCTCATATAAACTGAAAATAGCGAACGGGTATGACCGTCATCCGGCCAAAATAAAAGACAACGCGTAACGTTGTTTGGTTGATTTTTAAAAATATCGTTTAAAACGTTCGGTTTGTTCATGTTTTTGTCGTTTTTAAAGTTTGTAAACGAATCATCACGGTAATTGACCACACATCTAATATACATTTGACTGAGGGTTGTTAGATTTTGTTCTTGTATAGCTGAAACCTATCCACAAACACTCAAACATTGAATATAAGACATTTTCGAGCTTTAAATGCCACGTCTAACAAACTACAATACGGATAAATATAAGGTAGATAACTAAAGGTTATTGTATCATATAGCTTACACGATTTGTCGAAAAGTTATCTTACAACAACGGTATTGAATATAATCAATTTGTTCTACAGTTAAACAGAGTATGTCTTGTTAATATATATTTTCACTATCTTTTAGAACTAACAATTACTACACAAACATTCTTAAAACGAATCATTATCACCAAACAAAATAGAGAAAATGGTTTAATCCTACAAAACTGCAGCACATCCGCTGGCAAAGTCTCCCTTCGCGCCACACTTGTAACATACGACCGGCCCACAGTGGACGAAACTTATTGGTTCCGCAGCCATCTTCTTCGGTAACCTTTTTTCGGAAAATATTAGGAGCCCCTTATATTAATGTTATTATGCAAGTGTTGGCTTCTTTTGTTTCATGTAAGGATTGGCTCTATTACCATCTATCGTGGTGATGGTCGTTGCAAATGGTCAAACGGTTTGCTATCAACTTCAATATCAAATTGCAATTGTCCCAGAGATGTTTTTTCCCGACGCTTTGTTAGTATCTGATTCAAGATGCATACAAATGATATAAATTATATCCATAAAATCCGATAAATGAAAAAGAAAATGTACCGAATACAAAACATCGACAGACGTGTAGAAATAAGAGGCATTACTTTATGAAACACACGAGGAAATCGGTACTGATACTGTCAAATCAATAGTACTAGTTAAACCCCATATATATATATATGATTCTTTTCAATTTTGTAATTTTTCAAAAATTGGATTGTGTATTCAAATTGTTTGTTATAAATAAGAGACATCTTATGACTTTCTGTTGATAACTACTTTTGTTTTACTAGCATGTTCATGTCATTTTTCTTGACTTTCTGTTCCCAGTTTTAGTACAATGGTGCTTTTTATGAAACTATGTGATCACACAGTTTTAAACCTTTTATTTTATAAGGCAGACTGTGTGTGACATGCATAATTTCAAACAATGACTGCATTGTATCTTTGAAAAGTTTTTGCCTTAGGTGCTCAGAATTATATTCCTCCGTCTGCAGATCGAGTTGGCCTCTCTAATCATAGAAGTACTTGGGGTTTACCTATAATTTTATTATTATTTGTTTTATTATTAAGTTTCCTCTTTATTTAGGATTGTTTCGATAACAGTGATGTTTGTGCACTTAAACTGGTTTATCCCCAGTAAATTTCCATTTACTGAACGTTCCAAGGCGGTACCTAACAATCGTACCTAAACATACCTAGTTTTTTTATATATAGTATGTATGCACTGTGTGTTTTGTGGAGTTTTGTGCTGTTCTTCCATGTTTCTTGTTTGTGATTTTTGTTTGTTTTTATGTTCTATGTCTTTGGCGTTTACCCAGTGCCATTTAACCGGGTTTATGTTTAAACTTTTTGCTACTGAGCTTGTTTCTGTAGTTGTTAACGGATAATGCTCGTAGTAGACGAATGCCGCCAAGCAACAGTGCTCAGAATTTGTAAACGGCATAATAGATAAACAGTTTTATAATTTCAGATATGGTATTTCTTCGAGATAAAACCTATCATATTCAAATGAGTGCTACTTATTTATATGGTTTTAGGGATTACTAAATGAGTGATACTGATCAATGCTGTTTTAGATAGTGTGCAGATTTACCATTGGCAGTACGACACAGGCAAACTCGTCGTAATCGTTCTGAAAGATATATAAACACTCCGTTTGTCTTAATGAAATCCATTATATTTTAGTGAATATATAATATATGCCGTCTTATTTGTCGTTTGAGCAAATTAACAATGTGCGCACGAGCCGTAGGCCATCGGTCTTAAATTATCTTGGTTGATCAGTCAAATACGTGTACTACTCGGAACCCGTCCATCATACTGAATTTTAAAATAACAAGTTTGGGCTCGGGCATATGCTTAGTGTGAATGATCCACAAGTCAATGTGTTAATAAAAGTGTACGATGTATAGCATCTTTTTGAAATTTTGTTAATTTAGTTGTATCACTTTTTGTTATGGCTTACAGTTAATACGGTGAAAACAATAGGATAGTAATCTATGCTGGTCGCATCTTTTTTAAACTCGACATGTTTACAAATATCATCACAATTTGCTTATGAGCAACATATACTGATTCTTATACATGTGCATTTAAGGAATATACTTCGGGATTGATGTCATCATCGGGGTATTTTGTTCATATCCCCGATAATGGCATCAACCCCGCAATTCATTACTTATTTTTACACCAATAATGCATTAGTTCATTCAAGAATTGTTAACTAAATACTTAATTTCATTTAAGAAAACCTTTTAGTAATCCTTTCCTACCCATTCTGTAAATAGAACGAACCGACTGTAACCGGAAACGTTTTATCAAATGATATCACGATAACGCAAACATAAAATTGAAACACTTATGGCAACGATACATTAAACATATAATATTTTAAGACTTTCTAAAATGTTTTTATATTTTTCGGCTCCTGCTGACACAATACAAACAATAACAAGATAAAAAATGTTCATGTATATTGTTTTCGATGAACTGTGATCCGAACATATCCGAAGATGTTGCGTTCATCGATTGATAAACGCAATTGCCAAAGGCAGTTCATTTAGGGAATGGAAGTTGAGGTGTGATTTTTTTGGTTATATATCATGAGCAAATTGTGCATAATACAATACAATAAAACCGTAACAGGCATGATTTGATTAAATAAGAATATTTAAAGAGGAAAACATTATATCGATGTTGAAGCATACTCGTAGACACACTATTCATGACAAATAACATTAACTAATGCTATTGAGGAAATTTGTTTTAACGGAAATAGTATAAACTTATTTAATTCCATTTATGACACAAATATATCGTCTCATAACTAAATATACCATTTATCAATGAAATTACAGTATTTTACCGCACACAATGATACATAAACATTTTGAATAGCAATACGGATTCAAGTAAATGGCCAGCCGGTTTGAAACTACGAAAGCTTAAGGTTACAACCACAAGCATCTCTGTTTGCCGTTTTAAATGAAAAATAATCATAGATCACGAGGAAAAGGTAAAACGGGCTTTAATGTTTTATTATGTTAGTGGGAAATATACTACAGAAAGAGAACCGCCAATGCATTCCATTGTTAGATTATGTAGTATTTATCACATCGGCTCACTTTAAATGAATCTGCAAAATTGTATCTGAACCTTATAAGACCAGGAAGTGGTAAATGGGCATTCCTTAATAAAACAGAAATAAAATGTATTTTAAAAACATCCTGTTGAAATGTCGCGGAGAACGATTTACATTATAAAGAGCAAAAACAAAAAATATACCTGCCCCTTATCATGTTCACAAAAATGGAATTTTGGTTGTTATGAATATATTCTAACGGCATATTGTGCAAATTAAACACGCTTTTAGACCGGTTATGCTATTGCAAGGGCTTGTGCTCTGTACTAAATGAAATACAAGTCAAACAAGCGTTTTGGGTACACTTTGCGACGTTAGAAACCGGTGATCATATTAAGTCCCAGGCGCCACGAACAGTGAGTTAAGTATGGTTCAGTGAGAGCTAACGAACAAAACTGGTGCCAGTATTCTCACATGCGGGGATGCTCAGATATCTTCGACATTAACTACCCCATTGTCAGGCATTTTGGCGCCATTTGTAATGTACAGGAGAAAGTTGTACGCGAATAGAAACGCTAACGCAAATACGTTAGTGATGCCACGACGATCGCGTTACATAGGTTCCGACGTCCTCGCATTCGTGTCTCCGGAGATGCCTTTGACATTGTCTTCCCATTATGAGCTTTGTCAGAACCCGTTGAAAAGCAGGATTTTTGGGTCACTTTGCGACGTTAACCAATTATGATAAAAAAACGTCCTAGTCGCCCCGAAGTGCGCGTCATGTAGGGTTTGGAGGGACCTACTGAACAAAACTGGTGCTAACCTATAGGAGAAATTACACGCGAAAGGAAACGGTGACATAAAAACGTCAGAGATGCACCGACGATCGCGTTATCAATCGCGAAACAATGAACAAGACCGTTCATGGCCCCTTTGGAGATATCTTCGACATCACCTTCGAATTTAAGCTATGGCAGGACCTGTTGACAATAATGTTTTGAGACACTTTGCGCCATTAGCAAACGTTGATCAAATAACGTTTGAGGCGCCCCGAAGAGCGCGTTACGAAGGATTTAAAGAGGCCTTACAAGCACTTCTGATTTTAACTTCCGCACGTGTGTGTTTTGAGCTGTCTTTGACATTAGTTTTCATATTTAAAGGTATTTTGGCGCCATTTATTACGTATAGGAGAAACTTGCGAAAATAAACGATGAGGCCGATACGGCGCTATACGTAGTAAATCAATAGACCTAGAGAACAAGACCTGTCCAAAGCTCCTCGTAATCCTGGTATCGGAGAAATCTTCGACATGAACTTTCAAAGATTTGACAAAACCCGTTGAAAATAGCGTCCTTTGGATACTTTTCGACGTTAGCAAACGGTGATCAACCGTCCCAGGCTCCTCTAAGGGTGAGGTACGTAGGGATTGGAAATATCTAACGCACAACATTGGTCTCAACCCGTGTAGGTTAGCTGAGATATGCCGTCATTTGTAACCCTAATTCACGCAGTTCGTGCAACGTAGAGAATGAAGAGATCGATACAACAAGAATGGCCCCTTCTTTCTAGCGTTTGCAGGGTTTGATATATTTGCAACATAAATTTATAAGGTAAAGCAGGCCCAGACGCCCTGAAGGTCGCGTAACGTATAATTTATAAATAACTGAAACGAGAGAATGTACCTAGCATGTGCGGAGCCTGAGATATCATAAAATTAGCATTTTGAAGTTTTTGTTTGGCTGCATTTGTAACATACACTCCAACCGTCTTACCATTATTACCTAATAAGACAATTAAACATCAAGGACGCTGCTCAGTTTGACGGACAAGATTGCATATAACAAACACGGCGTCATAGCGCTTCATGCTGATTTGCTCATAGGACCTGTCAAAACTCACGAGCTCAAAAATGAATAACCAAGACTTTACCAAATAGTACTTTTACCTTAGATATATTTAACACATGTAACTCTTTATCTTTTACTGTTTTGCAGTATTCAACTTCATACCATACTTAGAAAATGCTGCACATAATGAAAAAGAATATGTTCCCCATCATTTGTTCTCATACTAATAAAATACAGTATCATCTATCCGTTAGCCAAGACCCAATGCATGCATTTCAAGATACACTTGACATGGTCAGTAGCTAATTTCATATTTCTCTTCATCTAATGTCTGAAGTTATATATCGTAATTATGCAGTTAAATCTGGCTTTCTATTCCCATCCGCTTTACAAACAATAAGCGGCATGTGATGCAATGTAATACTTCTTATCCATATTTGTATTGCCTTTAAACTCATTTAAAGTGTGAAAATCACATGAAATTGTCTCATTGTGACCTTGAACTTATATTTTGCATAGTTCTTTCTTTGCTGACTCATTACTATACCTGTCATTCAGCTCGCTGAATAAGAGATACTGCAAGAAGTATAATAGCGGGATCGAATCTATAATGATGGCATCCATCGAGTTAGGTGTCTTATGTCGTCACACAATGTACGGTCTTTCTTTATTAACAAATTATGAGAAACACAATGCAATTCAAGGATAATGTAACTAGAACCTCGGGCAACCCTGGATTTTTTTTCATATTTAGGAATATCTTCGTTACCTCTGATATGCCTCTGAATTCTATATAATCATAGGGCGACTATCTACATCAGGTAAACAAATTGCTGTAAAATTCGTCAGTGGGTTTAATACCTTGGCATATATACGAATGTTAAAAACTACAGAAACAAGCTCAGTAGCCCAAAGTTTAAACATAAACTCCGTTTAATAGCACTGGGTAAACGTCAAAAGAATAGAACACAAAAACAAAAAATCACAAACAAGAAACATGGAACAACAGCACAAAACTTCACAAAGAGCACAGTGTATATAACTATATTTACTATATAAAAACTAGGTAAGATTATCAAGGACCGCCTTGGAACGGTCAGTAAATGTAAATTAACTTTGTGTTTAAACCAGACTCCTCACTCATATCCAAACAATCCTGAATATAGAAAAAACGTAAAAGGTAAATCTATAATAATAATAAATTATTAGGTAAACCCCAAGTACGTAAATGATTAGGGATCCCATCTCTATATGCAGACGGAGGAATACTATTCAGAGCACCTAATGCAAAAAGATACGATGCAGCCATTGTTTGAAACTATCAGCATCACGCACAGTTTGCCTTATAAAATAAAAGGTTTTAAACTGTGTGAGTTTCATCATAAAAAGCATCATTGTACTAAAACGGGGAACAAATAATGACAACATTATTGAAAATAATAGAAACATGTACACCATGGCTGTAACAATCATACAACAATTGCAAGCAATTGTGCAGAAAACTTAAACTGCTTTTTGCGGTAAAAACTTTTAAGTTTCCGAAGTTTCCTATCTTGAAAACTGATCAATGTTAAATTCTGATCAGTTATGGGGTTATTTATTAAGGATTTTACAAAATAACATAAAGCTTTAACGTCAAAAATCGTTTGACCGTAGCCGAATAACATCTGGAACTCTGGGGAAAGAACAGGCTTATGATATGACGTATTTGAAAGGAATCCCCAATGGTAAAAACCTACCTCTAACATGCAACTTCTTAGCGGTTGCTCTTAGGCGATAAAGTTAACTGTCAAAGAAATGTTACAAGTAAGTTATACAATCCAGTGGGACAGGGAACGTAGGTTTATAGAGGACATTAAACAGTAGATGATTTTCATAAAAATGGCAGGGGTTGGAATTTGGAGATGGAGTGGTTTTCGTAAATAAAGCACTCGTTTTAACATTATATATAAACAAATAAGTATTTTACAAACTTGAGTTCGGACAGATATGTGCCGAAAGTCCCCGGCGAAGATTCATAATAAATGGAAACATTAAAAGTGGATGCAGAGTGCAAGAAACCTAACGTTTGATTGATACCGCCTTTCTGTTTGGCTTCATATTTACTATATATCTTTGTATTTGATCTTGTATTTTATCTGAGAAGCCTGAATTACCGATTCATTCAGCTTAAATAGATAATACATTCACGATACTTTTTTATGGATCAATAACATAAATTATTAGTGAATAATTTAAAAACGTATCAATCGTTTTGTTCACCATCTTTATAATAAAAGGTGTAAGTAATGTTAAACAGACACTTATTAATTTGTGTATGAGTTCTGTCCCTTTTCATGTCTTACAGCTAATCGGATATCCTGATATGAATAACTAGAATATACAACGCAGTCAATGAAGTATGAGCATCGGATTGACTTAAAATATTTTTGTTATTGAATACCAGTATAAAACTTTTTAAAATTATAAAGGTCAGTGTTCGACGTTGAAGGCAATTGTCATTTTTCAATATGGTAAAATGTAAATGACGCACCTGAATTTAACGTTGTTTAAATAGCCAGTTACAGTTTTATTCTAGGTTTTGATCAGGACCAGACAACTCCTAAACTGCCATAGTATGGCTCATTTGAAGGCCCTGTTTTGTGTTTTTGTTTCAACTTTTTGCTGATCCTGATGAAATAAAATTGACCACAGATGATTTAACTGATTATATATTTATGTACTATCGAATGCATGTGTTTTCATTTTTCATCAATGATTATTTAATGCGGACAACTGACACTCATATATCAATAAAAATAATTTTTTGTTACAAAAAAATATTCACCTGAACTTTTCTCTTTCCTCTAGAACTATATTATGTATTAAAAACTGGTTGTATTCTTAGGTTGGTATTCTAGAAATATAAAATGTTGTACTAAGATTTTATCTTAGGTTTTATTGAGTGGGTTTGAATATTGACAAAAGTTTGGAAGTGTGATTATAAATATGCAGTCCCTGTTATTACATTTGCATAATTATATTTTAGGATTTTCTTAAGCATCAGCCCTATAGTTCAACTAGTTTATCTTCATTTATTGAATGCAATGCTAAGACTCTTCTTTTGCCGATAAATTACAAAAAAATGTTTTGAATAAAATCATTTCAATCTTTGGTATAAAAGACAGAATAAATATCATGGATTTAAAATTCAATCGGTAAAATTTATTTCATTACCCAAACCTGAAATGCTTTATGCGTTTATTGCTAGGTGCTGGGTGATAAGTTAATCATATTTTCATACCACATCTATTTGGTGCGCCACGCTTAAACTGTCAACCTATTCACATATTTCTTTATCAGCCAATCCGAATATTGATAGCCGTTTTGTTATCAATAGTATCGTCTTTACCGTCTTGACAGTCAATACCTTTTGAATTCAATGCTGTCTTCTAGGTACAGGAGATTAGTTTTAGTTCTCTGTATTTATAATATTATTCTATAAACTTGAAATTTATACTTCCTTGTAGAAATAATGATTAAAATGTTTTAACTTCCAATCCTGTTCTGACGAGATCGATTTACCGATTTCAGTTTAAAGTTAAACTATAGGACCGATGTTTAAGAAAATCCTAAATAATGCAAATGGAATAACTTTGGCATACTCAGCAATTATAATAGTGCTGCAAATCAGATCACATTACATGCATATTTAGAGGAGTAACTGGTCTATGTCTGCCAACAAGGAGTTTTATATACCAAAATGTTCGCAATGGTATGTAGTTTCTGGAATAGTTAATCATTTGGCTCAAGACCGATGCAGAGCTGAGAAATCCAAGATGGCGTCCAAGATGGCCGCCAAATCAAAAAAATATATCGAGTATTAGTATTTGCCTATTTCCATTACTACATTTGAATTTTCAATAACATATATCTACTGATATGTTAGTAGGTAAATAACCAATGCAAGATAAGTGTATTTTATTACTATTTTTGTCGTTTTTGTTTATTTATTAAGCTAAAATATGCTTAATTATGCGCAAAATAGGGGTTTGGGTTAGCATTTTTATATGTAGACTGAAACAAACATCTGTATTTTTCTGTTTAAATGAAAATACAGAATATGGGTATGCAGGTATAATGTTTTCCTGAACAAATAATTTATAAATGTGTATGAAATGACACCGAAAGTCAGATTTAATTATCACATGGCAGTATATGAGTAAAATTTACGTTTTAAAGTAATTTAGTACTAACTGCAGAACGTTGTGTTATAAATAACGCGTGTTATTTAAGAAATGCGTTATAGTTATATTACACTGGAAACAAGTGGTGGCATTCTTTTTATTCATCGTCAGAGCTTTCAGTGTCCTCGACAAAGACGGATTCAAGTGTGTAAACGTTCGTGCACATCATGTCGTCTGTGTTAGTATTTCCTGTGCAAGAACATGCCACTGTGCATGGTTGTCTGTTTGCAAAGCAAACACATGTTTCGCTACATATTTCGCATCCGCAAACGAGGTCGTTCAAGAGTTCCGGTGCAGCGGCTGGCTGACTCATCATTTTTGGTGTCAACCCAACTTCGTCTATTTCATATCCAAAGTCGGTAAATGGAGGAAGATTGTGTTGCGCTGTAGTGGCGTGTCTCCATATCCACAACTGGATCACACATCTTTGCAGATGAAGATTGAGGGTGTCTGCGGTTGGGGGAATGTTCCTGGGATGAACAGAGGACTTGGCTTTGATGCATCGTAACTGGTGAAGAGTTTGCACGTCACTTCCCCCGTACAAACTGATTACAAAACTAGTGCATGCTGTTCTTTGAAGTTCGGAAAGCAGTAATTCTTCGCCCAAGTTGAAGAGAGGTTGGTAGTTCGACGCGCGCTCCGTCAGCAATTTGAATGCTCTTCGCTTTCCCTTTCCGAAAAATCCGCTCGTAGTATCACATCCTGTGATGCAGTATACTGAGAGCAGAATATTTAATTGGTCTTTAGTCAGTTTGTCGATCAACTGGTGGACTGGAATAAATCGTCTACCATCCGTGTGTAGAGTAACCCTTCCAGTTGACATAAACAGATGAGCAGCGCCTATATATCGATAATGATGCAGCAATAGCACAAGAACATCTGTGTCTGGAGAGTGGATTGCTATACAAGTTGACCCTCTATCCGCCTCATACTTGGCATGAAGTATCATTACAGTGTCTGCTTCCTCTTGGTTAGTATCGAGTATGGGTTGATTGCAACTCCCATTTGTGGTGACAATAACGCATGGTGTGCTTTTAACACCATTGATCAAGAGGACTTCCTGGGCTTTTAATTTAGTACATGCATGTTCGGCCATGTATCCACTGTAAAACTGGATCAGTCTCTCCTTATTCTGCCCGTTACTCAAAAACATTTTCCAGTCCTTCGGTACTTTAAGCTCACCCCGGACATCAACATTTCCACAACTACTTTGGCTACAATCACCTCTGTATTTTCGTGTTTCCGTTTTCAAGCCATTTATGCTATATTTATCGAAAATTATATGGATTTTCGTCACTTCGGGCGATATTTCACGGGCTTTGCTGAGGGTATATTGTTGAAACTTAGCTGCCATGTCAGTGAATGTCTCTTGCTCACTGTTCATAGGTAATGTCTGTACAATAGCCATACCATCAAATATGACTACTTCTGGGTTGTCTGTCATTTCTCGTGTGTTTGGCAACAGTTCCTCCAACTTGGTCATGAAGTCTGACTTCTTTGTTTTGATCATATTTCCTCCATCACTGAACATACTCAGTGGTACTGTGGTATTTTCAAAGGAAAATACACGTTCAGATGGCACCTTCTTGTATGCATTATTGCCAAGTAATCGTTGAAACATTGCTGCCCCATTAATGATTTCTGCCTTTTGTTTCTTTGTTTTTTTCTGCTTCATGTCTGACATGGTTTTTACATTACTTCTTTGCATTGGAGCAAACACGTTTTTACTCAGGTGGATCTGAGCCGTCACTTTTTGCAATTAGCCTTTCAGACACAAATGTTTCGAACATCTGATGTCCTCTTTCTAAACATGTTGTCATCGATTGCTGAACTTCCTCTGTAGCATGAACACCTGTCGCAAAATTAACAAGCTTTTCAGGCGCGTTGGTTAGATCAAAAGGGTCGATGAAATTGTTGTCAAAAAGGTTAGCCATTTTTGTTACAGTTTTGTCATAGTTGTCTCGTTTTGCTTTTGTGTCACTATGGTGTTTGGTGTTGTCCTCGATGTTTCGGCTGTCTATGCTTTCATGAAATACCGTGGAACATCGGGATGCTAGAGGTCGTGCCAGAAACCAACGTGCAAGGGCATTTTCTCTTAGTGTCAGTCCGATGATTCCACCGGACCCCTTAAGAGCTTTATTTTGAGTTACCTCGAGCGTGTAGTCTAACCAGACATTGTTAAACTTCCCGGGTGCCAGTTTGGTCGTGTAAAGACCTGCAAGAAATCCCTCTTCGACTTCCGCCGGTAGCCTGTTCATAGTCAGAATTTGAATTGCCATATACTTAGCATAAATTGTACGATTGGAGGCAAACAGTAGAGGCATAAGCTGTAATTTGGCATGTTGATGTACTTTCCAACTTGGAGACCTTGTAGAAGCCAAGAGAAGTTTAAGGGGTGTTGATACTCTTGATAAATAATTGTCCCATACCCGGAACGTTGGGGATACGTTCCGACCCTCCTCTCGGAATTCGTCGAGCAGAGGCACCACATGAGTCGCAATAGCTTCGCAGAAACTTTCTATTTCAGGCTCTGGATAAGAATCATCATTCATACATCTGAGTGTTGACAAGACCGATGTAACGTCATGATGTAAATGTTTGTTGTTGTTAATACACCAGCTTTCAAAGTTAATGAGCAGACGGCTGTATAACACTTCGTCAATCAACTTGAAGGCTGTCAATGCCCGGTCGAAATCTTTCCCAGTCATGATGTTGGCTGCTGTAGCTTGGGCATATGTTCCAGCATCGGTTAAAAGATGCTTCAGACCTGCTTCCCCGTACAAGTAGCCGATTCCAGCAAAGATAGACATGAGAAGGTGCATCCCACCTTCGACGGGAATAACACCTTTCAGAGAAATGTCTTGACTCCATACAATTTCACAAGCTTTTGACAGCAGTCCCATGTCAAAAATTACAGGGATATGACTCTGTCCTAACTCATGCATAACCTCTTTGGCCCGAAGAAGTGTTGTGTACACAGTGCTGTAATCTGTTGGCTTGGCCATGATGATTGGGTTGTAGGCGATAGTCGAGATGGTTTGATTGTCTTGCCCAATTGAATTTGCGAAAAAAACGCTCCAGTTTGGAACTTTTTTATCTTCAGCTACATCATCACAAAAGACGGAGCTCCGTCCCAATGAGTATAGCAACTCCTTCAGTCTCGCACTTTTTACAGCATTGGGCTCTACTGGATTTATTTCGTCTAGTGTGACAGAGCTTTCGAAAACGGGAGTTGGTCTTTGACTCGGTTTCTTGTAAGCAGTGAGGCAGCATAAACTACCACCTGGTAGGCACTTTTTGTCAAATGTCCTTCTGGATGATTTTCCTAATCGTTGACTGATTCTGTTTTCAACACTTGTACTGGACACTAGAATACTGGTCATTGCATGAGTAGTCCTTTTCCCATCAACCGTCCTCTCATTATGGTCCCAATTATCTGCCACTGCGACCACAAGTTTACCCCCTCTCTGTTTGGAAGCAATATTATCCGGTACAATTCCTCCAGATGGTGTAACTTTCTGTGCTGCAATTGCTTGATGAGCAGCCGAGGTTAGAAACATTCTTAGATCAGGATACGTTATTGTATATCCAAGTGCTGACATGTCTTCAATTAAGTGGCGGCTGTTGAATTCGTGGTAGAGATGAACACCTAGCCCAAGATGCTTCGGTGATGGGGTTGACGTAACTAGAGTAGTAATGTCACAAGCGAGTGTTATACATTTTCTGTTTGTGGTTTCCGATGCGGCATTGAAACATTTCCTGTCTGATAGCCAACATACAGCTTTATAAAGCAAAGGCTCGCAAAAATCTGCTTGGGCAGACATGTTCATTTCATTAGGTGAATAGTATTCAGAATGATAATCCATATCGACTGTAGAATTATAGTCCATTACTCTTTTTCTTAAAATGCCAATCGCTTTATGCACAATAGTTTCGTCTGTTTCTGGTTCTGATTCTGTGGTGTTCTCATAAGAGCATTCGTTGTCGTGTTGAATAATTTGTTCATACTGTTTCGCTTCTCTAATGGCCTCACCTATCGTTTTATTAGACGAACACACTAAATCGGATTTGCCATGCTGGTGGACAAATGCTATCTCAGGCCATATAGCCCTAAGCAGCTTCTTTAAATAAGCACCTTTATAACTATGTGCAGTTGTACACCCCTCATCTGTTGCTACTTGGATAAAACGTTCTCTTAACGTAGACAAGTAATACACTTTATTTTGGACTACAATCGAGTGCTCGTACTCTTCCTTTAGCCTTTCTGCTGCCTTTTTATATATTTCACTATATTTGTCAGATGCATTGAATACAGTTTTGGGTGGAGTACGGCCATCAGTGCCTGCATAACTGTAGTACGTCGCAAGACAGCCTTTTCTCCTGTGATAGCGAGCTTCAACTGCTACAAGATCACCATTTGCAACAGCACTTAACCGATCGATAATTGTTTTATCATTGATCTGTAGAGCAGTTTTTAACACCTTGTGATATATGGAATTATGGTCTGTAGAAATACAACTTTCAACATACGACCAACTTCGTGAATAACCTTGTGATGACGATTTACAGTTAGGGTCACATTTACATCCACAAATAAAACAATGTTCTTTCCAGTCAAAGTTATCACTGCAAGATCTTGTTTTTAAATGTGTTCCAATATTTTCCTTGTTGGCCATATTCAAAACCCAGCGTTATTCCAGCCGATGGTTCTGAAAGTTAATACGTTTACATTGAGAATGACATGCAACATGTTCTCTTATACATATACGGATGCTGCTCAGGGAGTTTGAGTAAGAGTGTTTTAGCTTCCTTATAACAAACATTACGATCTCTTTGCAAAATGAGTTGACATTTATGAAGTTATCCAACAGGCAACAGTATATGAATTTTTACATAATATTGTGTACTTCAAATTTTCTATATATATGAAAACATTTTTTTTTTCTCTCAACATGTATGAATTTTGTTATAATATTGGTATTCTACAAGTTACTAATGTACTGATAAATTACTAAACTGTATTTGAGTTTATACAAATGTACATAATGCATGAGCTATATACCTCTATATGTAATATGCATAAGAATCAGTTTTGTCCTGTGCGTAAAGTGTGGTGGTGGTCGATTTCTTGTTTTGCTCATCAATGTGTCTAAGCTGTTCACAAAAAAGCTTCTAGATGGATTCCCTGAAAATAATATTCATTTTATCTTATTTTACATAGATATAAGCTTGACGCCATCTTTCGAACATATCGGATATATATTTTATCGAGTATTATATGGAAAATACTTCGTCAAGAAGGATAACTTGTATATCCGGCTACTAGTGAGTATCCGATTACTACTCATGTTTCTTAAAAAAAAAGGTCATGGGGTGTGTGACAAAAGAACCAAACATACCTAGTTTTTCACCCTTACTACTTACCTATTTTTTATCTGCCTAAATTCGTATTATTTGAATTCATATTGTACATTTTAAAATCGTTTAGTTCTGTTTAGTTCTGTTTCATACTCAAGTGACACTCCAAACTGTACTCAAACTGTCTCTTAAAGATATTGAATGTGTAGCAAAACATAAAGAAACATACTTAATCAATTCTATGAAATGATACATACCATAAAAATTACTTGTCTCCAATAATATCAATAGCATCAAATGAGAACACCACTGACTTACAAACTTACAGTAGATTTTTCCATGGCTTAATTATATCAAGGGGGAGTAACTGCTCAGATATATTGTAATCACCAGCAAGAAGGTTTACTGATAATCTCACAGTTAAAGGTAAATGTAGCATGCGCCTTCTGTAAAAAGAAATAAATTAAAGAAGCAACACAGTTTTATGAATTATATTCAATCTTTTTTTGAAATGTAATATATTATGATGGGTCTGACCTCTCATAAAATTATGCAAACTTACCCCCCTGTATTCTTCAAAATGTAGTTGCCACCTTGGCCAACAAATTATGAATCATTAAAAAGTGTATTTAATTGTTTTAATATGTGTCTAGTATAACTATGAAGTGTAAGAATACTTAAAAACTAATTAAAAATAGTAGATCTATAGTAGAAAAAGCGTAGTATGAGGTACCGCTGAAACTCGTTTTAATTACCCCACCCACATCATATACCTTACTGCAACATGACATCTCACTAATTTTAATTAAAATGCCACATACATGAATGTCCATACTCTGTACTTCCATTTAAACTGAAAAATACATATGTCTGTTTATCCTCTTTCAGTCTGCACATAAAAATGCTAACACCAACCCCTATTTTGCGCATAATTTAGCATATTTTAGCTAAATAAATAAACAAAAATGACAAAGATAGTAATAAAAAACACGTATATCGCATTCGTTATATACCTACTAACATATCAGTTGAAAATTGTCATTGAAAACTCAAACGTAGTAATGGAAATAGGCAAATATGAATACTCACTAAATGTTTGTGTTTTGGCGGCCATCTTGGACGCCATCTTGGATTTCTCAGCTTCGCATCGGCATTGAACAAAATGATTAGCCATTCCAGAAACTACAGGCCTTTGCGAACATTTTGGTATATGAAACTTGCTGTTGGCAGACATAGACCAGTTAAGTGCTCTATACCTCTCGAAATTTGCAGCACTATAAATAAAGCGTTGCTTCTTGGTCAATTTACTCATATTGACCTTCGCTCTTAATGTTCTGTTCAATAAAAGTTTCGTTTATTTCGCATAAAACGTTATACCTTTTATGACCCTTGTATGTGGAGACAGGTCTGAGTCAAGCATATGAAAAACAACAAATTAAAAAAAATCGGGTATTTATAAACTGTCTGAAATAAGTTTAAGTATTTATACAAAACTATGTTTCAATCTTTATTTTATTCAATGTGATACCGAGATAACACTATTTCTCGGGCGTGAACATCGCCGGACATCGTTTTATTGTGTCAATGTTCTCGTGTGTGTCACTCACACTAAAACGTATGTAGCAAAATTACGAAATTTGCGACTTCGATATTTATTGAAGTGGGCTCCTCTAGAGTAATTCAAAGGTTTTCCGTGCGTCAGTGTTCCATTATCTATTCTATTCTTAATATTCCTCATCATCTGGGCTAACATTAATCCTTCAAGATTACTTGGTACCAGGAACCCATTTATATATGGCTCACTCTTGTGGATCAAGTAACATGGCCAAGTTCAAATCCTGTAAATACACGTATATCACTTGACGTGTATCATTTAGCTGGTTGGGTTTGTATCTGTGCCGATTTTGAGAGGGCCGCGGCTAAGTTCAACCCCAAACATAGCTATTCTTTTCACCAATTTACGCCCCAGTGGCTGATTAATATTGTCAGTGCGAAGACAGATGTGTTCTAAACTTATAATTTTGGCTCGCCACTGCAATCATGTTATGAATTTGCTATTCACGATTCGTATGTCAATACCTGGTTGATTATTTATGTTGCGTTGCTTAACAATCAATTACTTAATATAAAAATACTGTTTATAATTAACCTGAAAATAAGTGTTTGTATTTCTGTCCGGTCAAGTATATTTGTAAAGGTATGCAAACAAAATCAAGGCCAAAAGGAAAAGTGGACCTTACATTATACATTTCTATAACATCTGATTTACTTTAATGTCTAGACAGTCTCTTCTTTCAAACAACGTTTGCTTCTTGGAAGTGTGGAATATCAATTCTTTGAATATATCATTAATTTGAATTTTGATATACGTCCTTGTAGTTAGATTCAATAAAATTGATGAGCTTTCACTACTGTTATGTTCAAAAAGCAAGATCTAATAAATGGTAATAGTTTGAAGTTGATCTTAGGGCCTACGTTTTCGAACATTCTTAATAGTGCAAAAAGTACTAATAGCGACATGACCACCAGACAAACAATAAATATTGTAATCCCAAAGTAAAGTAAATATTTGGAAAAATGGAATATCTCAAGAACGCATGCATGTTTGAGTTACCGGCGTTAGAAACCTTACAATCACACGTTTATTCTTCCTTATTCAAACATACGCTCATAATATTTGTCCTTTTGTTAATGAAACATTCCTACCTTTAATAAGCATTGTTTTAGTAATTAAATTAAAAAGAAAAAATCCTGAAGTATACAGGGTATTCTTGTATTCCATAGTCATTACACACTTTCAGCAACAGAGCTCAAACGTTCTAGCATCACTTGGTACTTTTCTTATTTATTAAAACAGAGTTAATTTTATTTCTTACATATGCTCTTTATTTCCTCTGATTGAGATTTTTAAATGTTTTTACATGATTACTATTCCGTAGCTCATGATGGGTTTATGACTTATATATTCGAATATTCATATGTATTATTTTAAACTAAGAATAAAAAATCACAGGTCTCAATAAAAAATAAAAGGTAAGTGCATAATAATAAACAGAGGAAGTATGACAATATATTTTTTGCTGACATGTCAAATGTCAGTGTCGACCTTTTGTTGTTTTACAGTTTTGCTCTCGACAAAAGTGAAAGGATGTGTGTGCTTTTCCACAATTAATGTAATTAATACAATATCAATAATTGGTTCAAATACGTTTAAATAGTTGCACGGCCTGGCTTATACATTTCTTCTTGGAATTAAAAGATGCAATAAATTAAATGAAAAACAACAACATGCGTCGAGAATTTCAAAAATATACTTTATAAATTTAACCGTTGACCGTAAAGATCGTCCTTCCAGCCTTTGTTGAATAACTGAATGCTTAGAAAAATCATATTATTTATTTACCTGTTATTTATGAAATGCATCTAAGAATAACTTGTTATTTATGAAATGGCTTATAGTACTCAATAGATATACCTTTTGGGTATGTATACGGCTGAACATCAAGACGATCAACAGAACGTGCACAAATATCGACCATGCAGTTGGATGTCTTGTTTCGGTTGTTCGGGATTCTCCTTTGCAGTTCTTGCATAGTAGAAGGTAAAATATTTTATAAACTTGAAAACAAGGCATCCGGTAGTTGATAACCGGTAAACACGCGGATCGTATAATTTCTTATCTGAACATTATAGTGCATATATGACCAGCGCAGTTAATGCGTGTGTGAAGGTTAAAAGACAATTGTCTAGAGGTTAGGTTTTAAGCGGGAACTATCCCCGATTGTGCGTTATTTGGTTAGTTCTACGCTCCACATAAATAGGTAAAGTTCAAGATTTTCAGCAAACATAATCAATATGTTCTCACTATATAAGAAGACAAACCGCGGGATAATTAGTTGTTGCAGTTGCTTTAAATATTTCTTGTTAAAAAGGCTTATTTGGAAGTTTGCTAAGGTACGGTATGAGCGATTTTTCTACGATCAATGTCTTACGTCCTTATTGAATTTATGCGGGACATATCACATACTGATACAGCGTTGATATGAGTTTAGTCGTATTATTCTTTAAGAGAGAAGATGAATGTCAAAAAAGCAGACACCTGAATAAAACATTACTTTAGATTTATCAGTGACAACACATTAAATTTCACAGTTTTATAAATACAATCTATTACAACGATACTTATTGAGGATAAGTATTGATCAGATATTAAGTATTATTTGAAGAAGCTGACCTGAAACTTAAGATTTATAACAAACAAACAGTCTGTGGCGATTATATGTGGCGAATCGTTACTGTTGTGAATCCTCATAGTACCGTTTATTCATGATCATTTTTTGAGTGTTTGTAAATACACATGTTAACACTTCCAAAATCTTAAGACAGAAACACGATAACATTAACATTGTCATTATTACAATCTCAGTAACTTGTTTTTTTGTTTAGGGTGGTTTTTCGGGAAATCCTACGCCGATAAGGTGAATGACTTATTTAAGAGTCATTTCAATAACGAAGACAATACATGTTGGAAAACCGCTCAAGTTAAGGCAGATAAATCCACAGATGGCGAAGATGAGAAAATGGCAATAGCTCTGATCAACGTATACACACAAGAATGCAAAGAGTTCAATTCCTTCAAAGAAAAATCTTTTTATGCTGAACTGAATGAACAACTTCGATCCAAAACAAGGGATACAGTTTGGTTGGACACAGAAAACCTGCTGAATAAAGGGTTGGAAATTATAGGCCTTGAAAAGTCACCTAAACTTTACAGAGCTTGTCACTGTAACGATATTCAAAAAGGATCCACCTTCACGGTCAATGACTTCTGGAGTACATCAAAGGTTGCAAGCGCGGCAAACGGTTTCCTAACTAAGGAAAAGGTGTTTTTCGTGATTACAGCAGCTTCACGCGGGGCATATATAGTTGATTATTCAGCTGCCCAATGGGAAAAAGAAGTTCTACTGCAATCGAAACAAACATTCTATGTTAAGGAATATGTTGTAGATAAGGAAGGAATAGATGCCAAGCGAGCTGGAGAAAACGGCGTATCGAGGGACATGAAGGCGTTTGCAGTCGTGACAGGCGATATTTCTTCAGGGGCTTCCAAATCAGGCTCTTGTGATTGCTCGACCAGCACGAAATCTGACCCTTTGACGCCTGCATCGGCTGCTTCAATGATTTCACCCTTCTTTAGTGCCTTGTTTTTCACTACCTTCATACTTGTTTAGTAGATTAACAAACAAGTAACAGTGTTATTAAAAACTAATTTTGCAACACTTATTCAGACATGACGAATGCAAATTCTGTGGAATAAAAGTCGATAAAAAATAACAAACATCTATTTGTTAATGTGTAGGTACATTTTTATCAAAATGCATTTAAAAGCTTTTTGTATTATAGTTTGTTTGTTAGCTTTTTATCTCAAAGCGTAAAATAGTTTGTAACTACTTGGGATTTTGACAATAGATCTAACGGTTTTATGTTTTGATTATGCAAATAATGATTTACATTATTAAATATTCACGAGATCCAATAAATGTTGAACCTAATGGGACTAGTGCGGTCCAATTAACATTTCATTTCTAATGCTCTTAAAAATGGTTTTCCTCGTTTGATGTTTGGTCTGATTTAACAATTCCAGAATTCACTTGGTAAAATGAAACTTCATCTACGTTGACATTGCTCCAGTTTTAATTAAGTTAACAAAATTTGATTTGAGACGGTTCAGTGATGTTTTTTCAGATCGCAGTGCTACAATCCATTAATTATTATCAAAGTTTCAGTTTCTGCCTTTTACTTTACTTTATTTTCACACTGACCAGTACCTCAGTACAGTTTTCACCTTATTCCCTCTTGGGATTTCTGGCATAGCTTCGTAATTATTCACTGCTAATACATCTTTATTTAACGATCAATAATACAATTGAAACGATAGGTACAAGCCCAGTAGTATAAAATTTCAAACGATTTTAGAGGCACAAACCAGACTACAAATATATCAAAATAAATTTATTTACACATAATTGGGTTACCGATTTAGAACGGTAATATTCAACCATTGTTCAATTGAAACTATAATGTCATACACAACTACATTCATTCGCAACAATTCTTGAGTACATCGCAATGTAACAATGATGACAAAACTGATAATTAGCTTAGAAATGTAGAAATGTAGAAAATTATTTATGTAAATAATTCGAAGTTGATTTCTTTCTTTTTATTTCTGATCGGAAAACAGTGTCTTGTGTTACATCTGCTGTATTAAAAAATCGTTTGATATTTTAGTTCTTTACTCAAAAGAAAAACTACACAACTATTTGTTTTGGTTTAAAATAAATGTTGTGGCATTGCTTATATTGATTGTAATACATTATAGATTGTATCGATTGTAATAAAATTGTAAACTTGGCTCAGTGGATTCTTTTTGGCAGGTATTTGTTTAGGACGGGTACTTGATTCATTTTTGGTCTTATTGTATTGGCGAATATATCGGTTATATATATTTCAGTATCCTAACCTGAAAAGCTTTAGGTGTTAAGTGCTGGGTGCTGGGTGATAAGTTAATTATATTTTCATACCACATCTATTTGGCGCGCCACGCTAAAAATGTAAGCCAATTGAAACGTTTTTTGATGGTGTAACTGAACAAACTTTAAATGGTCCAAAATATTTGTTTAAACGAATGTTAAACCAGCAACGCAGAATATTTATTACTACATTATAAATCTTATCTACCTTACCGGTTAGACTGTCAATACCTTTTGAATTCAATGCTGTCTTCTAGGAACAGGGAATTAGTATAAGTTCTTTGAAATCATAATATCGTTCTAACACTTGAACATTATACTTCCCTGTCGAAATATTGGTTATCATGTTTTAACTTCCATATCTGTTATGTACTAAATGCAAAATGTAATAAACAATATTAGTTTAAAGTTAACCTAAGAGCCGATGTTAACGCACAATTTAAATGTCATAATATGTGCATTGCAAGCAGTCTAATATAAACCGTTGCATACCTTACTTTCATGTTAATAACAATTGCGCCCTTTGTTCAACTGCGTGAATAAGTAGAAAGGATACACTAGAAAGTATAAACAAAGTAATAGCTCAGCATAAAAAGGAACATATTAGCTCTTGATACACTGGAACCCTTTAATAATCAGACTGATTTTATAGATGTAATGCTTCTAATTATATCATTTTTAACTTACAATTCAAGTTTTTGTTTTAATATTTAAATCATATTTATTTCTTGTTCCACTTTTTACTATTTACTTTAAAATCATGAATAAAAATTATAATGATACGATTATGTATCATATTAAAAATTGCGACACACACTACTTTTAATTGAGCGAACTCAGTGGTTTGGCCGACGCCTTCATCAGGATGAATAAAATAACTGCACTCTCCGCATAAGATCAGATTTTAAAGGTATTTAAAAAATCAAAATCCGGTCTGAAACGGCAAGAAAACGTGATAAAACATTATATGTTTTACGATATGCAGATTTCACCCCCGATCTTATACGAACATCTTGCATTCGAGAATTTGTAAGAAAAACTTCCAATCATTCAGCTTATGTTGTTTTGGTAATTTCACGGGTAAATGTAGAATGGTAAAACAATTATCTTCTATACTTATTTCAGTTACTATTCAAACATGCACAGATTTAGTTGGAATCAAACTGTGTATTAATTAATTTAAAAATGTCCATTAAATTCAGGGTATAAAACGTATAATGCAAAGAAATAACATTTGACGACTTTTTATAAAGTTAAACTCAAATCTATTTCAGAGGTTATTCCAAAATATGCACTCATCGCGTTATATTAGTGATACTGGTAGATTTTATGAATATTGAAAACATTTTGTTGATATTTATGACTTCGTTTGCATTAATAACATCATAACACTGGTAAAATTAAACATCGTAGCAGGGTATTTCATAGACTGTCTTAAATAAGTTAATGTATCAATACAAAACCATGTTTCAGTCCATATGCAATAATAACGCAACTACGGATTTTCTCGTGCATGAGCATAGGCGGATGTATTTTATTCGTGTCCATTCGTGTTGACTCGTACTAATTTTATGACATGTCAAAGAAAAACTGAGCGAATATATTTCCATCGTATTAGTATAGAAAGGTCATGCTTCATCTTTATAACAAAGAACATCGCATATGCAAAAGTAACATACAATTATGTGCTCAATTGACACATATACACTTATTGTCTTAGTAAAATAAAACGAATATTTGACACCAACATAATTTCAATTTACGACTTATATCGACTGAGATTGAGATCGACTGATTTATCTTCTGAAACGAGTTCTTTAGGAGTAAAATCATAATTTCATGTCAACGGAGTTCACATCAATTTTTGTATTTTTCTTTGTATTTGTTATCTTCTGTACCTACATTCGCCATAAAAGATTACTTCGTCCCAGGAACCCGTACGACAATCTTCAGAACGTGTAAAACATCGACCATGGAGGTAAATGTCTTGATTCAGTTGTTCGGGATTCTCCTTGGCAATTATTCAATAGTTAAAGGTAAATCATTATATTAATGTATTTTAAACAGTACCGTTAACTTGAAAACAAAAGTGCAGGTGGTTTTATATGACTGGTAAGTAATGATTAAAGAAAATAGGGGTGATAAGATAAAAAAGGATCCTGTATTTATTTTCAAAAATTTCTCAGCAATTGCAGATTAAAACAAGCTTATGTTTTACAAAAGGTTTTAATTTAACCACAAAGTAAACATATTTTTATAATTCACTAAGAATGTCTTGGTATTTTTGATAGAAATGTAAAAGTTTTACCGAAACATCTCATGTCATGTTTACATACAACTATTTAGGATATCATATATTTCGAATCATTGATGTTGTGAATCGCTATCAAACCGTATTTTGATGTGATTTAAGCCTTGATATGTTTGGAAATAAAATATGTTTCTTATGAAAATCTTCAAGACAAAAACCTGTATGTATTTCTATGTATAATCATGTGTACGCCGTAACTTGTAATTTGTTTTCGTTCAGGGAATTCATACGCTGTTCAAGTAAACGACCTATTTGAGAGACATTTCAACAACAGCAACAATACATGTTGGAAAAGACAAAGGCAAATAAAAACACAAATGACGAGGGAATGGCAGAGGCGCTAGTCCACGTGTACACACAAGACTGTGTCAACTACAATTCTAAAACCAACGATTTGCCATTTTATAACGAATTGAATGAAAAACTTCGAAACCGTACAAATGAACAAATTTGGCTTGACACAGAGAAATTGCTTAATCAAGCGTTGGAATATTAGGCCTCAAAACTTGGAATACACTTTACCGGACTTGTGATAGTAGCAATATCACACAAGGAAACACGTTTATAGTTAATACCTTCTAGAACATCACGTTACTTCCAAGCGTCGCAAACGGTTTCCTCGGTCCAGATAGCATATTCTTTCAAATATTACAGGCTACAGGTGGTGCAGCAGTATCAAATTATTCGGCGTATAAATCAGAAAACGAAATTTTATTGCAATCAAAGCGTGAGTTTCTTGTGACCGAATATGTTGGAGATAAGCAGGTCAAAGAAATAAAGACATCTGGAATTAAGGGTGTATCAAGATGGAGGAAAATGATGGCGTTTGCAGTGGTGACAGGCAATACCACAGGAAGAAGTTCTGTTAATAATATCTGATGCCATCATCCGATCTGATGCTACGATGCCTACGACATTACTTAGTGCCTTATTCGTCATTGCCATGGGATCAGTTTGGTTAATGGAGACATTATAAATGTATTAGATGATTAATACAACATTTAACTTTCACAGACTTACCATTGTAGAAATAACCTAAATGAATGTTAATTTTGTGTAACAAAATTTACAGAAACATAAATAAAATGTGCATACATCCATTAATCAGAATTCTGTCTTTCTGTTGCTTTTCATCTACTCTGTTTTGCTTTATTTTATTTTTATTGTGTTTTTCTCCTGGTTTGTACGATGATACTTTTCTTATAAAATAAAACCTTGCTTATGTCACGCCAATTTTTTTTTTTCGTTCCTTGGACGTTGGTAAAAAATATTTGAGCGTGCAATTGAAGAAATGAATACCACTTTGTAACTATAACTATACAAATTAAGCGAGCGAAGAGTGAAATATATTTTTTATTATGATCAATATTAAAAAGAAAAAGAAATATCGTTCAGTATAATTTTCCTTTAAATAATTTGAATACCATCTTAAACTTGATCAATTATGTAAAATGAAAAGAATGATTTAATACATAATATTTATTATTCTGTCTGGAGTAAGAACAGAAAAAAGCATAATAACATATTTTAAGTACGATAATCATTTACGATATCATAAATGATACTGCTTTAATGAAAAGGTTTGAATATCCCAAAGAAAATTTATTTGACAGCAAGCAATGTAATCGAGTGCATCTTATTTATTTGAGCAATAAGTCAATTACATTTTGTCTACAGGGTCAGTTTTCTTTGATATACAGACCAAAAGATTTTCACACATTCAATGAGAAAAAAGAAGTTATAAAGAAGTATAAAACATAATTTTATACAGGCTATAATAATTGTTCATAATATATTGTGAAGTGAATTAAGATTGCTATTAAGAAGTGATTTAGTGATATTTGGGCCAGATATTTTACAAATAGCAGATCACATAATCAATAGAGTGTAATTTATCGATATTGGAAACAACTCGCGAAGCGAACAATCAATACATCTTATCTCTAAAGAAAGCTTGAATTAAACTTGAATGCACGACGTGATTTAATACATATATTCACTGGGTTTTAACACTTAACGATAAAGACGATAGAACAAATATGCATTTCATTTAGAGTTTTTCATAGTTTGATGAAATGAAGTACAATCAAAATGATTAAGAATGTGAGCAGTGAGCGTAGCGAATGAGCCTTTATAAATCAATAAGATTTTATATCTGGTCATCTGACTTTGAATACAACCTCATTGTGCCATTGAGCGGGGTTTATGTTTAAGCTTTCGACTATTTTATTTTTTTCTGTACTTGTCCATATCTATACTTATAATTGTATTCGTATTATTATTAATAAATGTTTGAACAAGTGTGAGGTTATGGCCATACAAACAAGTTCAACTCCCCCCCCCCGGCCCCTCCCAACACTTCAGACTCGAGGTCCAGTGATCTCGTGTTCCACTGACCGTCCCAAGGCGGTAGTCCCTTCATGTATCGGTTAATCCATATTTCGAGTGTGGTTATTTGTGGTGTTTGTAATGGTGTTAATAGTATTATAACTTTGTGAATATTTAGTTCTTGACTATTGACTAGTGCCCCTTATCAGGGTTTATTTACGAATTTTCTAAAATAAAAAGTTTGGTCAAACGTTTCTTTGTGTCGATGAAGGAAACTTTATGTTTGGGGAAAAAAAAGATCCAATATTCCAATTAGGTAAATAGTTTAATAAAAATAGTATTATTACTGTGTTTCAAAGTACCAAATAGTTTTTGAGGTTTTGAAACATCTGAGTGAAGGTTACGATTAACATTGTGCCACGTTGTCGTGAATACACGAGCACACATATGAATGTGCTGTTTCGGAAACAATTCTTAAACAATGCTTCTTTGATGAGATACTGCATTTTACAAGAAGTATCTAGTATGACGCTTCTTCACAAGGATATGAAATCAGGACACACTACTCGTTTGCTCCATTTCTGGTCTAAAGTGGATATAAAATGGTGTACCGTGTCCGATCACTTGATATAAATAACATACATAAAATCTTAAGAGTAAATGTCATATAAGATCATAATATTGACCTTGCATATTCTATACTAAACCTGCTTCATCAACGAAAGTGGGGTAAAATATGAAGACAATGTGTCTGTCACTTGGCTTCTGGTATGTTGATAAACGAACATCACAGGGTTAAACAACTAAATCATGCTAGTTTATCTTTCAAGATTTTCGAATCAAACACATCTTAAGAATGAACATAATCAGTCTTTTAATGTTAAAATAATCGCACGGGAGAACTTGTTTTGCAAGAATTAAATGGTTTTCAGCAGTTATAATAACAATTGTGTTTACGCTTTTTGAAAATACTTTGCGAGATATAGTTGTTGTTGGTGGTGATGCTGAATTTCACTTTGGTTATTCCATTAAGAAAGTATGCTGTTTGGATGTATCAAAGCAGGATGTTTTCAGTAAGTGAAAGTTTGCATTCGCTCCGTCCACCCGTCTGTGAGTCAGTCCCTCCGTTCGGTATTATGTGTCCTTGTGTAACTTTGTCGTGCAGGGAGAGATTTCAAAATTATTTGGTACACAATTATGGTCGGCACATAAAACGAGAAGTTGCTCGTAAGACCAACGTCCATACCACAGAGATCAAGGCCACAATTACTGTTTTATCATTATTGAATGCTGCATACATATATTTGCAATATAGTTTGTAGTGCCAGGGCGGTAACATTGTTTTACTCGGAGGGATTTTATAATAAATTTGCAAATGTTCTCGGTACATAAAGGAGATTTATCGCGTTTAAGACCGTATACCCCCTAACAGTCCGGGCTGTAAAGGTATCGTGTATGAGGATATACACACGTGTTCTGTACATAGTGATGAATTGTAAGGTACATGCCCCACGTCCCTACCTCTAACTGCATCACTCTTCAACACTTGTCAACCATCATACGGTCTGACATATAACTAAACTATTTAATTAGTTATATTGATCTTGAAGGCATCGTCACTTACTATGAAAGATATTTATTATACCTTAATCTCCAAACAATATTTAGATATTTACTACAAACGTAATAACGTATACATGTTTTGGTGGTGGTGGTGGTTTGTTGTTGTTGTTGTTGTGGTGGTGGTGGTGGTGTTGGTGGAGATGATGATGATGATGATGTTGTATGATGATGTGCTATGATGATGATGTTACATGTTGATATTTCATGATGAGAATTTTTCATGATGATGATGATGTTTCATGATGATGATGTTTCATGATGGTGTTGTAGTTTGTATCAATTGTTCTCTATAAAAAATATTTGCAACTTCTGTCACGGCAATTATTTGATTCATTTAAAGGGATAGTGTTTGAATTCCAGTTTTATCAATTGGAAGATTTTAAAATTGATATTAATTAAACTAATAAATGACTGCCATTTCATTCTTATTCACAAACTTATGGTTTAGGCATTTACTACAATGTAGTTCCCTAAAATATTATGTTGGGATTCGAATATTATTGCCTGTGAACATGATTGTAAAAAGAGTAAATCACAAATGTGGCGCCTACAGCACTTTTTTTTTCATAAACAGATGAAGCGGAGAACAGAAGCCGCAGCAACCTTCATTTAAATGCATTTAGCTAGCTTCATAAAAATAAATAATAAACCTATATGTACTAGGATTTGTGGACATTCCTAGTTTAAAGTTAAATAAATTTAACCCGATATTGGCTGGGAATGTTTTAACTATTTGTGGTGGCTAAAATAAGGCAGGGTCATTCATACATTTCCATTTCTGCGTAACTAGAAACTCTATATTCAACTTACGATGCCAATCAGTGTTCAGAAGAATTTGAAGCGTAAATGACATTGCTGAATATTACTCCTGGCTTGCGAAAAGCTCTAGAGACTTTCAAACTGTAACTCAAGGGACCAGCACTCATATGGTTTACATATGCTCAGTTTGTATCACGCAATTATTCTACTGTAAACACACTTTGTGCGTGAGAATTTTATTGAGTAATGCCACTGCTCTCATTGCAGAGGAAGCTCTGTTAAATGTTATTAAGCTTGACACGCAGAGACTTAAACAATACGTTTCCTCACTTGTTGAAAAAGGTTCCAAACTCCGAAAAAAATGATAAAGAACTGTTCAATAAATTTAAAGGGGCTTACCAGAGAAACTTGCGTTTTTTTGTCAATGCTTCTCGACCAACAAATATTCGATATGCGCTACATCAGGCCAAGCTCTGCAAGGCGTATGGCTACAGAGCAGTTACTATTGATCAGGTGTCAGCGGCTGCACCCCATTGGACCACAGCGAGCCTGGCGGGTTCAATTTGTAATTTGCCGATAATAAAACATTAAAAATTCTTGGTACTGCCCAGGTCCGAATTCTGAACTCAAGTTTTGATAAAGGTCATTTTGTTTCTTCCATCATCTACTATTTATTAACGGATTCCACAATATAACATAAACATTAAAAATCGTTTGACCGTAGACAAAACACACATGGAATTCTGAGGAAAGTACACGCTTACGACATAACATATATGAAAAGAATCCTCCATGGTAAAAATTTTACTGGAACATTCAACTTCTTAGCGGTTTCTCTTTATGTGAAAAGTTAACAGTCAAAGAACACACATGGAATTCTGAGGAAAGAACACGCTTACGACATAACATATATGAAAAGAATCCTCTATGGTAAAAACTTTACTGGAACATTCAACTTCTTAGCGGTTTCTCTTTATGTGATAAAGTTAACAGTCAAAGAAATGTAACAACTAAGTAATGCAATCCCATTAGACAGGGAGCGTAGGTTTATAGGGGATATTGGACAGTGGATGATTTACATAAAAATGGCAGGGGCTGGAATTTGGGGAGGGAGTGGTGTGCGTAAATAAAGCATTCGTTTTTAACCTAAAATCTAAAACAAAAATATATTGCAAGCTTGTGTTCGGACAGACGTGTGTTGAAACTCCCCGCCGTAGTGTCATAATAAACGGAAACATTAAGAGTGGATGCAGAGTGCAAAAAACCTAACTTTTGATCTATACCGCCTGTCTGCTTAACTTCATGCTTAGCTATATATATTTGTATTTTATCTTGTATTTCATGTGAGAACCCTGTAGTACCGATTTATTGCGCTCAATAGATATTACTCTCACGATACTTTTTTGAGATCAATCACATAAATTATTAGTGTATTATTTTAAACGAATTAATCGTTTTGTTCACCATCTTTATTATAAAAAGGTGTAAGTAATGCTAAACAGACACAACTTCATTTTTGTAAAATTCTATCCCTTTTCAAGTCGAACAATATGCTGAGTTATTCTTAGCATTATACATATAAATAGAACAACAATGTTTCAGGCCTAGTATTGATTATACAAATAATCAAAGAGTAATGCAAGAATTGGCATTTATTTTATATTTTCATCTACAGCAAAATTAAAAACAGCTTCTACTTTAAAGGTATATTGGGAAAAAATGAACCTGTAATCAAATTAATCATAATTCAACTTCATTTTTGATATATGACGACTTGTATCAGCCGAGTTATGGCTCTCAAGATAACAAACATTAATATGTTCTGCTTGTGGCAAACGTAACACTTCAAGTTAAGCCCAAACAATGTAATAAACTGATAACAATACTGTATGCTAATAAGTAACTTGCATACGACTGTTGGGTTAAGTTATCAACGCTGAAAAATGACCCGACTAAAGTCGTGGTATTATTCGATATTGGTGTTTATTTGATCGAATAGTGATGCAGCTAATCGGATAGCATATTACATATAACCAGAAGTACCACGAAATCAATGAATAATGAGCATCGGATTGACTTGTTATTAAATACCAGTCTTAAACTTTGTACGCTAGGAGAATATTAACGGTCGAAGCAAGTTTTCAACGCTTAACATTGATCAATCATCCGTTGAAAATCAGCTCTAAAGCCATTTGTCAATACTTGGTAGGGTAAATGCTATGCTATACCGGATTTTACGCTTTTAAAATGGACAGTTACAGGTTTACTCTAGGTTTTGATCAGGAACCGTAATCTCTTAAATCTGCCATAATCTGCATCATTTTATAGGGCCGGTGTATGCGTTTTTGTTTCACCTTTTTGCAGATCCAAAAACAAATAAAATTTACCACAGCTGATTTTAATAATAAAACTTTGCCATATCACAGATATTTACAAACTTAGGGTTTAAGGAAATATTACAATGCAGAGTGTGTTATGTGCATGGTCACAAACCTATTGTGCATTGACATTCAATCACTTTATAATAAATTATATTAACTGAGGAAGAAATATATATATATATATATATATATATATATATATATATATATATATATATTCTCAAAAGCATGTGTATGCATTTTCATAAATAGTTCATCTTATGCGGACAACTGACACTCATATAAAGAAGAAAATATGACAAAATTGTGACAAAATTTATTCACCTTAACGTTTCTCTTATCTCTTAGTTTATAAATATTTATGTTTTCAAAACTGATTTTTCAGGGTTGAAGTCTTCGGTTTATAATCTAGAGATGTTAACTGTTGTAGTGAGATTTTACCTTCATTGAGCGCGATTCAATATTGACATTAGTTCATAAGTGATATTATACACATGCATTCCATTCTCGTGTTTTAAGATTTTAAAACATTATGTACAATAAATAAATCACTTCTTTACTCCTGATGATATAAAATTTCAGGTGCAGTATGCAATACAGCTTTTATCCTTTTTCCAGTCGAAATTAGAAAAAAAACAAGAGAAGAGTGGAAGATGTTGTGACGCAGTTTCTCTAAAATGTAATTGGCTAGAAAATATATACTATCATATTCCGAAAGGGAGGTACAATTTAAAGACAACCACTTATGATATAAATTGAGAAAACAACGCAGCAGATCGATACATAAAGCTCGTCTTTTTGTGTGTTGTCGAACAACTGGCATAACTTAATTCTTATTAATTCCATCATTTGGTGTTTTGCATGTGAAATTTTATTGACTCCTTGGTTATGTACGCTAAGTATAAATAAATCGAGTAAATGTCAATTTTGTTTTTCACAAACGATTCACTTACATATCATAATGCTTTGATCATTTGGGTTCTGGTTGTGAAATAATGGGGATAGTTATTTTCGCAATGGAATTAAGATATTCACCTATTTGATCAAAATTTATTTATATTTTATAGAAGTTCGTGAACGGATTGCAATCCTAAAAACTTGGCCATCTTCAACAAAATTAGGTTCGCGGAAAAAGCCGAGTTTGATATGATTTCAGATATCGGAATCCAATTCCTTTTTTGCCCGGTACGGACTAAACACTATCTTGTGCCGATAAATAACAAAAAAAAAATATTGAATAAAATCATTTCAATCTGTGGTATAAAACACTGAACAAATATCATGTTTTAAATATGTTTTGATCAGTAAGATATATTTCAGTACCCTAAACTGGAGAGCTTTAGGTGTCAAGTGCTTGGTGATAAATGAATTATATTTTCATACCACATCCAATTGGTGCGCCGCGCACAAAATATCAGCCCATTCCTTATGGTTAATGAACAACCCTTTAATGGTCCAAAATCTATCTTTAAACGAATGTTAACCCAGCTACGCCAAATATTGCCCTAACATTATAAATCTCATCTACTTTACCGTCTAGACAGTCAATTCCTTTTGAAATCAATGCTGTCTTCAAGGAACAGGATATTAGTATTAGTTCTTTGAATTCATACTTTTTATCCTATAAACTTGTAAAATATACTTCCTTGTAGAGCTAATGGTTAAAATGTTATAACTTCCATTTCTGTTATGTTCGAAATACGAGATCTAATAAACGTTATCAGTTTAAAGTTGAACTATAGGGCCAATGTTTAAGAACATTCTAATTATTGCAAATAGAATAACAGGGACGTGTTCAGAAATTATAAATTAAACTTTGCATACCAAACTTTCAGCTTGTCTGCCTGTCATTAACTGACCAGTTTCCAATATATAAGAAATTTGCACAACCGGCATTCGAAACTTAAAATGTCACCTTTTTATCAAGCTTATTAAAACATACCTTTATAACAGTTGAACCCTTTTTAAGTGAATCGCTGTTATGTAACTTACAATGTTCAACAGTGTCACTGCCATAAACAGTTAATTCAGCAAACATAAACAAAATGTATTTAAAAATGCACTTCTGAGTTTGAGTCCAGATGCAGACTCAAGCTACTTCGTAATACTGAGCACAGATAGAAGTTGTAAGATCAATAACGATTTTTGACACACAGATATTTATCTACATACTTTGATTATCTTCATATTTCCTTCTTTTTAAATTTACTAATATTTACATTCGCACTTGATTTCTGTACTATACAATTTGTATGAAGCGTTTGACCTTTTGTGACCTTTGTATGTGGAATTTTGCAAGCAACATCTACTAGGTCATGCATATGTTAAACACAATTCAAAATATCGGGTATTTTGTAAACTGTTTAAAATAAATGTACGTATAATTACAAAACTATGTCTTCGTCTTTAATTTATTCAATATGGTACTGAAATTACACATTTTCTCGGGCGTGTACATCGACCGGCATCGTTTAATGTGTCCATACTCCCGTGTTTGTCGTTCGCACACTGAAGTATGTAGCAAAACTATTTAATTTTTATTTACAACTTAGATAGTTATACAAGTAGGCTCCTTGGCAGTACTTTAATTAATTCAAAGTGTTTTTTTCCGTACGTCAGTTTTCCATTACCTATTCGTTTCTTAATATTCGTCATCATAAAGGATACAATTAATCTTTCAAGATTACTTGGTACCTGGAACCTTTTCATACATCACTCACTCCTGCGGTACAAATAACATGGCCAATTTGCAAGTTCAAATCCTAAAAGTTCGCGGATATCACTTAACCTGTATTATATGGTTGGTTGAGTTTATACCTTTGTCGATTTTACTAGGTCCTGGGGCCGTGATTACACATCACTTCGGAAGTTAAAAAAAGAACATGGCTATCCTTTTTACCAGTTTACGCCCCATTGGCTGAATAATTGTTTTTGCGCAGAGAGACAAGTTCAAAATTTTCAAAAAAGATTATCGATCGCCACTGCGTCTATATCATGAATTTGTTTTTTCAAGATGTCATTACCTGGTTGCTAATTTCTGGTGCTTTGTTAAACAAACAATGACTTTAAAATACAGTTTATAATTCATTTTAAGATAGCTTTAGGATTCCTTTCTGGTCCCTTAATTAAATATTATGTTTGGTAAACGTTGTAAAAAATCAAGGCAAAAGGGAAAAGTAGACCTTACAATATAACTATTTGTAACATCTTTTTTACTATTTACTTTGATGTCTAGATAGTCAATTCTTTCTTTAAAAATAATGTTTGCTTCTTGGAACAGTGGAATATCACTTATTTGTAGATATAACGTTGTTTTTTTTTCTTTTTATATACTCTCGAACAATAACACTGATAAGCTTTCACTGCTATGAAAAATTGTCATTTCTAAAATAGAAAAGGTTAAAAATAATCTTTTATTTACAATGTTATTTTCTTTGCATTAACAAACCAGTCGAAATGCAATGAAGAATAAGACACTAAAAAAGCTTGTTGGCATCAAAGCAGCAGATCGGCTGGTACCATCAGATGGACTGCCACCCGAGCAATCGCAATAGCCTGACTTTGACGCCGACCTGGAAGCTCTTCCTGGAATATCTCCTGTCACGACTACAAACGCCTTCATGTCGATCGTGTTGGATCTGCCAGTTACTTCAGTCATTTTCATTTTTATGCCCTGCTTATCATCAACATATTCTTTCACATAAAACTCACGCTTTGACTGTAATAGGACTTCCTTTTCCTGAGGAGCCTCCGAATACTTTGATATGTCAGCGCCACCTGAAGCGTTGAACATCTGAAAGTATATTTTGTTTTTGTTAAGATATAACAATAAATTGATGTCTGAATGTAATGAGGTGCTCCAGAAAGAATTCACTGCAAACGTGTGTCCTTTTTTGATATCGATACAGTCACACGCCCTGTACAGTACAGGCCATGTTGCTATGCCAACATCTTTCAACGCGGTATTAAGCAGTTGTTCTGTGTCCAGCCAAATTCGTTTTTTTGTTTTGATTCGAAGTTGTTCATTCAGGTCAGCATAAAACGGTCTTCCTTCGACCGAATTAGAGTAGTCTTCACAGTCTTGTGTGTAGACGTTGATCAGAGCTATTGTCATGCCCGTATCCTCGTCAGACGTGTAATGTTTTGCCATTTTGTCGGCTAGTTTCCAACATGAGTTACTTTTGTTGGTGAAAAGGCTCTGAAATAGGCGTGTAACTTGACCAGCATAGTTATCTCCTAAAGACAAAGCAAACATAAGGTAACGATTAACAACATATATGAATTACAAAGCATGCATATGTATATGCAAACAAAGCGAGAACTACTCGTTTAAATCTTAATACTTTTTTTGTAGGAAGTGTTTGTGACATCACACAAACATGTCAATGTATACAATAATATAACGATTTACAATTTTATTTAACGACTTGCCACATATAACCCGTTGACATTTGTTTGTGAAACGAGTCGTCTTTGACATTCAAATTTGAATTGCAATAATCAAGTCATGTTGAATCTGATGACATTAACAACATTTCCAGAAACCGCTAAATTGATAAACACTAAACGAGGAAGCCTAGCACTAAAGCTCACTGTGTGTACAAAAGTGACTGTGATACGACAGAAAGCCCCTGGTTCTGGCCAAAGAAGATGTATTGTCGCCGATGGTACTCGGAAAGGGCATGGCAAGAAAAGTTTAATGACGCTAACAATTACAATGAAAGTAATAATGAATAGTACAATATTATTTTTTCTCACTTTAGTCATTTCCAATCTAGTAAATATGAGTAATGTAACTCCGACTAAGTGCAATATTCTTACATGGAACGTAAGAGGTGCCATGTCGTCAGCTGGCTCCATAAGTAATCTTCTAGACACTTACGACATCGACATCGCATGCATCTCAGAGCACAAACTTAAGTCACACAGTGCTACATTCTTAGATACACTACACTCATCATATAGATCTATCTGTGTCTGTGAACATGTTGACTTAAACGCTAAATGTGGTAAAGGAGTTGTGAGCATAATGTTTAAGAAATCTCTCTCTTTTGCTGTGCAAGAACTTAGAAACATTAAATCGACTCGCTTGACTGGCATTAAATTAACAAGTGTAGAGTCCACTATTGTTACACCTATCTATGTATTATGCATGTATCTACCATCGGCAAATTATACATTTGATGATTATATAGAATGCTTAACCGAACTACAAAGTATTTATGACATGTATTCTAATGACGGTTTTATAATATTATGTGGAGATGCTAATGTGCAACTGACTGATATTAATGACAGAAGGTCAACTGCATTTAATAACTTTTTATCTGACAACGAACTTTCGTCGTGTATAAACAGAGGAGTAAATTTCACATTTAAGCCGAGTAAAAGAATTCTAGATTATGTTGTATTATGTAAATCGCAGTTAGATATTGTGTTAGATAGCTGTATTGTTAACGATGATTGTTGTGTTGTATCCGATCATTTACCCATTGTAACCACTGTCTGCTTTCCGTTATATCACTTCATTTTGCCTGATAAACTATTAATTGCATGGAACAAATGTACAGATCAACATTTTAATTCATACGCAGTCGCTCTTGATAACAAACTGTGCAAACTTAGTCTTGATAGTATACGGTTATGTAATACTGATATACACTCACTCTATGATCATATAATTAGATCAATGTTAGAATGTGCTGAATCAAACTTGCCCATGTCAAACTATAACATGCATGCTAAGCCTTATTGGACTAGTGATGTAAAATGCGCGCATATGATCCAAAAAGATGAACGGAAAAAATGGTGTTCTGCAGGAAAACTCATAGAGCGTGATAATCCACTATATGTCAATTACAAATCGGCAAAACGAGCATTCATCAACACCCAAAAGGCTGCTGTATACAATTGCAATGAAAAGTTTTATAATGACTTAAACGAGGCTGCGTAGTGCGACATGCGTCTATTTGGTATTTAGTAAAGACGAAACGTACTTCTAGATCGAATCCAATAAATGAGCTAGCTATAAATGGTATCTCATTGAGGCACCCACACCAAATATCAAATGCTTTTCGTGACTACTACTCACAAACTTTCAAACCTAAGAGTGCACCACATTTTGACAACGAATTTCTGAACAAATTAGATTCTGATGTTAATGCATTCATACAATCGAATGACTATGAGTTCGACCCAAATTTAACAGAAAACGTACAGATCTAAGAGTTAAATAATGCTATTAGAAATATGAAGATGAGAAAAGCCCCCGGATATGACAAAGTAACGCCGGAGCACATAAAATACGGCGGTAAAACTCTGCGGGCATATATTGCACGACTAGTCACGCTAATGATCAAATGTGCTTACGTTCCGGAAGAATGCAAACTTGGTATCATTATCCCAGTTCACAAAGAGGGAAAACCAAGGTCCTCCCCACGTAGCTACAGACCTATTTCTTTATTGCCGGTGCTTTAAAGCTATTTGAAAATGTCATCCATAGCCGTTTGAATACATGGTGTGCTGACAGTGGCATCGACTTCCCTAATAAACAACAAAATGCATACCAAAAGTATATCGAGCCCGTAACAACATCGTTCAACGTACAAGAAGCAGTTGCGAGTAGACTGGAGCTCGGATCAAGTGTTTACTGTGCCCTACTGGACACCAAGGGTGCATTTGATTCCGTTCGGCACAGTGCCATAATTATGAAAATGAAATCACTTGGTCTAAAAGGCATTTTCCTGAGGCTGATGGTTAATATATATTCATCTCTTAAAGGATGTGTTCTTGCAAATGGAGTCCTATCCGAAACCTTTCCTGTTCTTCAAAGTGTACGGCAAGGCGGAATATTATCAACATGGAGTTATCACCTCTTCATTGATGAAATACTGAACATCCTTGAAAATAATGGCCTTGGTTTAACACTGCATGATATCCCCTGTGGGAACCCCACTCTCGCCGATGATCTAACTCTACTTTGCCCAAACAAAATGTCTCTTGAAAATCAACTCGCTGTTGTCCTTGAATACGCCAACAAATGGGTCTATGAATTTAATTTCAGTAAATGCCAACTCGTTATATTCCAGAAAAACATTCCTCGTGAAACAACAGTACCATTTGGGCAGCAAACACTGGTCAGCGTACACTCTGCTAAACACCTCGGTGTGAACTTGAGGTATAATTTAAGTTGCAGTGAAACTATTTACAATCGTCTACGAAAAGGATACTCCTCCCTTTTCAGTGTACTTTCAATTGAAAAATCCGAGGGCGATGTTAACCCTTTGACAATAGCCTCTCTCGTGACAAAAGTAAGCATACCCACAGCACTGTACGGCGCAGAATTATGGTCCAACGTTTCTGCTACATCAATGCTGCGATTAGAAAGATTCAAGCGCCTAGCAGCTAAACGAATTCAACATTTACCGACATCGACACGCACGGATATGGCCCTAAGCATGCTAGGCTGGTACACAATGGAATACGACATCCATAAACGTAAACTCATGTTCCTGCAAACACTTTGTACTATGCCCACCTCATTGCTAACTCGTCAGATATTCAACTATAGACTGAACCTATACATAGCAAAGGGATTTCAACATCAGACAGGCTACATTCCGGACATAATTTTACTTTTGCAAAAATACGAACTGATTGGGTCTTTGAATGTGTACCTTAAAACATCCATATTCCCAAGTAAAAGTAAGTGGAAACAAATAGTCAATCGAACTTTATCACTGTATCACAAAACTCAGTGGCGAAGAAGAACCAACTCTGACGAGGATTTCCGAAGATTCCAAAGCGTCCATGAGTCTGTTGCCCCATCCATTCTTTGGTTGAATGCCCAGTCACTTACGGAAATCATTCACGCCATAAGTGCAACCAAGGCCTTAGTTTACAGACAATTTCAACCCGAATACACGTGTAAACTATACAAAACTGAAACAAGTGATATTAAAATGCATACCATTATCATCTGCTCAAAAACTGGCAGCCTCAGAAAAACTTTTCTACACGAAACTAAAACATTATGCGGTCAGCACATATATACGTTGCTCGTAAATTCGGATAATGAATATCTAATGCGCTCACTCTTCCAGCCAAACTTCATCACTGCTTTCAGTCTCCCGGAGAAAACTTTTAAGATGTTTCTTAAAAAAGCATGCAAATTTGTTCACGACACTATCAGTCTGTACAATAATAAAAAATAATAGTGTGTAAGTGTGATAAAATATTGCTTGCATTTTGTTGCATAAGTACCCTAACATACACATCTTAAACCTGCCACTAAATGCTTATTTTTCGTTTTCGATAAGCTCTTAGTTATATGACGGGTAAATATACAGTATGCATGCGTGTACATATTGAATGCAAAATTTGAAAGGTTGGTTCAATCATTATAACCAATCATTTGTAAATAATCATACAGCTATATAATATGTATAAGTAATGTACTTTTTGAACATGTATTATTTATATTATTAACTACATTGTATGCCATGTCACTTATATCATATGTTAAATCACTGAAAAGTGGAATAAAAGAGAATATATGCAATTGCAGCAAAGTAGAATCACAAACACCTGTAACAAAGCATTCACCTGCATGGTGGATAATTTGTCAAGTTTTGATATTCGATATCGGGTGGAGTGATCTACATATCAACTACAAATTGGTGAGTTCTACAGTGCATTTCATAAAATGTATGTTTCAAAAATACGTTGTTTTTTAATAAATGTTCAAGTTATCAGACTAAACATAGTACTATATAACAAATATCTATTTAAGCGGTCAATTTAAACAAGGGCCATGAAAACATGACATGGCTTTTTGTCATTTTTGATTTGATTTGTTTTCAAGGAGCCATAACTCAGTTATTTATAATTCAATATTGCTTGCTTTTGATAAGAACCGTAATTAGATCAATGTCTTACTTCAATAGAAGTAAAGTAAACATCGTATTATAAATGGCAGCTCTATTGTGTTCATAATCTTAATCATATCAATGTTGACCATTTCAAAATCTATAATCAAGTCGTACATGTAGATCAGCCCAAATCGAGCCATGTATAAGTGGGTCTGGTTGTTTCTCAAAAGGAATCGATGCTCATAAATATATAAAAAAAATATTGATAGTTTGAAGATAAAACAATGAACGCGGGCTTTATTGTGCTCACAAGCCGTTGCATAACAATTTCAACTATGTAAAGGCCAATAATTTCGTCATGCATTGGCGGATGTGACATGGTTTTAAAGAACCGTCATTCAGGCAGTATCTAATTACTGTATAACTTAAGTAAACGTCGGGTTATAAATGGAGTGATCGTTTAAAAGCAATCCACCCTATTTAACAAAAACAAGAGAGAAAAACAACAGCAAACTCTGAGTACAGATGGGTCTTAAAATGTTCCAGATCTTGGTGTTTTAAGGAAACTAGTGTGTAATTGCGATTAGGCTATAATTAAAAATGACGGCTCTAACGCGTTCACAAGCAATTGTTTACAGACGCACATACGGACGCATTACCGCACTGACGACGCAAATCGCGCCTTCGTATAAACTTCTCTAGCAAGCAGAACTAAAACAATCAATTATTTAAAAGTATCATTCTTGAATAACACGACAAAGTATCAAATCAAGACCGCCAATCAATGTGTTTAAATTTAGTGTTGTTATAGTTGTGTTATGTTAATCAATACGTCCGGATGAACACTAATATATCAATGTATAAATATGAATCTGATATTGTTCCTCGTTATGTTTTTGTTGTAGCAACACTGCTAAAAGATTAAAAGACGCTGTTGACGCTGAACATGTTTAAACAATCTTAGTCAATTTGTATTAATTGAAAATTTCAGTTTGAATATTTAATTTTATTTAATCACAATGCGATTTTATATTAAAAACCCCATCTATTTTAGCTGACCAAAATACCCTCATGTACATTCGTTCTTGTAGTCCGCCACAGTTTTCGTACTGATTGTGTGTAGCTGTCATTATTTATAGTTCTTCAAGAGCTTTCTTGCATATGATAACGTGTTTAACTGAAAGTAAGCGCTCTTTTTTATATTTAAGGACGTCTAGATTAAAAGGCTGATGCTTTTATTTGGAGCTTTATCTTATGTATAGTACGAATGCTGTTTGCGAAGATTATCTTGAAGTGAGTAAATATATAGTGAATTTCCTTTATTTTTTAAGCTTAAGTTTTTTAACATTTAAATGTTTTAAGTTTAAACCTGTTTATCTTTTTATGTGTACCATATAATTTATTAGCTACTATTTGAAATGCACGGCCGTTTAAGAGTGTTGTTGTGCTTGTTTTTACTGTCGAACGTGTCCTTATTACTTCTATTTCATTATCAATAATATTCAAAAACACACAGTCTATAGATGGATTTGAGACTGATACAATTGTATGGATCACGCATTTGGAACAGAACAGTAGAACTCTTTTCTACAAGGAAGTTTATCAACGTTCAAATTCCTATAATAAATTTTATGAATTGATTGTTTAGTGTTCTGAGAAGCAAAAACTGTTTTTAAAAGAAAATTATTTTTTAGATATCAGAGTACACTTTTAAAGTACAATATATGTTATGAAATATTTATACGTAAAGGTCACTTTTCGTTTTTTCCATGCATTCATATACAACTAATAAGGGTTTTAAATAGGGCAAGTGCCCTATTACGGCTTATTGTATGGGTGTATACAGTTTAAAGTTTTCTTTTTATAATACACTCCCTTTGAGCCCCACAAAGGACGTAAATGTGTTTAAACTAGCCTTTCACGTTTGACAAAGCGCGGAATCAAGACCAATATTATTATACACACACCGAAATGAGTAGAACGACATAAACGAAACCCACATGACCGAATTATATTTACTGATAAACATATTTCTTTGACGTGTTCTTTTACACTTAAGACTCAATTTCTTGTGTAAAATAATCATACCACAGGTACGCTTTTGCAGTTCAACCATTGCTAAACACATATCCGATCTTGTCGACATATGAAAACCCTGTTTTGTTTAATAATGAAATGATGCTGATATGTTTTCACAATATTCATGTTATGCGCAGTTACATCATTACGTACAAACAAAAAGAGCTATAGAATTGATAATTTTTTGTTGTAAAGAGCAACGCTTTGTAAAGGATTACACCATAGTTGAGGACTCTTGGACATTTTTTCAGTCTTTCCTGAATTATTACAGGTCTTTTGAAATTTAAAAGCTGTCTTTAACCCAAGTGATGTACGTTGTCTGCTTGATTGATAATATTATCACCATATACAATCTATACTAATGGTAAAGTCCTCTGATTAGAACAATTAACAACATTAGATTGTAACTAAGCTGATTTTTTCCACTCTTTACAATTATCATACACAATAATTATTAACGTCTGGAGGTAAAGGGCAATAACATCAGTTTACGAAATAGCAGCCGCAAATGATGGGTTATCTGCCTTAACTGGGAAGACAATGATTCAATAATTACAGTTATGTAGTATGCCAAGTAGTTGATTCATTGATGTTCACTAAATGGGAGAAAAATCTTGGCAATATCTCTTCCTGCCGAACTAAGAGCTTCACATTGTTGACCTTTGATATACAATTGTTTGTCAGATGCGAACAACTCATTTGAGCCTACCGTATTATTAAAATAATTTGGTGCAAGGATGTATTTTAGTTCCCCAACTGTCCAAGGTAATATAATTGGTAATCGTGTCATTCACAATCATACGCAGCATTCCGGTTGGGATTAGTTGGATAAACAAAATGTATGTAGACTGCGTCCTAGCGGTCAATGCGGTTGTAATGCAGCTGAGTAATTTCTTGAATGATTGTTGCTGCGGCGACGGGAATGGTGGACTATAAACGGAGTGAAAACACTGTTGTTTCTTTTTGTCAGTAATATCTATGTTACAGATACACAGAAGTAATGGAAATGGACTTTTATCTATCAATGTATTCATTTAGTCATGATTCGATTGATTTATTTCATTAACAGTGATACGTGAGTAATGTTTAAAAAAATAAAAATGTTTACCTCATGCATAACTATTGTGCATAATGAATTTACGACAGCATTTTCTTTCATGCTTTCAAATAAAATGGAGTTTTATCAGTGAATTAACAACAGTGAAATTATCAATTTGATATTTTCACTGCAAAAAAAAGAGTGAAAATATGTGCACTTGCAGAACTATTTTTAAAATACATTTTAGGTATTCCTCTTGATCAAAACAGAACACTTCACTAGGAACCAGAAAATGTTGGCAACAAATTATTCTCCTCTTAAGAGTCCGTATATAATCGAATATAATTGAAAGGTTATTGCATAATCGAATTTTGCAGTTACAACATAACCTTTAACCTGTCAGCGATTTCGTTAGTTGAGGCATATACAAGCATCTTCAAGGTGTTCACATATGATGTGCGTACATAATCGGAAACAGTATAAAGGTTATTGCTTAATCGATTTTCGAGTTATAACATTACTTAAACCTTTCTGCGATTTCGTTAGTTGAGGCATATACAAGCATCTTCAAGGTATTCACATATGATGTGCGTACATAATCGGAAACAGTATAAAGGTTATTGCTTAATCGATTTTCGAGTTATAACATAACCTTTAATATGTCAGCGATTTCGTTAGTTGAGGCATATACAAGCATCTTCAAGGTGTTCACATATAATGTTCGTATATAAAAGGATATACTACAAAGGTTTTTGTTTAATCGAATTTTGCAGTTATGACATAACTTAAACCTGTCAGCGATTTCCGTATATAATATGATATAATAGAAAGATTTTTGTTTAATCGAATTTTGAATGAAAGTTGTCTTGTTAGCAGAGCACCATTCAACTGGAAGCATTGTACCGTCAATATTAGCCGATAGGCGTATGAAGTTTGTTCCAATACGCACAGTTATGTTCAGGTCATTTTCTGTTTGATTATAACCAATACAACGAATTTAAACACTTAGAGTCATATGACAAACATGAGTCCTTTTATTCTGTTCTTTGTTGAATGATCTACCGAGAAAAAGACCGTGATTGGGAAAAAAACTACATAAAACTGAAATGCCCAGTGCGAGGTAAGTATATTTGAATCACGAGGATATTGACGCAGCAAGTATTATATCATTTGATGAATCAGACGTTTAACTCTTACGCTCTGTAAACACGTCTGGGCATTCCAAAGGACTACCTCAAATGTGGCGGTAAGGCATACAACGTAAAACTATTTTTCCAAATATTTTTTCTTTGATAAAAATTTAACGATTTTCATGTTTATGTTGTAAGTTTAATTTATGTTCTAGGTTCTAAGATTGCTAAAACCCAATTACATTTTAAATAATGTTGAAAGAAATAGTTTGTCCGATTATTTTATGATGTGTAGTTGTTGAAATAGTTAAGATAGATATTTAGTTTTTAATAATATTTAAATATGCAATACGGTTTGCGAACAAGTCCATGACAACTTTAAAAAGGCCCTCCCAATATTGTATTTGTTTATGGTACCAAGATAAACGTTGTTTACGTAAGGTAATTATCAAAATATAGTTTTTATAGAATAGTGATGTAGTTGTTTACTGAAATTGCTAGGTATGTGTGTTTAATGTGTGTGCGTGTGCCTGTGCGCATGCATGTATGTGCAGAAAGAGAAAATAAAGTATTATGACCGGCAACAATCTTGTTAAAAACGTTTCGTTTATGCTTGTTCTTTCTCGATCGTTTTTCACATAAGTGTTGGAAGTCTTTATACGAATCATCACGGTTATTAACCACACATTTTAGAAGGATTTGGCTAAGGATTGTAATAATTAAGATTTAAGTCTCGTATAACAGAATGCTAACCACGAACACTCAACCACTAGATAATCAAGACATGAGCTTTGGAGGACGCGTCTTACAAAATTCAATACGGAAAAATGAAACATAAACAATTGAGGGTTATTGTATTTTATACCTTACACGAGTTGCCGCAAAAAGTCTTACTACAAGGCTTTTTATATATTATATATTTAAATATGTACACGATAAAGTTAAGCATTAACAGCCTTAAGAACCAACACATTTTAAATACATTCTCTAAACACCGCATTATCACCAAGCATTATAGATATAATTTGGACTTAAGCAGAGACTCTCTACGACCACAGCCAACGTCGGCTTGGGCGTCTAATCACGCAATTTCTGCGGCACATGCGTTGGCAAAGTATCCCTCTGCGCCACTTGTTGACATATGACCGGCCCATACTGGACGAAACGTCTTGGCTCCGCAGTCATAACCAACGGTAAGCTTTTTCACGAAAATTATAAGAACTCGTAATAATGGTGTTCTTATGCAAGCGTTGGCTTTTTTTATTGTTTCAGGTAAGAATTGGCTCTATTACCATCGTGATGATGGTTTTTCCAAACGGTTATATTTGCTATCATTGTAATAATTCAATATCAAATTGCAATTGTACCACCATTTTTTTCGACGCTTCCGCAATATCTGATTCCTAAGATGCCTAAGAGGGTTTCATATTATATCAACAAAATCCGACAAAATGGAATATGTCATTTAGTTTAAGTATTTTACTTTTACCTCAACTTTGTCCCTTATTCTGCTATGATTTATCCCAACCTCTGTTAAATAATGAATGTACATTTATTCCAATGAGATTTATACACAACTGTGTCATATAGTTTATCAGATTTAGCCCCCACTCATTTACTCTTAAAATTGTTTTCGCTCACTTCAGCTGTGCAAATTGATTTCGTTTTAAACAGCTCTGATTCCCGTTTACTCAAAGCGTCGTTGTAGCTCTGGTCAATTCGGATTCCTCCCATTATCTTTTGTAAAGTTAACTTCGTTCTACATTCAAATCACGATTTCCCCCACAGTCTGTCGTAAAGGCGATGTCGCTCTTTTTAATTTATACTGACGGAAAGGAAAGGAGCATTTATTGTTAACTTGACATGTACAGTTCGTCGTTACTACAAAAACATAGCATGGCGATTACTGTTAAATGCGACATTGCAAATACATTTATAAATGTATCAATGGTTTCAACATGTTAAAAACAATAAAATTAAGCATTATTTTTCAAAGCGTTATATCTTAATTTTAAAGCACGCTTGCAAAACAAAGCTAGTTATCGTAGACATGCAGCTTTTTTCAAGAGTTTTATAATTGTATAAATTTAAACATTCTTGGTCTTGCATAGTTAAATGTATTTATATTTTTGTCAGAATATCATTATATTGTGGACAAATCAAATCAAAGTGATATTCGTCTTCAATATCATTATGAGAACATAAAATACATTCACGTTCAAATCTTTCAATATTTACGTATCTGCTTCTTTCAACAATTAACATATGAGAGGACAATCTTAACCTAGCAATAATAATAACCTAAGTCTATAGCTATATAATAAATCTATAAACGATAACCTATGAATAGAGGTTTTTAGTTCTCTGTATAACACTTTTGAACTTAATGAGTTTTTATCATTTTTCCAATGCCAAATAAATGAGTCGATTAATCTTGTCCTAAAAATAGGAATACAATTATCAATATTAATAGACTCCTTATACAACCACACTTCATTGAGTCCTGAATTTTGTAAAATATTGAGTACATTTGAACACCAATTATTTGAGTTTGTGTTATTGTCTGCATCGTATCGAAAGCTTTGGAATATATGATATAAAATGCAATTGTCTCTTTTAAACTGATACAATTTAAGGTAATATTGTACAACTCGTTCATTTCTATTAACATAATGAGTTACCGTCACCGTCTATTGTAAAGCTTTTGTCGCTCTTATTATTTAAGATTTCCTTCACAATATATCGAAAGTTGATGTCGCTTTTATAAGTTCAGAATATCCTCACACTCACACATTCGTGAGTTGGGCAAACGGCAAATGCAATACATACAAACTTTGTGTACATGGATTGTTTTCGATATTTGATAATTGTTTCCTTATTGCAATTAGTAGGGTGTTAATTTGCCTTCTATTTTTGGGATACATACAATAGTATCTTGCACGGAAATGACGCATTAATGTAACCAGAAAATATAGGAACGGGTTTCGGTGCAAAAATGATATTTAAACACAAATGTACTGGCAAAAGAAATGCATCACCGTATTTGAAAGTTAAATCGAAAATGTAATTAATTAGGCCTTCATAGTGTATTTTCAATATTGTTCTTTTTTATTGATATTAAAATGAATGCAACTTCAACAATTACTCTTCTTTGGCTTAAAGAACGTTTGATGTCGAAGCTGATATAAACTCATATGCATTTTTGAGAGTATTTTAATTAAATAAAAAATATATACTCGTATATCATTTTATTTCATAAGAAAGAAAACGTCTTTTTTCCGGTGTGATCAAACACCATTCTGAACGTCTCTAACAGCAAAAACGAATACTCCTAGTTTTTGACATGAAGACCTTTTTGTGAAGTAACGATTGACTTTGCTTTTAGTTTATTCTTCGGTTGAATACAAGCAACGTTCATGATGTTCTGACCAGTGGTTGTATGTGTGCACGCGGATAGACCAGGCTTATACAACTGAAATGAAACAAAAATGTACATTCAAAGCAAGTGTCTTAGGAAACCATAAAAACAAATGAACATCTGTATTGTGCAATGCACCCTTATGTTGTGAAAAACTGCGCTTAGTTGGTTGAGGAAATGGGTCAACACTATCAGGGCAGCACGTCTCTACAGTGAATTACAACAGTAAAAATACTAAGCCTGTCTCCTATGTTTCAATTAGTTAAACATTGTGGTCAATTTGAAAATAAAATAAGTGCAAAATTAAATTATGTTTAATTCAAACAATAAGTAGTCGTTAAATTCGAATTTTAATGAAAACACACTCTACTTCCGACACAATGCTCTTGATGTTATACCTGTGTATAACCACTATAGAAGGCATTTTCCAAAACATCTTGCAAGGGCTCATGACCAGCTTGGGTCTTTGTAAACAGATTCTGGCATTCCTCAGGTAGTGTTTTACAATGATAGACGGACACTATACAGCGGTTTATCCACCCGCCTCATAAATGACCGTGTCATTTTTTTTCTGTTCAAAGTCATTAAAGTCTAGGGACAACATACATGCGTTTAAGCAATTAGTTATCTCTATATAAACCACTGCATGTTTCTATATTACTATTGTTTCAGAATTTCCATTGTAAATTGTCAATTGCTAGTGAACAGAAAGAAAATCGTTAAGAAGCTGAGTTATGCCTGTGAAAGGACATATTTTTCATAATATAACGACTCCCATACAATGGATATTGTGAAAATATGAACAAAAGCGCCGCCTCTAAGGGCTTGAAGCATTAATACCGGACACTTTATAGTTAAAGTTGGAGTGAATGGGAAACATTTGTCAAATATATTAATGCGACCCCATTTTGAATAACATCCAATGATCCATGTGCAATATTTATTCTGTTAAACGGGGCTATCTGGTCTTTAAATATTTGATACACTCGAATGTATGTTATGTCTTTGAACACTCAATTTGAGCCTCTGAATTGTATAGTCTTTATCATTTTTTTCCATGTTGTGCGTGAATTTGAGTGTATAATTCTGTTGAATAACAAGTAGTTTTGCTGCAATGGACAGTTTATTTAATATATATACAAACACCTCTAAAACGAAATGATCAAAATTATAAATTATGCAATATCAACAATTTAGATATCCTACTTTTCAACTTAAATAGAGCAACTCTGAATTAATAAAGTACACAGATGCTTAATAAAAAATGTAACAAACAAAAATAAACTATCACATAGCATTAATGGTTGCTCAGAAGAATATAACAACAAGAGTAATAATTTTAGGTATTGTTTTATTTACTTAAAATGAATGACAGAAATCCATTTAAACATGATAGTAACTTATGGCAAACACTTATTTAAATACTAATAATAATGTATTAAAAGGATCCCTAATTCTAGAAACTGAAGAAATTATTCATCGGCGTGCTTAATGAACTATATGTAGCTAAGCACTTCTAACTGCAAAACATCTCAGTGGCAAAATCATATCCCCAAACCAGTTAAAAACTGTTACAATATGTTAAATATGAAACACTGTACAAAAGTGTACAACAAATGTTTAATCTTTCAAGGCTTTTGAAGACCCAGTATATTTTAGTAATGTAAAGTTATCTAAGTTATCTTAATAGTATGTGTATAAGCAATTGACTTATCCTAACCTTTTTGACATTTGTTACCCCCAGTATGCTAAAAAATGCATTTATCACCCTAACAAAAACGCAATACAACTGAAGGAATATTCTAAATTTAGCAAGGAAAAAATCAAAACCAAATTTACATGACTTTCTTCAAGGCAAAGTATGATTCTGTAGTGTGAACCTATGAATATGTATTTACATACAAAATACTTCTATTAACATTCTCAAAAAATGCATTTATTGCAATCATAATTAACCAAAATCACATTGTAAATTGAGCCCGTATATAGTATATTGCGAATGAGTAGTCGAGTAAGTGATACTGTTGCCATACATTTCCAAACATTTCTTTTAATAAAACATTGTGTGGACATCAGGGTTTCATCAGACATTATATGGGCCTTTAAAGTATGAACCTGATTTCCTATCAAATAAGAATCATGTCAAATATCACATATGGCAGCTAACCTAAGCGAGCACTATTTTATGCATGTGCATGTTAAAAACACGTAAGTAACTGTTCTAATGTACATTCAAATAAAGCAAGTGGTAATTTCTTATCAAGACCATTCATTCATGTTTTTTTTATAAATAGTTATAATGATAAAAATATGTTATACACCACATGCTCAATTAGGCGTATATTGTACATATCATTATAAGATAGATAAAACCAATTAAGGCCACATTTATCTAAATTTACTATATGCAGTGTCAATTATGTTATTATTAAGTTATATGCAAAAAGCACTGGTATCATCTCTTTTATCAGAGTTCATCTGTAATATATTCTGGCAGTGTTCTCAAAACCACAGCTCCAAGCCAAAATTAAAGGTTCAGCTGGCAAATAGGCCTGTTAAATTTGGAAAAAACAGAATTCTATGTGAAATAAGTAGTAATTGGTCGATTTCTTTGAAATTCCTATTTGAGAACTCAGAAAAAAACATTCTGTATAATAAGCTTGATTATGATCAATAATTGTGGTTATTCAGCATATTTAAGTATCAGTTTGAACAACCATGGCATTTTGACCTTGTCTTAATGTTGCTCAATTAAAATACATTTTATTTTGCTGTTAATGTTACACATACATATCGACAAGTCCTACAGGGATGGCTGATATCTTTATTCTCCTGAAATGTAGGATTCCGTGCTGCATCCCCTGTTTCCGATTGCTTGACTACTTACTTTTTTGCATTCAGAATCTGCAAATAACCTAAAAACAATAGATAATAGTCATATGTTTCAGTAAAGAAATACGTTTTCAAAGACAATGAAGTAATCATATATTATAAAACGTTATAATGTTATGACTACTCCTTTTATGTACTCATATTCACCATTGCCAATGATGGTAAGTGATTAAACATTTTATTTTCAGCTTGTTTAAAACTAATTTACGTGATTCATTCCCATTACTGTTCAGTTCAAAATGCATGATCTATTAAACTGTATCAGTATTAAATTGACCTACGTTAATAAACAGTTTCTTAATATAAATAGGAATAAGCTCAGCAGGTTGATAGTCTCAGCAGATAGCTCAGAGAAATATCACACATAGTTAAATTTTGGGATGCTGAATTACGAAATCCAACAACAATAAAGTAAAGTGTTTGTTTATTATATAGTCACCCCTCTCAGTGAAAGGCCAGCCCGTTATACTTATGGGACACCTACATTTGTCGATATCTTTATCCCAATTCATATCCAATATGCTAGGCGCCTGGCAGTAAGGCAATCGGTACCCCTCGATTTAACTAGCAACTAGGTCGGCGACCGGCCTTGTCAGAACAAGCACCGTGTGAGACTATAACTTTCATTATAAACAAACGTTAAAATGAATCTGTGCAGCTTTCTTTGTCATTATTTCAGGCAATATGTGTCCTATTTTGTCAACCTTCTCTGGCTTTCCCGACGAGAAAGAACAGAAAACAAAAACAAAACATTTCGTTGTTTTATCATTTTGCCCCTGATAGAATCAAACGAAAAGACGCGGTATTTTTCAACAAAATTCATCGAGAATATTAAATAGACACCAAAACAGACACCTTAAGTGGACCCCCTTAACTCCAAGAACAATCATTCTAAATTGAATAGCTTAACGATTGAAACGTTTAACCTATTATTTATGAAGTGAACAGTAGAACTCAACAGTCAGGTTTAAATTGGTATGCATACGCCTGAAAATAAGGACTATCATCAGAACTTGCACATATATCGACCATGCAGGGCAAATTGTTGTTTCGGTTGTTCGGGATTCTCCTGTGCAGTGTTTGCGTTGTTAAAGGTAGATTATGCTGTTTTTAAGTGTTTTAAAATAAAACGTTAAAATATGAAAGCATTTGATCAGCTTGTTTTTCGCAGTAATTAAGTTTTTCTTTGTGTGTGTTTAAGAGGGAAATATTCTAGCAAATGACTTCGATTTTAAATCGAATACACTTATTGATAGGTCATCATTAAAATTTATCAAAATAATTTTCGACGCCTTTGTGTGGTTTACAAATGTATGTCAAATTGCATATACAGTTTACATATCATACGATATAACAAATATTCAGTTATGAATCTGGTCTATATTTGAATATAGACTGTAATGGCTTTATACGTAAACTCTTATTGATGTATATGCCTTATTGCTTGTAAATTTATACATCTCGTTCTGAGCTTATTTCCGATGTGAATGTCGAAATTGATTCATCATCGCAGTTGAACAAGTATCATTATTTCAAAATTCATGTTATTACTTTCAAAATCGGTTTCGATTACAACAGTAATAATTTAGCCCAATATTTAGTGGTATTCCTTATAGAAAAGAAAGAAGCTTATTTACTTTTTTAACATTATTTTACATACTAATAAGCAGGCGAGTATACGATGCTTGTTGTGAATCGTTATAATAATGTATACTCATGGGCATTTGCTTGATATTTTTGGAATTATACTCTAAATACTTATTTGAAAAACTAAGCTCTTCAAACTACGAAATCCTAAGAAACTTAATCATCACTCATGATATGCTTTAATAAATAGACGAATTTTCATTAATACCTTTTTAAACGCCAATTATTGTACTTTGTTGTAAGGGGGTCCCTACGCTGATGAATGAAGGGACCATTTTAGGACATTTTTCACCAACGTACACCAGACATGTTTGGAAACCGCTAATTCAAAGGCACAACCTTACTATAATATCTAAGCAAATGTTTTCGATATCGCTTATCGATTGTACTTTCTTGCGAAAATATGTATTGTTGATATCATCGTCGAATTGAGTATTTGAAAAAATACTCATGGTAATTAAACTCGACAAAATTCGAGTACTTCTACATATGCTTAAATAAATAAATAAACTTTCATTTATATTTTTAAACTTCCCTTTTGTACTTCATTTTAAGGGGTTTCCTATGCTGAACAAGTGCGAGACCTTTTTAAGAGACACTTCAAACAGCGCGACAAATAAATGTTGGAAAGATGCCATATTAAAGGCACATAAGTCCACGAGTGACGAGAATAAACGCATGACAATAGCTCTTATAAACGTGTACACACAAAACTGCGAAAACAATTATCACAACAATCATCCATTCTATCAGGAACTGAATGAAAAACTTCGAAACAATACAACTGAACGTATTTGGCGTGACACAGAACAATTGCTTAATATAGCATTGGCAATGTTGGGCCAAAAGTCATGGCCTTTACTTTACAGGTCTTGTCATTGTACGGATATCAAACAGAAAGACACCATTACAAATGGTGGCTTCTTGAGTACATCATTGGAGTTATCCCGACTAGCAAGTTTCCTAAGAAAGGATAAAGTACTTTTCCTAATTGAGAACTCTCCACCCGGTACAAATATTACGAAGTATTCGGCATATGATGAAAAAGAAGTTTTATTAGCATCGAACAGTTCATTATATGTAAAAGAATATATATCTAACCAAACGAAAATAGGCGCCAAGATAGCTGAATTAAGACTTCCACGCAATGTAAAAATGAAGGCCTTTGCGGTCGTGATATTCCAAATATGCATCGCAGGGCGGCTTTTAAGCAAGGCAATTGCGAATGCTTTCGTGACACGACATTTGGAGCTTCGAAAACTGCAAGCTACTTTAGTGCCGTGGTTTTCATTTCCTTTAGACTGGTGTGTTATTAATGAAATCATACCTTTTTTCTTATTGGAAAAAAGAAATGCTTTTACAGCTTACCATTTTCTAAGTGTTTGTAGCTAATTAGAAAAAAAGGTAATTGATATAAATGCTAGCGATTACATATTTGTATTCATTTCAAAGCTTAATGTGTTTTTTATTTGCTTGTATTTCATGTAGTGTTTATTGTTTTATTCTTTTTTCATTTTTAAAAAAAATATTTTTACTGTTTTCAAGTTGCTGCTGGCTCTGATAAGGCTTATATTTTCATTTCTATTATTATTGAAATATGTTGGGACAATGTGGGTTTATGTTGTAAGAAGTAGTTTCAGCCCCAAGGTGGCTTTTGTTTCATTCGAGTTTTACTGACCGTTCAAAAGGATGCTTTTCGATGCATGTGTGGTCTGTCCGTCTTCCGGCACATAACGGTAAGTGCAAGACGAGTTCATTAAAATTATTTTTCAGATAAATGCCATGCAGTTATGCTTTCATCCGAAAAACATATATTGAGAACATCAATTTGTAAATAGCATAACATAACACAACAGAACTGATAATTCATTTAAAGTAAAGGTTGTTGGTCTTTGGACCGTCGAATTCAAATGGAGAAACACATCTTAATAAATGAATTGCAACAAAATTGTTTTGTCATACTATATTGTATTTTTAAGCAGAAAACTGTATGTTGGGTTGCACATAATCAGAAAAAAAATACGTCATTAACAGTTCATTTTTAAATGACACAATAATGATATTTTCAGTTGTGTACAATTTTCGTTCATGTATTATATTGTTTGAAATGCATACACGCTTTTAATTATTGTAATAAAAGCTTATATCCGGATAGTGTATACATTTTGCCATCTGTTTACCTCCGGTACTGTGTTCCATTTTCTGTCAGATTCCTGAGTATGGTTGAAGCGTTATACTTGTTTAACTATGTTTTTAAGATGTAATAAGAGTTGCATTGAAATAATAATTTCAATATGGACTTAATGTGAACAACAAACTCGCCCAAGAGTTAGTAAAATTATACAACATTTCACTATTTCAGGCTTTAAATTACTTAACTTTTATAATATAATATATTTCAATTTTCTTTTTTTTATTATTCATAAAGAAAGAAACATATCTCAATTTAATTAAGTTTTAAAAAGATCATTGCCAAAATCAAATATGTGAAAGAGACGTTTTAATGCACACCTTGGGAAATATTTTGTACAAATAATCCATAATGTATCTCGATCGGTAGAAAATTGGTACTGGTTACCCATCAGTATTGGAACTCTTCAAACAAACAACTTCATTCACATGCATTGAACGCTTTGAAATAAAAACACACCTTATAAATGATGTTTATAATACGCATTTCTAAAAGAATTAAAATGCTGAGAAGACAACCTTTTCTCAAATACTTCAATGACAGGGGGAACAATCATTTCTCAAAAAGTCTCAAACAGCAGGTCTTGCCTAACCATCAGTACGTTCAAAAGGTGCCAGTGGTAAAGAAAAAAAGGGAAGTGTTGTTGACAATTAAAATAGAAATGGCTTCCTAAACCTTGAACTTTTGACCTATCATTATTATTATTTCCACGAAATTTGCGGTATTAACAATTATTGAGGGTGATTTTGCTAATCAACGAAGCACGTAAGCATGCATATATATAAATTTGCAAACATGTCATCATATCATATCATCTTATCAAACATGTACTGCATAATTCGCCGTTTGAGTTCCAGACTGTTCTAAGTGTTTTGGAGTCAAAAAGGGAAATTTATATCACTGGTATAGTCGTAACTGTTATAACGAATATTTATTATATATATTAAAACTGGTAGAAAACGACCGTGTACACGAATGATACGGCACAAATGAACGAGAGAGTGGCTCTTAGCAAGCCATAATAAAGGTTACATGCAAGTAAAAATTCAAACACTATGTTGTTTGACCTCGCCTTGGAATCCAAAAGCGAATTGTCACTCAGTTGTCTTCTTGAATCTGAAATTAGAACGTATATCAGATGAATGGTTCTTAATTAAAATATTGCACTTAGCCACATGGTATTAGTTTGCAGAAGGAGACATCCCTCCCAAACCCTCCCTATTCATATTTTCATCTCTCAAACAGCCATTGTTTTGGTTGTAAGTTAGGGAAATTGTTCCCACATCCTCCTTGGGCGACAACCTATGATGCCCTATGTTTAAAGGCACAAGGTCAAGGCTTAACAGACTCTAAACGAGAGACAAATAATATACGTAAAACACCGACAATATATATATATATCTACCTCTTCAGAATAATGTTCTACTGATTGCGACACAATTCGTTCATTAAATGTTGACCGTATAGACTCAGTGTGTGGGTTGAGATTATTCACAGGCTGCGCCCTTTAATTTATCGGAATGTAACATGTGACGTGAGTTTGTAAAGCTTTGAATAATTTTATTGCAGATGGTATTGAAATATAATCTGTTTTAAGGCTATGATCGTGCATTTAAAACTAAGATATCTTGTTAAGGACTACGAAATAAAGACTTTTAAATTAATGGATTTTAATGCGCGTTTTATTTAAGGAGTTTCATTTCTTGAATAATTATTATTCATCCCAAAGGAACAAATAACAAGACAATGAAATGTCATTTTTAATCAACCACGTGTTCATTTTTAGTTGAATGTCTTTTGAAAATGTACCTATGAACATAACCCTTCTTATTCCTGATAGAAATGTTTCAGAAATATGACGTTTAGTTCACACAATAATTAGACTATTCATTAACTACAAATTGAAAGGTCAATATTAAAAGACTCAATCTATACACACACCGTCATCCAATTATTTCAAGAAGGATGCATACCATTATGAAAAATAACGTTAATATGACACCAACATAATTTCATTTTCCGACTTAGATCGACTGAAATATTTATTGTAATAGGATCCTGGAAATAGTGGCATTACCTTCATGGCTGACTGATATTTAGTTGACCTTAGCTTAGCTTAGTAAAGTTAAGCTTATCTCTAACATTTTAACGTTTCAATTTCATATATGAAACAATAAGACTGTTTGAGCAAATGAAGCCTATGAAAACCAAACATATTATAATACAACATCTTGACTACATCGCAATGTTCAAGAAATGTATCTACACTTAAATAATAAGGTAAATACATCACGCTCCCAACCATTGCATCGTATCTTTTACGACCCTCAACCACGAATGTGTTTGACGCTTAGAAGAGACCTAGTAATTATTTTTTGAAACTAATTTAAGGTATAACTCTTACGTCAAATCCCTAACCCAAACATGCATTTTGATAAAAAATAATCACAATTATAGCCTAAGTTAAATACGTTTCTCTACAGTTCAGACCTGATCAGGTTTTGCTCTATATCTGCACCCCTTGAAACGGCATTAAACAGATACATAATTGCTGAATTCAATCCCTTTACACTACTATATGCAGTATCTCATAAACAGAACAACAGACTTAAAATTAAGGACAACGACTGGTTTAATTTGTATTCATAGGCACGCTTGAAAAGTTTTTTATGTAACGCATTGGCAATGCAAAAAGCCACCTGCAAGTTAAATGTCTTTATCTGCTGTGTTATTAAATATCGTTATTCAAGATCAGTTGAAGCCAGTGTTCCTTCCTGCTATATCCATGCTTAGTTGCTGATTATTCCCACCGCTTCACAAATTGAAGTGGGGCCTGTATATGAATTAAAGGCGTCGTCACGTCCGTCCGTCCAGCATTCGTGTCCCGTCCATAAATTTGTAACCCATGGTGGAAATTCAATTTTATTTTTTGCAAATGTGATCAACGTAAGATTACGACTTTTCGCATCAAATACGGAGATCCATGGAGCAGTCAAGGACACTGGGTGCTACAGAACTTTGACATTTTTGCAGTATAAACCATATTGATGATAATGAAAAATAAAAACTTAATAAGAACATTAAACATAAAGGTTTCTAATTTCCACTACGATGGTTACCACAAATCGAGCGATGTTGTGTATGCATTATAGCAATCTCAATAAACATTTTTGCTTAAAAGTATTTTAAACATGCCTTATTGACAATGCGGTTAAATTTAGGATACCTTCCACTATTTGCTCACCTTTCCACAACATAACGTTCAAAATAATCATCTTATTGTGCAGTTATCAACCGTTAGTCATTTGTCTCTTCAACAATTACAATAGAGGAAGCCTCATATCAGATGAACAATCATATGTTTGACCACGTCAAGAAATACATTTGTCAATACGTTTTTGAGTACAATTTACATTAAACCCTATCCCGACCCCAACTTGACCAGTCCATGTACCTCCCTCCATTTCAACGTCCTTTTCGTCTACTTTTATCCTACTCATTCATTGTTTACAGTCTAAACAGCCTTTTTTACATACCAGTGTATGCACCATACAACTATAAGATTTTATTTATTCGGATCACTTTGACCTTTGCAACAGCATAAGCAGTCTAAATGATTTACCGAAGCGAGACATGACAAAATCCTTCCTCTCAATTCTGTCTACGCCATTGTTTGTGCATAGTATACATGTTTTATTTAAATACATAATATATTAGGTCTTTGTTAATATATATTATGCCCGAACTTGTTGAACTGAATAAATGGTAAACGTTACAACGAAATAAATTTTAAACCAAACAGTTTTCAGAAACATGTCTCGTGCAGGCAAATCAATGTCTACAGGGTATAAAGATACTATAGTAGGCCATCTTCATTTAAAGCGATATGAATAGGATACAATGCATTCAAATGTTAGGCAAATAAAATTTACATCAAAAGGAAATATTTATGTATATTGGGCGTATATCTTACGACTAGTTGTTTATCATACTGAGTAACTAGTATCTTGGTAAATAAATCCAACAAAATAAAAATGTTTTATGGGAGTATTTGATCTTTAAAGATTTTTTAAATAAATACATCTTTAATATTTACACAAAGCGTTCAGCCGTTTATTGTTGAAAATGTAACACGAACGGTATTGTGTTGCATGGGTTCTAAAGACTAAGAACAAATACACTGAACATGATCGAAAATTAAATTAATAATCGTCCAAATTAACGATTACGTGTGTTGGATATGTTATCATTACTCCTACGTCATATTTTATTCGGACCTAGTCCTGTTGATATTCTGTCTTACCATCATTTACCATTTAGACGTATTCATTATAGGAACGAAACACAAGAATGAAAGCTTCAATTTTGGAAATCATAGTTACTATAGGATTACCACTGTCGGTGAGTGAGAATCATTTACATTCAGTCAAAGTATGAACAAAAGACAAACTTTTGGTTACAGTTTGAGTGTCCGAATACAAAAGCAATACAAACGTGTCTGCAAAGAGGATGTATTGTGTAAACCTATTACATCCGTGTTAGACAACGCTACTACTCGGGTATAGATAGTTTGCATGTAAATAATAAGCATCACGTATACGACATTTGTTGGTACAGGACGGAACGAAGTTAAGATACTTTACCTATCTGCAAAGGTATTAGCGATATCGTTCAGCAAAGATTGCTTTGCTGTCTAAATGTATCTGAATTAACTAAAATTAAGTATTTTGGGTACTACAAATCTGTATCCAGTTCATTTTGTAAATGGATTTGACCTTTTGGAAACAATAAACCTGAGTGACAGTCCCTGGTTTACCTATTCCATTCCCATATTTTCATTCAGAAGAGCCGTCTTACCTTACCTGAGAAGGCTTTTCATTGTGAGGACTGGGAAATATGATAGGAAAATACACAAGTCATAAGGACATGAGCTTTGGACTATTTTAAGAAGAAATATTACTGAATTGAGTTTGAGCGACATGAAAGTATGAACAGTTGATTTAAATTTACTCAGAGGTTTCGGTAAGTTTGGAAATATTAAACGCATGTGTTCTTTTCATTTTAACAATGAACTGTATAACGGGAGAAGTGTACTAGGTAATTTGATAGTTATTGATTTAACATCGACTTTTAACAATGAAAATTAGTATACAATTAATTATTATGTGTACCCAAATGTCTTCTCTAACGACGCTAACATTCAATTTGATATTGACACTCATCTGGCTGTACTGTTTTCCAGTGCCTAGACATTGTGCATTGCCAACTTGTGTTGGTCGCAAATGTCTTTCCGCGTGCAAAATTATAGAATCATAAATATAAGAAACCCCGAGGATTTTATACAATTTAGATGAAAGAACTTGATAGGTCGGAGAAATAACATGCCATTCAAAGATGCAATTTTCGTATTTAATATTGGACTAGAGCATTCAGTTATTTCTTTAACGCTATAGAGATTATTAAGTTTAACATCGCTTAAGGCGCTTCATTGAATGATTACAGACTAAACAAAATTAATACCAATTAAAGAACCATATTTAAAAAGCTGTAAACAGCTTTTTGCAATTTGAAAGAAATAAACTTTGCAAACCACTCTTTGTGAGTGATGCTTGATATCTCACGAACCAGACCGACATAAATATTTTTTACGAATAAATCATGTCGAATATTAGAAGGTGTTAAACAAAGAAAAAACTTAAGAAACAACGAATTTAAGCGTGTCGATATCCTCTCATATTTGCGGAAAGAATCAATGTACTTTGATGGAATTCAATTCAAGTGCGCTGCATGTTCCGATAAGATTTTTGAAATAATTGCTTGTGAGTGTTAAAGCTGCACTCTCACAGATTGAATGTTTGACAACCTTTTTATTTTTTTGTCGTGGAAAAACTGTATGTGACGCTGACAATTACCGAATAACTATTATTAACATATCCATCACGCTGTTAGTTAAATTGTTTGCTTTGAAAAGCGTAAATATTATCCTTTTTCATAAGCGAACAAAGGTCAAGAAAATTCGGGTAATAAAGCAAATGCCATTGCCTTGTTACATAATGAAAATATGAACACATTTGCAGCCTGATTTTCAGCAATGATGTTTACAGTTTTGTTAAGAACAATGTGTTGACACTTTTGAAAAATACATTGCATGATACAGTTGGTACAACAGAAGTTTGGTATGTGTTGGTGTTCAATTTCATGCTGTTTATTCCGTTCAGAATATTTGTGTACGTTGTCTGGATTAGTCAAGCACAGTGCTTTTATCAATAAAAGAAATCTCTGGAAAACAAACCTGTTTTCAAGCGAAACAGACTGGTCTCTGACATTAAGATGACTGAATATTATTTTACCATGAAACACATGCAGTCTTAAAATAAGAAGAATGTTAAAAATACAATGAGTATCCGCATTTGTTTTGCTAACACATTTGACCTTCCAAATTTTCATTCATTAAATAGCGGCATAGTAATTTGGTTGTGTATTCATGCCCAACTTAAAACAAAAATGTTTTCATTATTTTTTGGAACATATGTGCACTTATAAAACTTCATTGTTAACTGTTCATAAAAGCTTTGCACTAAAAAAGGAGCAAATTATAAACCATAAGAATGAATAGCAGAGAACTTTTTCTCAGCAAACCGAAAATATATTTTCTATGACCCTCGTGAAATAAAATACGATCTTACACTGAAATAAACAAATATGCTCTATATATATCCAGCATGAATGTTAGACAAAATAAATATCACATTTTTTACAAGAAAGAAAATACTTCAAATGCTAAATAGCGTTTTAACGAAATTCTCCACTAGTCCAGTATTACTACATTTTTTATTTCGTAAGTTTGCAAAACTGGTAATTTCATCGGTCGTTTTTAGGATATGTTTAAATACCCTTATTCAAGAATGGTTTGTACAAAGTTCATCATTTGATAACATAACTCAAGTAGCTTATAGGGCTTTCCTTAAATGTTTTAGTCTAAATTTTATATATTTTACAGCGATTGTGAAACAACTTAGTACAATTATATATTAATCGTTCTTGTTTGCACGATTTTACGCGAGAGTGTGGTCTTGTGATTAGGTTGAGACCGAAGTAATCAACCAGGCTGACCTACAAACCAAACTCATGTTTTATTGCATGTTTTTATTAATTCCTTTCGATTTCTGCGCGAACCAAAATACTGCCAGAAGATGGTGTACACGTTATTGTCAGATTGTGCTTAAAATGCCAAGATGACTTGTGATGATACATATACGTACATTTGTCATCATATAACTCAGTCTTCCTTATAACTCATGACTTACTGAGAACTCCATGTAACAGTTTGCATAAATCATCCATATTGCTCTTTTTGTCAAATATATATTTACGATACGTCCTCATCGACCGTGGTAAGAATTATTTTCACTATGGTATCTAGGCGAAGATGGAATGTCATCCATTTAGGTAATCGGAACACAGATCTGGTTTCATTGTCATAAACACTACTTCGTTTTTCTCTCTACACCTTCATGAAACTTATTCGGACAATCTGTCACATACAAAAACCTATGTCAACTACAATTAAACGTACAGTTAACCAGAGTAGCTATAGGTGGGTTTGTCTGTTCAGAGCAAGTGCTCATTATTACCGAAATAATCCAACTATACATCATATATCAAATATAACAATTACAATATAACCAGTCCGTAAGTATATTGCTCACAGAATATATAGCAAGGGCGTTTCCTCTTAAAGAGACGTAATAAAACAGGTGTGACTTAATGAGAACCCCCTGTGACAAATTCTAAAATATACTTCTTCTTGCTTTTGCATCTAATTGATTGACGCATTCTTATTACATTTCACGTAGAGCCAAAATACATATCATACAATGTGATAAAAAATAGAGTTGTGCCAAAGTGATTGATCTATACAAGTTTAACATATCAATAAAAACATGGTTACTTCCACTATGGTCTGAAAAACGTTGCAATATATTTGATACCCACTATCTATTTCTTTATATTTATTCGATGCCGTTCATTTAATGAGATTAAATATGCATTCACTGATTTCAAATATTTGTTCAATCGTTTATCAGAATATTTGCAACAAAGAGCATTTTATTTTATATTATAATAAATCATTGTTCTTTTTTTTCAATCCTTTAAAGAATATTATTCAATCATTTGCATCATTGGAAAGCTTTGCATTTAATACGGCACATTTACAATACCATGTAACATGCTCTCATTTCAATACCTAAGATTTCGTTTCAAGTGAAATAAAAATACTTTTGTAAGTCCAAAAAAGGGACTTACTCAACAACTATTAATGCAAGACTTATATGACTTGCAATACTTATGCGCATAGTTCCTTAAAATATGTGAACCAATATTTATTTTAAAACATCTCTTATTGTTTTTATACGCCCGGTTATAGAATTGGATGTATTATAGGTTCACATGCGTCATAAAGGCTGGCGGGTGCCGTTCATTATCTCGTCCAATTATTACCAAATTTGGTCAGAATGTAAATGGGCACAATATCTCAGAAAAAAATGATAACAACTCATATCGTTTTAGTCGCTCAGGAGTTATTTCCCTTAAGGTATAGAAAGGTGGGTGGATGGTGTGTTCTATAACAATATTAAGAGATAGGTACTCTTGCATCAAAGTCAAATTCAAGATTGGCGAAAATGTTATTTCAGAAACGAAAGAGTACACTAATCTTGGTATCAATTGTGATCCATATATAAGCAACACCGTGAACGTAATAAGGCATGTGTTTAACTTCGAGGAACAGTTTTAAGCCCGTGTAGTAGTATTATTCACTCGGACACTCTCAGCCCTGTAACGTCAATAGACACAATGATTTGTTCTTAAAGATATACAGACCTTCTGTAAATACAATAACACATAGTATGTTCTCCAATCATTTTGAACCGTACTACAGAAACTTAAACTATTACAGAAGAAATTACAGCTCCTGGAATAAGTATGCAAAAATTCTGAAAAATACTTAGCCAAAGTTGTGTTTGATAATAGACTTACATGATATGTGCAATACTAATAACGATCACAAAACGGCTGCTTTTGTACCTAGAGGTTACAGGCTACTTGCCAAGTATGAGCTGAACGTTATTATTGATCACTTCTTTTGAATTTGAATGTCTCCATCTACGCAAATGTAGAAAAATAAACTTAAAATGTACATTATTCGTGGAATTAAAAAAAACAACTAACATAAGACAGACTTTGCGAACGCAATTTTAAAGGAATCCATTGAAATTGTACAGGGAAATTTTTGCCCTTGGGATTTGGTCAGCTGCCAGATGAAGTCCATAATTAACTCCCCCGTATAAAGCGGTTATGTCCGCAATCGGCAATAAAAAAATTAAAATTACAATGGACGTTGTAACTTGTATAAAATGGACGGAGTATATATTGTACATACGTTTGGGGTTTAATGTATTCGACGAAATGTTACCATAACCACCCAAAGAATAATCAATGAAACTAGTGTGCCCGGATGATAGCGTCTGTGAAAATAAATTGAAATATGGTGATATCTTTCTTAGAAAACTGTGCCACTTTTCAGAATAAATATAAACAGCAGTGACACAATAACATGTCCATGTACGGTATTGCTAGGATTACTCATATACAAGTAGTCCGTACTGTTTCACTGTTTAGTTGAAAAATATATTTCGCATATTAACATGATGAATTATGTATACTGACTTTATAACTTTGGTCTGCGAATGACATAAGAAACTTGCATTTCCTTGCGGCAAACTACACAAATATTGCTAATTTATGTTTAGTTTATTTCTATGAACAGAAGATTTCCAATATAAGTATTCATGTGTATTGTGTTTCATTTCGGCACTTTTGTACTGATACTTACTGAGCTATAGTAGTTGTATATGTTTATAGAATATCTAAACTGTTCTCTGTTTTTGGCTAATGACCATAGTATGATTCTTAAATTAAATATAGTGTAGCATGCTCTTATCCAATATATATATATATATATATATATATATATATATATATATATATATATATATATATATATATATATATATATATATATATATATATATATATATATAATCTAGTCATGCACTATTTGTATGTAATTTTATTTACTGATTTATTGTTTGAACCAGGATTAAGCTAAATTGCGTAGATTTCATAAAGTTTGTTTTAAATTAGCTGTGCAAAACTTCTAATCACGTACCATTCCATCACCTTTAAAATGAGAATTATGTTCGTGTAACATTATATTTACGACTTACGAAAATCATGGTATCCACGGTCTAAATCAGGAACATACATCGTTAACTGTAAACTCTATATACTGCAGCAATATCGAATCCATCATCATAGGGGAGTGTTTTCAGTTGGTAAAGTATGTTTTTAACGTTCGCTAGAAACTATAATAATTTGAACTTGATCTCTCAAACTTTGTTTTAAATTAGGTTAACTAAACCACAAACATTAAACTGTATCAATTGTCACACAACACACACATGTGTCATCAGTTACTTGTATGTTGTATAATGATATACATTGAGCATGTTTTTTTAAGCGATGTTTGTTGTACCTGTCTGAAATCTGCTCTGGTATATGCACTTTATTACTCGTTTCATATCAAATTAGCCCAATGTTGGGGCAAGTATTAGGTTAAGTACTCGTTAACATGTTTGTAGCCCTAGTGAGCTCCTGTTTGTTGTCCTTTCCAATGCGGTAACCCAAATGTTGGGGCAGGTATGAGGTTGAGTCATAAACTAGTTTAAACTTCTTGGGAGCTCGTGTTTCGTCGACTGTTTTAAGGTGAGAATGCATGTGTTTTCTGTCTTGGTTGTGATTGAGGTTGTGTCTCTCGTTTAATGTCTGCTATGTCTCAGTACAGTGCCTCTAAATAGAGTTTGTGTTACATGATTTAATTATTGTTGTCCCAGTAATTTCCATGGTAGTAGAATGATCGTTTGCATCACCATTTAATGTTGACTATAATTTCAACCAATGAAATAAACGGGTTCTCTGGGGAACAGTCAAACCAAAAGGATTCATTACCATTTGTAGAAAACACTAGCTGTTGCGTGTATTTCGGCAAAACAAAACGGAATATATGTAAATATCGGAATATATCATTTGCAAACAACAAAAGCATATGCTTATGCTTACACATTTTACTGACATAATTCACTTATGATACTAATACATATTTGTACCAGTTCATACTTTTAACGTCCAAGAAGTGGTCACCAAAGTCATTATTTTCCAACGTCAGACAGAGCGCTTCTCAACCGTAAAGGCGGTAACCCATACGCCTTGCAGCAGCAGTAGTTTGGACCACAGTGATTGGGCCTCCAGTTACATCCGCCAATACCATAACCGTAGGTCTGGGTATGAACCCTGTTTGCGTCTAACTGAATATTACCCGGGCTCGCCCTAAGCCTGTTGTGATTTTTCCTTATATTCAGTGCGTTATAGCAGCTCACTCTGCAATCAACAAATGCTGAGACAAGATTTTGAAATAATAATAATATTTAAATTGGAACTATAGCCTAGATCGATAAGCGCATGAGCGGAATCAAATTAAACGTTATAAAGACGGTTCGGTAAGCAAAACAGCAATTATAAATATTATGCCTTACTTCGTTACAAAAGTCTGATCATTTATTGGAAATATCATTCTCATTAATGAAATATGTACCTAGTTCTCTGCTTGTTGATGTAGTTCAGGATGCTGGATTTCGCATTCACGCAGATGCTCCGACATGTAAGTGCAATGCCGGCACAATTTCGCCGTAATGCAAACGCATATCCGACACCCAACTTGGCAGCGCAGTAAGACTGTGCTATCTCGTCAAAGTAATTGTAGCTCAAACTATAATAGTCGACCCCATCTATGATGTCTGTTTGCCCTGAAAATTTTTCATTTTTGTTAGCGTTCAATACTGTACATGAACTCAATTATAAGCGATACTTTTTTGAATCCGGTTGACATTATAAGTAACATAAAACCTAATTGTTGTGTAATCAAAATATCATAACATTTAACATTACTAAATACTACTGAACTAAAACCAAATAAAATGTAACGACTCGGGAATCAATGTCGTCGTCGGCGTCGTCTGTCGTCATTACAGTGCAAAAGTTTTATCTGTGATAATAAACCAAATACCGTTTAAAGATATTCAAAGAAACAAATAATACAAGAGAAAAATAAACCTAGTTTAAGCAAGGTCAATACATATTGCTTTCGTTCCTTGAGTTATACCCTTTATATAACAAAGACAAGAGGAGTTTTTGCGCTCGTTCTGTGGCGCTTATGTATGATACACATACTCAAAAAAATACTTACATGAGAAAATTGCAAGAATAAGTATTACTCCTAAAAATGACATGTTTAAGGTTCATCGAAAATTTCAAGCTAATGCTTCTTTGACTTGCAAATACAAAATGTGATATGAAGTCATGGTGATCATATTTTATATCACTGTTTACGTGATTAATGTTTATGTATTACGAGAACAGCTTGCATTAATCTATTTTAATGGTAGGTTGAGTAATGTAAATACTAGCATTTACAAAAAAGTTGACATGTTGTGTGCATTCCTTTTTTGCTGATCGCGGTGCGAACATTTTTCAATCTTTATATATAATGTTCATTGATAATGCGTTTGTCGTTGAATGACATACAATGTATAAACATTGCAATGTGTGTTGTTTGCCTTTTCCATAAAGGTTTATGAATGTTGTGAAAAGTACGAACAATTTTAATACTATCGTAAAAGCCCGCTTTTGAGAGGCCGTGAGAAGTTACCCTGGTGGAGTTCGAACTGAAAACTTATGAAGAGAGAAGGGGTCAACTTTAACTTAACCACATTTGAAAGTCGAAAAGTTGTTTTTATTCATTTTGATTTATTCATTGATTTCCCTATAGCGATTAATTAGAGATAACTTAAAGTTACAAAAATTGACCATTTATTTTCAGAAAGGATTATCACAAGCGTAAGAATATAATCAACTCAATCAAATAATAAATAATTCTCTGAACGCAACTTTTTACATTGAAGTTTTAACAATGGACGATATAATTGCGATTTTTTTACTAATTTATTTTTCCAAAACGTTTGAGAAATTTCCAAAAAACAATGTTGGTCTGATTTTCAAGTTAAAGAAACAAAGGTATAATAGGAAGGACAATTATCCATTGGTTTTCCAATAGAAAAGCTGACTTCAATCACAAAGGTATCGTATTTAAAGTAATATGAGAAATTCCAAAATAAGTGTTTTTGTATAACAGAACCCAGTTGAATAATACAAACGTAAGACATTTGGTTAAAAAGCACCGAAAAAATAAATTGCGAAAATTCCGGACTTGCAAAACTAATCCGGATGATATTACATATACAATAGTTATGACACGAAACAAGGATTACAGAAGCTTTATATTAGTCGGATAACAGTATATCTTCCAGAAATATACTTTCTAAGACATATTACAGTAACATATGGTTGGACAGCTATTTTATTAAATAATAGGATTTGAGAAATATGTTATTCAAGATTCGTTGTAAAGCTTTTATGGAATTTATTAGCGGAGTAAGAGTACATTATAAGCCATAAAGCGTCGGTTCTTGGGGAGGGGCGTTCATTAAAATGTTGCGCTATTTAGGAACTCCCCGTCAAACGTCCATTCCAAGATACGCACTTAATTTGGTACCATACGTTTTGAACATTTTTATATTCAAGTAGAAAAAGGTTTGGAGTTAATTTGGATTTATGCACTAATTAGCTGTATAATAACCGTTTTCAAAGCATAGATTGTATAAAATTGTAATATTTAATATATGATATCATACGTTTATATCAAAATGTTCATTATGGTTCTAAAAGTGGAATTGCTTAAACTTATCAAAAGCTTAAAAATCAAATCGTTTCATAATCATGTTTATGGTTCTTTGATGTATTAATGTATATGGCACATTTACATTTTTGCTATTGTTAACCCATTTGCTAAATATTAAATATAAGTTATACAGCTACATGTTTGTATCACATATGTGTTATAAAACTTTTCAAATGGGTAAGGATTTTGTATAATTGTATCCTCTTTTTCGTTCGCACATGCATTTTCCATGTGAAGGACATGTAAACCTACGTCATCAGCCTAATTATTTACGTGTCAGTGACACGTTTTGAATGTTTTTAATGCATCATATCCTGCTTATGCCCTGCTTATTTTGTACGAGCCATTTACTCATATTCACGGTATAACAAGATCTTAAATTCCTTTCTTTCATATAAATAATATTTCATGATTTCAGTGTTAGCTTCTATTTAATTTTAGGAGTGGTCACCAAAAGTAATATTTTTCTGTTATTACGAGTGAAAAAATATGATTTTACACTAAACTCAACAGATGTTCTTTGTATTACTTTTCATGTATTTATCGTGCTTTAAATATATTTTCCTGCGGGATAAGCGTTGTGTTACTACTATTCGCGCGAGCAAGTTGTCCACTTAAAATGAATTCCATACTTTATGGTAATAGTTGATGCAGTTGAAGCAAATACTAGACAGACACGTTTACCGTCAACGAAATCTTAGACGTAAAACATTTATAATGGCAAAAAGGTATCTTAATAATAGCAGGGCTGTAAAAAAAATTATCGAATAGATATTCAAGTGTAACTGGAACATGTATCATTTTTGTGTGCATTAACGAACAGTTTCAACATATTTAAATTAAAAGTTATTGACTTATTCTATGCTTGAATGCAACGGAAGTTTGTGTTCAGTGTGTATCGTAATGTACGTTGCTGAGATAGCGAATTAGATAAAAAAAAATGAGTGTCACGTTTTCTTTAAATGTTGAGCTTACGGAATATCTCGGAAGAAATGTCGAGGATAGGCCCAAAGCTGCTTTTAGAAATGATAGATCGCAGTTATAAATCGCCATGGTCTGGTTTTTATGGCCGCTGATCTGAACTCTTTTATTAAGCCCGACTCCTTCGCGTTCAGCTTTGGCCCAAGCCTTTCCGAACACTACAAGATCATGCAAAAACATGCGGCCAGTTCATATTCATACAAAACCTACCATTCGGATGAATTGTTTCAGTATATTACATGAAGTAGTTCATATATAATAAACTGTTATAAAAAGAAATTATAGTTTAAATTTAATCGCAAAAGTCTTTGTTTTATTTAAAAAAAAAATCATATGCATAATTTGATAATGATAATAAATACATCTACGGCTTGATGCGAAGGTTCTCTACGCCAGCATCTGTCTGTATATTGCTGCAGATATAGTTGGCCCCAAAGACACAGTTTCTGAACCATGCTTTCTATAGGCCAGAAGAAGATATTGGCTATTCAAGGACCAGACATTACGCCTGACAACGATCCCTATACACTAAGAATAAATGAACATGGTCTCGGCGTGGCTAACTCTTTGTTGCGTTCGCAAGAGGCTGGCAATGTATGAAAGCATTTAGGCATCAGCATTTGCAATATATATATATATATTTATAAGATAATTGATTTTTTTTTTCCATTTCCCATTTTACTCACTTTGTCATAAAAAAAAATCTATTCCTGTTTTGCAAAAATAACAACAATTATCTCTTTTTCTGTAAATGGTAAAACATTAAAGCCGCATTTAAAGGTCATCGTTCCTTAAATGTCTAGATTATTCATCAGGGATGGTTTGACGTTCCGTTTTGATTTTAATGGACGCACGCCCAGTTCCAGGGTCCAAACTAAGATGAACAATACCGCATCTCATGTTACGTTCTTCAGCACCAGTCCTCATACTTAAAGATGTAATACAAGTGAACAACCTGGAATGGAAGAGGACTCTTGCACTGGCATCAACAAAAGTGTGGGCCTGGATTGGTGTCAGTGAAAGCCTCGGCTGCTCGTGGCTTGTTTCCTTTGCCCACCATCGTCAGGATTTTATGTTTGCTTTTCAAGACGTTTCTCACTTTAACGAATTTAACATCTTTATTGACGAATATCTCTGTGTTTCACATCTATGATATCCCTCAACAGAAATCACAACGCTTCTAAAGACTGTTGGCTCATACTCCTCACCATTTTCGTTGGTAGCAGATAAGGGAAACTGACACAAATCTCTATTCAGCTCAGTTGGTGAAATGAATTGAATATATCTCGAAGCTGGAATCTAAATTGACCCATTTATACGGTGTGAACCTTACTTGCTCTTCCTCACAATGTTCTTTCTGTTGTTGTTCATTTCAGTTTGTTGCTCCTCTCTGGCGTTTTCAATGGTGTTGTTTATATCATTTTTATCATTTAGCATAATTATTTCTTCAAATACTGTGTTAAGAAAACAACTGCATAAACACCAGCAAATTTCCTAACCAAATGCAGATCTGTTATTGTGCCTAATTCTGTACGACAAAACCCCCCATTTTTTTCAACTTGTTACATATATGTATTTTGAAATCAAGGGAAGCAAATCTTACAGAAAAAAATGAAAAAGTCGTTGCGAGTTGTCTTCTGTAAAATGGTCATATGCTATAAATTCACTCGGCCAGAATAAAATGATCATGTTATCATTCCCCAATTTGTTCTTTTTTAACCAATAAGCATTAAATTAATGATTTTGATATTTACTTTGCAAACTTAGAAATGCAAATTTTAACCGAAATATCAACTGCGAAATTTAACTCATCACTTTTGGACCAATACATTTTATCAAAATAATAGTCGTTAAAGGGTTACACATTTTTAAATAAAGATATTTAAGTAAACATAACTTACCCTTGATAAGAAAAGTCTATTATTCTGTTGTTTTGTTGTTGTTTTTCAAATGTTTTCTTGAAATTGAAGCTGAATGTTCAAATAATTCCTCCTCGAAATAATCACACAACAACACAACAAAAACTGATAATGTCAACCAGCAAAACGACCCGTCTTCAAACGGATCAGACTGATCTCTAACAGTAAGTTATGAATGGATACCAAAATATCTTATAACAAATTACAAATCTTGGACAACTGATTTAAATTCAATGTATAAACACTTTTGTCTTACCTGGGGTTCCACTTTTTCCATAAAAGAATCAGTAAATGGCGCTCAGTATTAGTTTGGTCATGTATTCATGACCTGTTCATTTTAAAAATACTTTGAGCATTAACTGTTTTGATGGGGAACAACGATGCATTAATAAAAGTTCATTAATGAATATTTATATTGTTTTGCTCTAAAACACGAGTAAATCACAAAGTATGAAAAATATAATTAAGAACTATTTTTGCATGAGCTGCAAATACAAATGTCAGCTACGTCATCAGCTATCAAACTTTCGTGTGGGGCGTCACACGGGTAGCAGCTTTACAAAACAATAAGGGTTACTTAGGTAAATAAATGAGACCTATAGTCAAAGGAGTATTGTAATTAACAGTAAACGCTAAGTCGATGATTCACTTCTTATTTCTGGTGATTTAAGAATAATGGTAATGGTCCGTATTCCTTAATGGTGTGTAGGATTCCCGACCAGAACAATAAGGTAGTTTGATATATAGATAAAGTAATTGTTAAATATATTCTGATAAACACGATAAAAGATCACTTAATAACTTCCACTTGTATTTCCAAAGGCTACCAAAATATGTCAATATTCACTGCCAGTGTAGTCCCTTATATTATTTTTAATAATATGTATTATGACTATTATCCAATACTAAGCATTTATTTACAAATATAAAAAAGCATTACTTTACTATTTTATTAAGGAAAATAAAAATCATATGCATACCTCCCAAAAGTAACATCAATGTTTGCCATAAACATTGTTGACTTAATAATAAAAACGGAAAAAAGATAACTGCATACAATGTAAGAACAAGAACCTGATGCATAATTCTTGTATTAATATGTTTATTATAACATACATACTCAGCTTGCTATTTGAAGATTGAAAAGAAAGCTGTTGTAATTTTATAAGATATTTTTAAATTTGAAAAAAGGAAGATGCCGGAAATGAGTTAAGCTCGTTACTAAATTTGCTTACCAAATGTTAAGGGATGCATACAACTATATTTGCACCCGTTACATAAAATTTTAGTGTAATATATTTTTAATTTCACTCGTTATCATAAAAACCATATTTTGTATTACACACCTGAAATAAAATAGATCTTACCGCGAAATAAACAATTATTTTCCATATCTTACATGTGTCTGAGTCTTGGTATAATGTCCTCTACTCGAGTGCAAGATATTTTACACATACGAGGTTAACCAAATTTCCGCAAAATATCCCCCAAAAAAGCATTGAACTATATCTATCTTCCACGACGGATTTCGTATTTGATTGTGAAATACATGTAGGTCATATAAGCTCGATTTATTGAACAAATGTATGATGATACAGTAAATAGTAATTTACTTGCAAACCAAGTCTTTTTCTATAACGAATGGATTGAAAAGGGCATTAAATATCTTGAACATGTAATTGACTGTAGAACAAACAAAAATCGATATTCATTGCTAGTCTTAAACGTCATTTAACAAAAATTTGTTTTATAGACAATGAATGTAATGAGCCAATTTTTACGCATGTTTTAATTCCAAAAAATAGTACTCAGGAATGTATATAAACAAAGACTCAAGCCGCACACAGTTTTGTATCGTTATACAAAATTCTATCAGGTTGAAATTTTGGTCAAGGATTTCATCTTTAAAATACAAACAAAATGCAAACATTTATATTTGTTGCCTTTAAAATTGGACATTCTGCAGGTCGACATGCTGTCATCAATTAATGGTTGTCCGGTTAGCGTAGTGGTTAGCGCACTCGCTTCTCACCTAGGCGACCCGGGCGCATGTGAGTTTGGTTTGTGGTCACCAAGCCGGACACGTGGGTTTTGTCCGGGTTCTCCGGTTTCCATACAGCACAGACCACACTTTCGCGTAGAATCGTGCCAACGAGAGTAATTAATATAATGTTGTAATAACTTGTTTCACAATCGTTGTAAAATAAATATGTTTAAACTAAACTATCAATTAATGCCCCTGATCTCAACGAAACATTTAACACATTTTAAATTAAAATTGCACGGTGGAAGGTCAGATGGAGCATCGCAGCAGCAAGTCCATCTAGACTATAAGATACCCTCAAGCAGACCAACAAGGACCTGTATCCGAGCATATTTACAATACTCCAGGTTTTTTTACCATGTCACCTACATAAGCCTCTTGTGAACGGTTGCTTAGTGGAATGAAACGAATAATTAACTTCCTGCGAACGACAATGAAAAGCGACAGGTTGTCACCCTTGGCCCTAATCCACAACCACAAGAGCATGACCATAGATGTTGACTGAGTCATCAATGTGTATGCGTCGGAAAAATGCCGGAATCTAGATTTTTTTCAATGATCCCGGAAAGGCAAGTGTGCTGTAGAAACCGACATCATATATATGACATTGTTTGTGCAAATACACATATCTTTAGGTTGGGTTTTGACATCAACATGCATTATTATTGAGTGTTGCATTTCTTTGACCTATCATCTTTTGCTGATATACATAAAAACTAATTTAAGATAAAACATAATGACAGTCTTGCTCTCATTAATGTTTTTTAAAACAACGAAATATACGCCCAAATGCACCTATGACCACCTAGCTCAAAACAAATCAGTGGGGGGATTTCCCCGGAGGACCACCCTAGAAAATGGTCCATACATATATTTAAGTCAAGGAACGCCCCTGTATGCAATCCAAAACTGAAAGGTTTCAGACAACATGTATTGGTAAAAACACAAGTGATTGTATGAGGAACTGTTGACTTCATTATTTCATGTGACATTAGTGTCAAACTCCTTGGAATTGACATTGATTCCGTGCTACATTTTAAACAACGTGTGTCTTCTGCCCGTAAGAAAACAGCAAGACATGAACGTGTAAATGTATGGGCACGATGGTATAATTATTTAGACCGTGATATGAGACTTCTGATCTATACATCTTTTTTAAGATCAAAGTTTAATTAGTAACCGCTTGACTTGCACTTTTGCAGTATAGCAAATACCGAAAACCTTAACCGATTACAGTATAGAGCTTTGAGATTCTTTAATGATTTCACATCTAGCTACACACAGTTGTCAAATAAGATTATGCCAAACCCTACATGTCAGTCGCATGAGACAAAAACAATAGAAGTGTTTAAATATCTTCAGAAACTATCGACTGTATATATACAAGAACTTGTAAAACATTATTCTTACAGGTGTATCAATGATCTTTGTGTCCCTCGATTCAAGCCTGTAAAGGTAGGAAGTGTTTTCGCCATAAAGCCACCAAGGGATGGAACACTCTTTCAAATGGCACTAGAACAACCGCAGACTATGTTGAGTTCTAGTTCAGGCGTGAAGTGGCTTAGGTGTGGCTGTTCTATGTGTCCATAGTTTGAATATCATGTGTGTACCTTCATGTTTGATGTACCTGTACTTTATATGTGTACATGTGTTGTTTCAGAATGAATATGTACCTGCTGGCTTTGTTTTTCGTTGAGTTTTAGTTTATGAGTTTGTAATGTATGCCTTTTGAGTTATGCTTTCGCTACTACCATGCTTTTCTTTGTATTGCTGTGCTATGCCTTTCAATTAGTTAAAATATCTTTATTTTTTCATGTGTTAATGTTTAAAGTGATTGTACATTTTATTTGTTTTTCCAATACTATCTATCAATACTACTTTTTATCTGTCTTATCTTCAATTTCATATATTTAAAAGATTCCTAGTTACTTTAGCGTTGCCAAATATATATTTTTTTTATATTCTATGTTTATTTATATTATTACTCATACCATATTAACTCACCACTTTTATAAAGGTTTGAAGTATGTTCCTTATATATATATACTTACGAGTTTCTATGACCATTCTATCTGTTTTAATGAACTCAATTATTCTCTTGTGATGAATGCTTTAATACTGATCCCTTTTTCCTGGAACCATTGTTTGCTTGTTATTAGACAATTTTGCTTGTTGGACAATAGCTTGTAGTTAATTTTACCCTGTTTGAATGTGACCGACAGTAATAAAGATTATTTTATCTTATTTAATGAATTTCTGGACTCGTGTTAAGAGAAGCCCTTTTCCAAAGGAAAGCTATTGAGCACCATACACAATATTGTTTATGCAGGTAAGAAATAGAAAATATATTGGCGAGTTGATATTTTAGACACTGGATGTGGCTTCTTGAAGTTTTGGTCGCCTGCTAATGCAGAAAGTAGGGCAAAAGAAGGCAACCCGCGGTCATTTTGTGAGTGGATGTGATGATTTTGATCTTTGACGGCTTTCCATTGTTTGATTGACAGTATTCTTTTCAGTTTGGGCATATAATACGCTACAAACAATAGAACTGGCATTTGTAACATACATGACATTGATCTGATTATAATAGACGCTTCTTTTTCGGATAAACAGCCGTTCGTGTAATTCATTGATAGTAAAATAGTGTATCGTTTAACCATTGTTTCAAATCCAAGACAAAAATGGTTTATTAGTGAACTGTTAGCAGCATAAAATCGACCATATATTATCCCTATTAATCCCCTTTTGAAGGAATTTGCGACCATTTGTTTTACAATTAATATGACTTTTAATTTGAATCCATATGGCTCGATAAGATAATATTTTATTCTTAAATCTCTTCACTATATAAAACATTTACAATCACACTGTTTGCTCCAAACCCTCCCTAATCTTAAGGTTAAGACGTTTAACAAAATTACCCAAATAGGACAGTGCTCATGATAAAAATATTAACTTTTCGTTGATAAAACTATCACAATAAAAACACACTCTCAATAAACGACAAAATGTTTCCCATGGTTTCTACATACAAAAGGTTAAATCTGTTAAGCATTAAAATCAAACAAAGCTAGTCTTGTAACCTATGAAAACAGTTAATGATACATTAAGGACACAAGTGACCCCGATACCAACAGAAAGCCAAGCATTCCGTGTCATCACCGTTTCTTATTCTTTCTTAACAATGGAAAATTTAACTTCTCCATTCAATATCATTTTAGAGTTTGAATTTACTACAATGCAACAAACCTGTCAAAAATACCCGATTTGATACGGTTATCAAATGCGCAATCATTTTGAAACTCAGTAATGCGTTATTAATTGCGTGTGGACTGTTCTTAAAACATTTAAGGGTCTCGCGTTCATGTATAAAATGTATTTTATAAAATATTTATCATGGTTGTGAATTATTTCGGTTAAAATCAATTCGTTTATGCTTAAATGGTTATTCCGTTTTTGTTCTGGCAATACATCCTAGTTCTAATATTGCTAGATAAAAAAGGCAAACACCACTTCTATTTCACTATTTATCGTTTTTATTTAAACCTTTTATATGAAATGCATTAGTATAATATAAAAATGAGTTTTGTTGGCATGAAAACCACTCTGCAAAAGAGAGATTTTAAGACAATATAGATTCATTCTCAAGTTTATAAGTCAAATTGTACATTACGAGTATACGTATTATAACAATTATTGTTTTTAAGTAATATCCATTGTAGAAAAATGTACGTGCTGTTAGGTGTGTATTTGTTATTATGAAAATTATGCAACTTAAACCAAATACATGTAACATGATCAGAGTGTTTATTTAGCACAAACATTTTGTAATACAGCTGACTAGTCTCAAAATTAAGTTACGCTTTTATTAGAATATGCATATTAAATTATAGTCCTTATGTTGATTTCTTTGCGAAAGCGAAAGTACCTGCAAATGTTTAAAAGGCAACATATTTGTTTTGTGTCTTATCAAAGTTACTCCGAATTATCCTGTTGTTCCATTTCATCATCGCTTTCTAACAGAGGAATATCGTAAGGACCCAATACGATATCAAAGTGAAATCTCCGCTTCAGAATGGCGTACTTTAAAGCTTCATCTGGTTCATCGTTTCTTCTTCTGCAACGAGCTTATAATATCCGTGGTATTTTACAGCTTAATATACCGAATAACGACGAACAAGCCTTGTTTGCTACTAAAACGCTCATTGTTGCTTTTCAAAAGGTGTGTCTCATGTCTTTTAAGACATTTTCTATAGCTTTTAGACAATGATAATAAAGGTTGAAACTAGATACCGGAGTTAATATATAAGACGTATATTTCTAGGTGCTATTGTTCTACCAGATATCCATTTTGTTGTGCTTTAAGATAATATATCATTTCATTATTTTTACGATTATAATTGTGTTCCTTTATGTCTCAGTTCGAGTCAAAGCGATTAAAATAAAATATCATATGTGTAGGTTCTTTTTCATGCATAGGCTGAAAACGTGATAAATATTAGAATTTAATAATTTGATCATTTCACTCTTGCATCATTGAATACTTACATTTGATTAGGTTCACTTTGGTTTTAAAATAACTAAGTTATTAAAATATTTTGTGAACTTTGTGTTTAAACCTATCTTTTAATGATCGTGTGTGTGTGTGTGCGGAAACACATTTTGTGTTTTCAATGCTAACTACATTGGGATTACAAACGTTTTTAATGTCTGCCTTACCTTGTATTATTGAATCTACTGACGTATTACGTTATATCGTCTTTTTAGATTATAATAATGTACCATTATGTGTTTGTTCGTGTAACAGCGACAAGAATAGAATAACATCAAAACATGGGTAAAAGAGTGGAAGATAGGAAATGATAACCTGATCATTTCATCCTGCCAGGATTTGAATTTAATAATTTTATCAGTTTCACCCTGATTTTAGAATAACTTTTTTATTCAAATATTTAGGGATTTTGTGTTAAAACTCATCTCTAAATGTTTATGTGTGTCGTCATTTTCAGTGCTAACGTCGTTTGGATTAAAACAGTTTAGTTTCTACGTCACTTTATTACAAAAGCTTATTTCCATTTTTTATTCATGGATTCTGCTTTTCTTTGGTTTTGACATTCATTCATGATAGTGACAATGTACAGTCTTGTGAATAAAGCTTTATGCACTGCACATTCCAAGGAAGCATATCCTGTCGTTATTTTTTTCTTAAAATCCAATTAGTGATGCATTCTGATTGTGATAAATAATTGTATTCTAGCTAAATTTCAGCTTGATTCAGCACTTTTCTTAGTCGATGTTTCTCATTTAACTGAAGAACTAGAAGACATTCGATAATATAATCTGTTTTTGTTATACTCCTGAATACTTCTTTATGCATGGTAACTTAAAAGTGCGGGTGATTTACTAAATTATAGCAAAAACAAATATAACTCAACGTTCTGAAATACGATCGAAATAAAAATACTCGGGTTGAAAATCCAGTATTTGTGTACAATGTACAATGTAGTACAACGCCCTTTACGGTGCGATTTTTTTTAAATGGCAAATATATTGATTTTGTGTTGTTGTTTTTACTGCCAGAAAGTTATAACTCCGTTAGTTCGTGGATTGTATTTCATAAATAAAAGTAAATAATATTTGCAAACATGAAGTATCAATGAGCATGTGGTTATTTGATGTAATTTACCCACTTTATGCGCATTTTCGAGGAAACGCCATGAAGCGAGTGTGAATGTTTGTAAGGAGGCCAATCAAAGGGACCGTCGTCAAAAAAGAGTGTCTAAAGTTGGAAAAGAATTCGAAAAAACTCGAAAAATGCGTGAAGAAAATGTTGATTTCAATGCAAAATCGTGTTTTATAACCCTTATGGTCATCAAAAAATCGCCAGTCGTGAAAATATTTTTTTGGTATGAATTCTCGTGTCATAAAAAATGATCTTCCACTGAAAACACAAATATCCTCTACATCATCTTAAGTGCAATGTTTGTGTTTTCGTGCGTTGACAACAGGACCTCAGCTGCAAAGTGTCGTTGTCATAGCGCTGTATATGAATCCCAACTTTGAATAAAACAACACTATATAAACAGTACACTCAGATACAATATTCTGGACTCCATATCACCGGTTTCGTCCTCGGGGCAGGACCTTTGTCTGGTTACAACCGTGCTAAAGGTATAACCTTTAATTTGAAAACGAATTAAGGAATTAATGGTCAAATTAAATTTAATTTGAAAAACACTTAAAATATTTCCGTGATATATTATCATAGGATTACACAAGCAAACAATGACAAGTTAAGTTATGCAGAGAGCAAACATACCATAATGTGTCTCTACCATTTGTAGAAAAAAACGCAACAATTTGCATGTATCTTGAACACAACGAAATGTAAGAAAAGTATGGAAAGATCCTTTACGAAATACGAAAGACAAATTTGATTTTATTTTATTTCTGATATAATTCATTCACAACATATCACTTTTCCGACAGGTAATAACAGTTGGCATACACATCATGTCCACTTAAGAACCCGTTTTAACTTTTTTTACCTTTAAACTTCTGGTGGTGGTGCTCGTACATTCGTCGCTGCAGCATGCGGATATCCATACGCCTTGCAGCAGCAGTAGTTTGGACCACAATGGCCGGGCCAGTTGCAACCATCACTTCCATAGCTGTAAGTTTGGGTATGAACCCTGTTTTCGTCCAGCTGGATGTTACCAGGGCTCGCCCTCAAAAAGGTGTGGGTTTTCCTAACATTGAACGCGTTGTAACAACTCACTCTGAAAGAAATGTAGATAAATCATTTGTTAATTATAATTGTGAATGCTTTTTAATAGGCCGTAGTACTTTATATAATACATTATGCGAATCTGACAAATCAGAAGTAATACACAAAATATAGGAACCAGCCCAGCTGCTTTTTTCAATTTAGTGAGTTGTAAATATAGTATATTCAAGTTATCTATAATCGTTAGCATATGCAAGGATAAATACGTACCTACTTCTTAGGTTATTAATGAAATAGGCATTCGTTGATTAATATATGCAACATGTACCTAGTTCTCTGGTTGTTTATGTAGTTCAGGATGCTGGTTTTTGCACTCGCGCAGATGCTCGAACATTTTGGTGCAATGCCTTCACAATTTCGCCGTAATGCAAAGGCATATCCGACGTCTAGCTTGGAAGCGCAGTAAGCCTGGGCTATCTCGTCAAAGTAGTTGTAGCTCAAACTATAATAGTCAATCCCATTTGTGATGTCTGTCTGTCCTGATTTTTTTTCAAACGTTCCGCTTTGTAATCACTGAGGGTCGTGGCTGACAATTCAATTATCAGATTATCAGGCTTAATGTTTTAAGATTCAAGATTAATTCGCATAGTTCCAAGATGATCATAGCCTATGTGGACAAATAAGAATACAGGGTTTTTAAGATTATTCAAAGCGTAAATATAACAAAATTAAACAATTAATCAAACATCAGCACGAATATCAATAGAGAATAAACAGCAACTCTATAGGTAAATAATAATCTTCATAGTGTTATCTATCAATCAAAGTTTTAACTTTAATTTGGGTGTTGTCTAAAACTAGTCAATGTGACCTTTAATAGTTATTATACTGTACGTTAACGCTTCCTTTATTACATCGAAAACCCTATGTAAAACGAAGAAGAAGAAGCCTAATGGAAATATTTAGGTTATAAAATATGGTTTTTGTAATATTCTGAATGAGATTGGACCCGTTTAAAACATTAATGAATTGTATTCAATTGCAGCAATTTTCCTCTGTTGTAATTAATTATTAAAATGAATTTGTTAATTGTACCAGTCACGTGACGACTCGGGAATTTATAGATAAATAAACTTAAATTTAAAACCACTCGCTATGTTGTGAACAAAAAGTAAATGCCATATGACACCCGCCCGGTTATTTAAATATATTTTAACGTAACATATGCATGTTTAGTATTATGCACAGCTTGCATTTATGTATTAATTTAGTGCCGATCCAGGAATGCAAAATCCTCAAAAAGCATTTTTATACATTTGACATGCTTTGTGGATTACTTGTATGTTGATGCTGCGTCGTGGTTTCTTTGCCAACTCAATACAAGAAAAAAATTGATGCATAGTATCATAGACGCTAAGTAAGATTCCCTTTACACATTGTTTTTATAAAAAAGAACACGAAATAATATATATGCAAGAATGTTAAAATGGCTCGACAAACAACATATCGTTCTTTTTCGAAAAACATCATTTTACAATTCAATAAATGTCGAAAACTACATGTGTTGATATATGCATGACAGTCTGGTTTGCCATAGACATTGCAATATTTATGCAAAAAGCTACAGAAGCAAGGTAAGTAGCAAAATATTTAAACATAAACAAGTTGAGTTTGCTTGACAAATGACGATGTAGGTAAACTGAGTTTTTATTATATAAGCTGACACGACGAAATTCAAAGTATGTCTTGCAGGCTCAACAAACGGCATTTGGCATTCAGAAAATACAGGTCCACCTAAATTCCTCAAAAGACATTGGACATTAAATGCTGAGATGGCCAAACAATGAACATTTAGCTTCAGAAATAAATGCCTAGCTGGTTCGACAAAGACATATGACATTACGAACATATATTGTCAAGCTGGGTTGACAAAATAATGACGTTATGCATTCAGGTTATGAATGTCAAGCTGGTTCGACGAATTATATTGAATGTTGGATCAACTGAACAAACGCTATTCGGCGTTCAAAAAATGTTCAGCTGGTTCGAGTTAGGACAAAAATTGCATTTTCGACAAATAACATTTGCCATTTAGAAAATATCGACTAACAAATTTCGACATTCAACGATTAATGTCAAATGCCCAACAAATACATTTATAAACAAAATTAAACGTTTGCTCACCAGCAACATTTACAGTAACATGCAACGCCAAGCTGGCTTGAAGATTGGCATTCAAAATCTTGAAAATTAATTAGGCTTTAATGTTTTGAATAGAAAAACTTACGACAAACGTCATCGCATTACATTGTTAAGGTTCGATTACCTTGCACAAATAGTGTATATTAGTGAATTCTGCAAGTTCAGCATCTTCACAAAATTAGCAGCTGAATGTAATCTTTCAATGATAGTGGTCTCCAAATATACAGTTTTGAAACATGTTTGTGTTGAATCGTTTTCTTAAAGGCGCACAAAGTAAGTAGATGCCAAATTATGTTATATTTTAAATTTTACGTTTCACTCATTTCATCTTAATGATTAAAACAAAACAAAACAAAAAGCACATGTTTTTTTTCAATTGAAATAAATATTAGCGATATATTTGCACTTTTTTAACTTGGGAATGTGTGGCCACACAGCAATAAATTAAAAAATCAATTAAAAAAGGCTTACATTTTTTATCGTTCGAAAAAACATTGCTTGGTGACCATAATTCATTAATCTATATCATGTTTTCCCTCATGATATTTTTAGAATGCCTTTTTCAGGATGTGTTGAGAATGATCTAGAATGTTCTATTTATGTAATATAAGCATATGTATTTTTTAGAGTTTGACAGAAAAAAAGAAAGAAATTAGTTTGTTTGTTTTTTTTGTTCTTGTTTTCTTAGGTAAATTTTGATTTATTCAACAATTTGTATGCATTTTACATAAAATTATACAATTTACAAGCATGAAATAAGAATGCAGTTAAGCTATGTATCAATATTAATTGAAATACTTAAAATGTAAAAAGCAATCTAAACCAAAAAAGACTGAAAAAATGTTGACAGAAAGTTCTTGAGGATATGTGTAATGTGCTAGAATATTCGTATATGTGATATAAGGGCAACCATCTGTGATCATTGGTCTTCGGGTTAAATTTAACATAACAGTTTCACCAGTGCTAGAGCATTTCCAAAAGTTTTGAGTTACTACAATCATTTTATAAGAATTACATATAACATAAAACAATTTGTGCAAATTATTCTGTGGGCCGATTGATTAAAACTCCCGTTAAGGACTTAACGTTAACTATCATCGTTTAATGTTACGCTGTCCACGTTAAACTAAAAAAATAACTTTAACATTGACAGAAATCGGTTGTTCATACTAAACAATAACACTTACAACGGTGATGATTTTGTCGTGAACTTGACGAAAAAGTGGAGCTGACCATCGGTAGCATTGTCATTAAAAGTTGTTGACGTTAAAATGGCCGCAATAGATGGAGCAATGGTAAACATCGCAGAAAAGAATGGATCTTTTATTTCTTTACCATTAACATGGACATTAATGAAATAGAAATGCATATGCGGTACAGATTTGGACCCAGTGGTATTGAACTTATTACTCAACGGACATGACTTCATCAATAGGAAAACAACTTTCCATCAATCAACGTCATGGCTGTTTGTGAGTTGAATATGTTAATGTCAAGGTCAATGAGATGTAGTGAAAACAGAATATCGTAAACCGGAAACATCATTTTGGCGATACTATTTCCCGGTCACCATTCCGGTGTTATCTGGTCTCAGTTTTCAAAATTATATGCTATCGACAGTGATTGGGCTGTGGTTATGATAAGTTAACAGTTGATTAATGACGCGAACAAAAGAAAACAACAGCGGATATCAGAAAAATGATCAGTAATTATTACACTAATTGATACCCTGAATGTGTATTGTACCTCTCACTGTTCAAGACGGACTTGTCTTCATATAATCAAAACAGGATATACATCTATGGAATCTGATCATTACAGGAAGGTTTACCTTCATTGATGCCAGATGGCCAGGTTCATCACATGGTAGCTTTGTATATCATGCAAATGATGAAGCAGACCATTAAGAGGCCAAAACCAAGAGCTGGACTGACTGCAATTTAGTTGGGGATAGTGGGTAAGTAAAAAATGCTGCTGTTTAAACGTTTTTGGCTCATGTCATGTTATGTCATGATGAAAAATATAAATAGATAGATAAATCGATAAAAAAGATTTAAACAACACGAAAACCATCAGTATATACAACATTTGTACATAGCCACAAGGCTTGGTGGGTGTCAGGCTGTATAACAGGCTGGTCTCTCAGAACCTTACTGGTCATCACTGTTCCGAAAATGAATGAAACATATTGTATATTCCAGGTAAGCATGCTCACGTCTGCTAATGACGCCCTACAGAACAGCATACAACCAGCGAAAGATGACCTTTAATATGGCACTATCTAGGACAAGGGTGGCCATAGAGATGACATGTGGACGGTGGAAGCGTTGATTTGGTATTTTACATGGAGAGGTATAGCCACTTTTAGATTATGTGCAGGATTATTGTGCAGCTTTTATTGAAGATGTACAATTTTAAACCATTCAACGTTCTAACATCTCTATTATGCGTGAATTATATAATCTAAAAAAGTAAAATGTGAACAGACCCTCAATAGTAAACTGTACCTTTGACTATTAGACAATATTGGAATTGCAACTTCCCCCAACTCGACGAAAATCGCCCAATATGAGTAGTATGCCATGATCTACATATTTGGAATAATTTGCCCATAAAATACCGGTACATCAACCCCTTTGTACGGTTTGAAATAACGGTGGTATTTAACCTGTTGGTAGATTTTATGACATTATTATTTTAAAAACCGGCATAATGGCCCTTGAAAAAAAAAAACAATTGCGAAAACAAATTTGAACTGTTGGCAATCGATTTACAAAAAATCATCACAAAATGATATGCTTCCTTGATCGTTTATATCTAACGATAGTCTACTAAATATAACGTTTCTTAAGTCAAGTCCAGTAAGACCAAAATCTGTAAAATCAATAAGCTTGAGATGAGAAAAGATAATGTCTTATTACCAAGATGTCATAGAAAACGTACTTTTTATTGAATAATATACTTATTAGTTTGGTGATTTTATATTGGCAGAGTATTTTCTATAAATAGTTTATCTGGTTTTGAATATATGAAAATTTTCATCGAACAGTCTTATTACATTTGTATTGCATTCCTTGCATTTTATCCCTGTTTAATTCATATATGACTTGACTTATAATTGACACATTTTATTAAAATTTAAATGTATTCAAGTTAAAAAAAAACGCATGAAGCTTAAAATGCGAAGTTTTATTTGTTAACAACATATTTTCATTTTGATTTTTTTTGGTAAATTAGTTTAATAGTATAAGAGCAAAATTATCTTTATTGCTTTATGTTGAAGGACTTTTTTTAATTGATTAGCAATATTCTCATGTCATACAATTCTATGTCAATTACTCAAAGGTAACTATCGACTTGTAGTATGTGTTCAAAACATGTATCTGTTATATTATGATAAATTAAAGTTTATTTCCTGTATCACGCTGATAAATATCAACTTTAGAAAACTTAGTACATGTACATATTTTAATTTGCTCATAATTGACACGATTCTGAAGTTTGTCATATGCTTCTTGAAGAACATGAACTGCATCCTGTTCAGGTCATTATTGGTTACCTTGTGGGGGTGGAAGTCGAAGTGGATTTTGTTTGGCTGGCCTTGTCATCAGATATTCTTTCAAGTACACTTTTACAAGTTTTCTTATAGATTGAACATGACTTATTTTTGTTAACATCATTATCATTATCTCATTTACATGCTCTTGTTTGGCTACTCGATGGATGTTACACTCCCTGTCTCTCCTCAGGGCCACCCAAGAACTTGAAGCATCCTGAACTATTATTTCCCATATATTTTATTTTCTGCATTGCTACTTCTTAGATACCTCAAATCATGTTCTCTTAAACTCTCTCTGTTAGAATATTTAGTTCCAAAACTGAAAATAAATCCTTTTTTTTCTTTTCAGGGACAGATTCTGTATACTCCATCTTGAAATGTAGCAAACAACAGGACGCTTAAAGGATTATGGGATTAACCACTGGAAATTAGCTTAACGTTGATGCTAACGCCGACACGTAAGCGTTACATAAGTGTTAGCTAACACTTACGCCGATAGATTTTTGAACAACAGGATAACGCTGATGTCGTTAGTAAATGTTAACGCTAACGGTTAACGCTAACATGTCAGCATAAAGTAAGTTAACGAGAGTTTAAAACAACCGGGCCTGTAATTGTTAAAGGTAGTTGCTAGTTTCTTTAATTCTATTGCGTTTTTGGTCGTACCAACCAAAATGCAAACTTAGTTAACAATCATCTTAACGAACAAACACTTGTCTGAATTTTATAGTATTAGTATTGCGCTAACAATTATGATCAATTAAAATATGCATATATAACTTTAACTTAAGAAAAACAAAACAGTCAAAGGGTTAAAAAATAACTTCATGTCTGAAGTTAGAACTATGACAATGATTGGCAATAACCTATACTGCTAAAACGCTTTGAACATACTATATACTTTTCTGACAAATGGCCGACACTTGTATGAAAAAAGCACAGGGATAAAATGCGTGGTCGCCATCTTGGATGACAATTTTTTAAACATACTCATACTATTAAGAATTACATATAATGGTTTACTAAGAGTAAGTAAACGGATATTTTGGCAGCCATTTTGTTACGTCTGAAAATGAGCGTTGATGTTAGGGATACACTATTGAAATGAGATTGATATTTTATTAGCAGTCAGTTTATTCAGTGTTTTTTTCTTCTAAATGCATATTGCGAAAAGCACGTATGTATGCAATGTGCATTTATCAACAGAAACACTGTATGAACAGCTGGCTTTAAAAATGCAAATCCATTGTTTGTTGAGGTTGATCATATATAAAGTGGATTGCATGAAGCGGATTATGTGCCAGCCATATGAGGCTTTTAGGTTTTATTACCAGAAGAATATAAGTATCTTCTAAGGTTGTTGTGTTAATTTCGACCCGAATAGAGACGAAACGTGGTTTACAAAGTTTCTGCAGAACACACAGCGCGATGGATGGTATAAACCTAGCACAATCGACCGGCCTTATTAGGTTTCTCCCATCCCAGTTAAACGAAATAAAATTAAAATGTATCTTTTTCACTGGATGTCTTTTGTACGTAATGATTGTAAGTCACTTATATATTTTTCATAACGTGTTATTGTCGTAGATATGCGTGCATCTATTCAAATATGTTAAAAAGAAATGTTCTTAAAATTGTTCTGGGGAGAGTGCAGCTTTATTTCACGTTGATACTTTCACTGTTGAATTTTCACGCATTAAACTCTATTTCTCATCGAAAAGCATGAAAAAAGGATTGCGAGCATGGCCAAATGTTTGGATCTACTCATCTAGAGGTAGTTAAAAAACAGTTGTTAGACTTTGTTAAACTATGAAATGATGCCCGTACGTATGAGCAAAAATTATTCTTTCTAAAAAGGAAGGTCTACCGCCTTGGACCGGTTAGTGAAACAGGACTCCACTTCGGCGTAAAATTGTGAATGAGTATGTTAACTCGACCTCACACTTGTCTCACAATGAATTACAGCAAACTTGATTTACTCTTTGATATCATAATTGTAAAAAAATACCAAATTGTACAAAGAAAATCGAGTCGGAGAATGGGTTCAAACCGGTGTCGCCAAAATTGCAGTCCAGTGTTGTATCCACCTAGCTACGAAGGCTTACCCTAAACATTTGGAATATTTAAGCTATATATATATAACTGCGAAAAATAAATTAAATGTGGTAATACAGTTAGTAAGTTTCAACGCATTGTACATATCGATACCAAGTTTATGTCAGTTTTCGACACTTTTCTCTTTTTTCGCTTTTTCATCATACGGAGTACAGCCCCTTTAAAGTTAAAGTTTTCATTATGAACCATTGTAGAACAACATCCAATATTATTGCAACAAAATATGTGTATCAAAACAATGAAACTACTCAATAAGGATAATGTTTCGTGGAAAAGGCCATATTTAAGCAATATAACACACCACTGTCACTGTCATATGGCATTATAAGGACGAGCCTGGTAGCCCCCGAAGTTGTATATGGACCGATGTGTTAGCCTCTTCCGAAATGGTGTGTAAATATTTCTTATATGATACTGAACATTTTGTATAACCATTCAACATTTTAAAGCGCTTAAGAACTGTTTAATTGAATAAAGTTTATAATGCTTACTTGTGACAAGTTTTCGCCGTTGTGAAAAGAGCAAGCCGCACTTACCAGTTATATGACGTCAGCGGTCCATATTACATTTTTGGCGAGGTCCGGACAATTGCAATTGTTAATGTTTATGCTTTACCTGTTAAGTGAATTACATTTGAAGGAAAAAAATGTGGGGTTGAAAGGATTCAGGTTTAGTGATGAATAGTATTTAGGACTAATGGAACCAGGACACCCAAAAAAGCTTCACATCTTTACACAAACTGAATATGTTGTTGTGCCAAAATAGTCAACACATCCAAATTATAAAAAGTATTGTGGCTTTGCGATCAATCTAACTATTTAAATAAATATATTTGCATTTAAGTTACCAGAAAGTGTATTTAATTTTCTATATTTAGTTTATTTACTATATCTATTATATTAAAGTTTATCATCAAGGAACCACTTTACATGTTTGCTGATTGGTAAGTTTCGGTTAATTCGACACAAAACATATGCATATTGTCAATTTCTTATTTCACCAAAACATATTGCAAATGATGTATGTTTTGCTCCAGATCAAGATTGTTCCTTAGAACTAAAAACACATTAAAACTCCTTTCAATGTCATTGTTTTGGCCCCCATCCCTCGTTCGCACTTTGAAAGACTCTTAAATGACAGCTCACTTATATGCAAAGTAAGTGTTTCCAAAATATGTGCCAACTTATGCACCTGGCCTCACTGTACTTATACATATTCTTAATAGAAAAAATAGAAACATGAGAAGCAGTTATAAAATGCCCGTAACCACCGATACACCCACCCTCAGACTCCATAAGACTTACACTGCCATGGTTATAGAAAACAAACTGAAAATATAAATATGCATGTGACAGTGCTCATGATATATGCATCCCTTATGAGCGTCGAATGACCAATTTGATACAAATAACCTGCAAGGAAATCTCTTAGATTTCGCACTAAAACATTTTACTGTGGAAAGTTGTTCCAGCAATTATGATTATGAAGCTTTTTAAGAATTTAAACGGAACTATCAGGGCAAGGAAACAAAAATAATTTTACCGTAAATGAAACCTTCCCTCTTTGTATCAGTAAGATGGCAACACATTCTGATCTACTTGTTTTCTCCCACTTCAGATAAGTAGATCCAAAATAATTACTAATCTAGAAATTCTTATCTTGCCCAAGGGCAAAGATAAAACAAGTATCCGTATAGAACTCCTTTTTCTATTGCAATCAAACAATTACCTGCCTTGTTGAAGACCGTCATCTGTAGCATCAAATGACCCTTGTCTAATGGCAATATTTAGAATCCTAATTAATAATTTCTCGCTTCAAATGGCACCATAAAAATGTTTTCAAGCTCCATTCACGGAATAATGCACTCTACTCAAACCTATTCTAAGAACGATTTGACTATTTACATAATTTGAATCATTATGCGCATATCCATGACCACCACGAATTATCACACATCTATTTGCATCAAGAGTGTTCCTTAGAACTAAAAACACATTAAAATTCCTTTCAATATCATTGTTATGGCCCCCAACCCTCGTTCGCACTTTGAAAAACTCTTAATTGACAACTCACTTATATGCAAAGTAAGTGTTTGCAAAACATGTGCCAACTTATGCACCTGGCCTCACTGTACTTATACATATTCTTAATAGAAAAAATAGAAACATGAGAAGCAGTTATAAAATGCCCGTAACCACCGATACACCCACCCTCAGACTCCATATGACTTACACTGCCATGGTTATAGAAAACAAACTGAAAATATAAATATGCATGTGACAGTGCTCATGATATATGCATCCCTTATGAGCGTCGAATGACCAATTTGATACAAATAACCTGCAAGGAAATCTCTAAGTTTTCGCACTAAAACATTTTACTGTGGAAATTTGTTTCAGCAATTATGATTATGAAGCTTTTTAAGAATTTAAACGGAACTATCAGGGCAAGGAAACAAAAAATAATTTTACCGTAAATGAAACCTTCCCTCTTTGTATCAGTAAGATGGCAACACATTCTGATCTACTTGTTTTCTCCCACTTCAGATAAGTAGATCCAAAATAATTACTAATCTAGAAATTCTTATCTTGCCCAAGGGCAAAGATAAAACAAGTATCCGTATAGAACTCCTTTTTCTATTGCAATCGAACAATTACCTGCCTTGTTGAAGACCGTCATCTGTAGCATCAAATGACCCTTGTCTAATGGCAATATTTAGAATCCTAATTAATAATTTCTCGCTTCAAATGGCACCATACAAATGTTTTCACGCTCCATTCACGGAATAATGCACTCTACTCAAACCTATTATAAGAACGATTTGACTATTAACAAAATTTGAATCATTATGCGCATATCCATGACCACCACGAATTATCACACATCTATTTGCATTTATTTTCATTTTTTAAGCCGTACATACTGTATGCGTGGTATGCGTGGTTCGGGGCACACCACAGGAACATACCTTACAAACAGTTTAATATGATATTATCTAATGAGTAATATTAAAATAACTTAATACAACTTACTACTGCATAGAACATTTGTAAATATCTATACCATTTTAACAAAAGCCTTCTCATACATTTGAAGATATTTATAAAAAAAGCGCTAATAAACTTACTTTGGTAAATGAGTCAAGTAATATTTAACATAAGAAGTAGTAGTTCCAAAAACATTATCCTCCAGTTGCATTCTGTTATGGCTTTTACCATTTTTAATGAAGCTTTACAACAAGTAAGAGATAAAAATGTAACACACAGCTAATATAGAAAAATAGAATTAATAAAGATAGCATAATTACAAAATGTTCTTGTACACAGTTGAAAGCTATATACTTCAATTTGTATTTATAATATACAGGTTTGAACAACATTACAAATCCAAATTAATGCACTAAAGTTTCCACCTCTCACAAACAAAATGTACATAGTCTGTCATTCACAATATTCATTTTAAACAGTAATGAGTTTGTAGCTAAAATCCTGTATAATTTTTGTTTGGAAACATTGGATATAAGTTTCCCAAGTCATCCTAAACAACATTCCATAAATCTTTTTCCAGTCAACATTGGCATTTATTTTCACTGCGCAGAAAAGAGTTCCAACGAAAAACAAAACAATTTCACTTTATTTTGTTTAACTGTGGTGGGAGAAAAAACATCTACCATAGCCGCTCGTGTAAGATAAGTTCATCCAAATCCTCGCCCAGTGTTTTTGCGGAAACACGGTAAATCTTGTTTCAAAACACCCTCCGCTCGGGATGGGATGAACCTATCTTGCACAACCGGTCATGGAAGATACTTATAATCTCAAATGGCTGGAATGATCGGATATGCAGGTATGACGTTGGAGAAAAATATTGCCTTTCTTCAGTGCATAACATCATCTTTTATTTAAGAGTGTTTCGTATGGCTGAAAACCTACACTAATCAACTCAAGAAGGCAGCATTTATACAATATTGCAAGCATGTTTGTTAAGAGTACAAAGTTAACGTACTTGCCATTTATGTTTTTCGATCCGGGCTTATCCTGGTCATTTGCTACCTAAGAAAAAAGACGTGTTATTTGTTTAACCTTTGTTTGTTGTTATTGCCTTCGGCTTACTTGTCGGACAAAAACTTTAAACTTTGTCATGTATGAAATGATTTCAGGATATTAAAATTAAACTTGATGCGCATATGGTCAGAAACCCTACGCACAAGTACAGCAAGGCCCGTGACTCTGGCCATTATTTTTGTCGAGGTATGACCTTTATTTCACAGAAGAAAAAACGACGGACGTTGACATTCTTTCTGAAGCTTTTTCTAAATTAATAAACGAAGTAAAAACAGAAGCTGATTATATAGCAAGTTCGTTATGGATTAAAAGCCGAGCATTTAAATGCTTTCACATTTTTCCCGCGTTGGATATTATTTGTTTAGGAAAGCAAACAAAGCTCGATTATATAGCTTACAAGGTTATAAACCACTAACTCATTGCCATATACATTTCAATTTAAATAGGAAGTACTAGTTGCACTTCAGATTGGACAAAAACTATTTCTAGCGTTTCACGTATATAACAACCATGTAATACATTTCTTTAGATTCAGTTCAAAGACAATCACAATCGAAGTAAGTTAAGTTATCTCAAAGATTGTGCAGTATAAATTGCTCTATAACTAAGCGTGATCGTGTTTCTCTAACAATTGTGAATGTATCAGCGTACAAAGAAATGTAACACAATCATGAACATATTCATTACTAAATACAAAAGACCCTTTTTGTTTCCCTTTTATATTTGTTAGAATTCATTCACAACGCAACATTATTCAAACAGGTAATAGCAGTTGATATATACATCAAGTCCAATTATGTGCCCGTTCAAACCTTTACTTTTTTGGTGCTGTAGCGGCTGGGGGTACTGTTATGGGCGGAGTCCCATACGCCTTGCAGCAGCAGTAGTTTGGACCACAGTGGTTTGGCTTCCAGTTGCAACCCCCACTGCCATAGCCATATGTTTAGGTATGCACCATGTTTGCATCCAACTGGATGTAACCCGGGTTTGCCCTCAACATGGTGTGGGCTTTAAGTATATTGAGCGCGTTGTAGCAACTCACACTAAAACAATATTGTATGGACAATTCATGTGCGAACATTTATTTAAAATGCATATTTTGTATGAAACAGACGTCATCATACAATATATATGTAAATTTGACAAATGATATGCATCACACTACTATTTTAACTACAGGAACCAACACAGCGCCTACTTTCACGTGTTAGTCTTAAAAAGACGATAATCTATATCGATTGTATGGATCAATTGCGTACCTACTTTTTCAATTACTTATAGGCTAAAGTCTGATAATGATTTATGAATATCGTTTTTACTAATTCCTGAGTTATGTACCTAGTTCTCTGGCTGTTGATGTAGTTAACGATGCTGCTTTTCGCTTTCGCGCAGATATCCCGACAGGTAGGTGCTGTGCCGCCACAATTACGACGTAATGCAAACGCATATCCGACACGCAACTTGGCAGCGCAGTAAGACTGAGCTATCTCGTCAAAGTAGTTGTAGCTCAAACTATAATAGTCGACCCTAGCTGGCTTGAAAAATGAAATTAAGAACATGTAGAAATATTTATATGAAACCTACATAAACAAGCTCAGTAGCCAAACGTTTAAACACAGACCCCGTTTAATTGCACTGGGTAAACGCAAAAAGATATTTAATAAAAACAAACATATCACAAACAAGATACAGGGAACAACAGCACAAAACTCCACAATCAACATAGTGAATATTTATAAAAACTAGGTGTATTTATGAAGGAGTGAACCGCCTTGGAACGGTCAGTAAAATGTAAATTTAAACCAGTTTGCGTGTACAACCTTACTCTGATTCCAGAAGAACACTGTTGTTTTCGTAATAAGAATTTTGAAGCTGGCTCGACGGCAGTCATTAAATGTGGTGTTAGCTTAACAAACGGCATTTGACATTCAGAAAGTAGACAATAGACGCATGACATTATCCAATAAATATCCAGCCGGTTTTCAAAACAAGGTATGATACTACGAGCATATATAGACAAGCTGGTTTAACATAAAATTGTCATTAAACATTTACATATTGAATGGTACGCTGGGTCGAAGAATGATAGTGTATGCTGGCTTGACATGATTACTTAGTTAATAATGACATTAGACATTCAGGTAATGAATGTTGAGCTGGGTCGACGAATGATGTACAAACGGCATTCGATGTTAAAAAGAATATCGTACTGGATCGACAACATAAATTCATGCATTCGGAAAGAAAATGTTGTGATGGATCGTATTTGGATATTGAATGTCGTACTTTCTCGACAAATTACATTTGACATTTAGAAAATGATAATAAACCACTTCAAAACTAAACCGATAAACACATACCCTAAAATGAATTTTAAGCTGACTGACTTTACAAACAACATTTACGGTAACATCCAATGCGAAGCTTGCTTGAAAACTGACATTCAAATTCTTAAGATATGTTAAAATTTTTAATTAAAAGTTTTGAATCGCTTTGTACATTCCTGAACAACTCTTAAGACATCAAAATTGATATTTAGTGATTTCCTAAGATTGTTTGTCATTTATAGTCCATATATTTATAGTATATATTTGATAGCACTAACGCGCATTGCATAGTATCGAACAATGCGGTCGAACAATACGTAGATGCTCGAAAGGTTGGAACCAATGTATTCAATTCCGAGCCAGTTATATATATTTCGTTGCCCGTATCCCTGCTCTTTCTTGTTTGTGTCAGAGCACTTTCCAAGTTTTCTTTCTGAACATCCCTCGAACATATCGACGTGCATTATCAACTGCAGAATTGTATGAAAAAGCTTGATTAAATGACATTAATCTTATGTTATTTCAGCCGAAAAACGCGTATTACGTTAAACGTTTGTTAATGCTTTGATGTTTAATTACTCGATCATGAACCCGTTCATTTTGTTATGTTTATGTGTTATATATTTCGGCTCCAGTAGATTCTTGTTCACTCATTGATAATGATTTTGGAAAATTTATAAAATATACAATACCAACAACGCGTTGTTCACGTCTTCATCCAGGTCGTTTTCCATGTTTTGTCAAGGCCTCCTATGCATCGAACGCGAACACCGCAGAACTTTGGATTACGTTTGTGTCCACGAAGCACAACGTGACAAAACTGGAAAGGAACTTCAGATGACGGGGATTACATATGATTCCCGCCCCCCCCCCCTACGGACGATTTATAAGTTGTGTAACGGCCTATTACGTATGTCACGAACTGTCACGTACTGTCACGTGTCATTGCGTTTACCCCGTTTTACTACGACCTACTACGTTTCTCATCCACACCGTGGCTGCCGTGGACAATTTTTTGAGAGTTTAAAATTCTGGCCCGACATGCACGGCAATAACGGTCTGTCACGTTTGCATATCTCGTTCCCCCGCGCTGTCTCACGTTTATCCCGTTTTCTCCACGGTGGTCTGAAACGGGGCTGCCGTGGCCACCGGGAACATAGTATAAACGTAGCATTACACACGGGGAATCGCGCACCATCGTTACGGCTGGTGAATCCAGTCCATTCATGATCTGTCATGGTTTTTAGACTGTCGGCTGCAAACCGACAGTCTTTAGAGAGCGGTATTTCAGAAACGCGACTAGTCGCCTGACACGACATATTGAACATGAATATATTTATTTATCAGGAAAGGTAGGTGGTCAGCTTTGGCTAAATTATTTATTAAAAATTCAAGCTCTTCTTTGGAAAACGAGAAATGTGAGTCGATGCGTGTTGGATTTATCGGTACTCGGGTTTAATATGAGACCAATATTTTAAAACATCGTTGAGTTATGACGAACATTCCGGCTCTGAACTGAGGGAAATTCAACGAGAGGTAAGTGATGTTTATGCAGTTTTCAGTTGTATTCTCGTCACTGCAACAAACAAGTATTCATTCCGTTTTCTTTTTCCAGTGACTGGTTTAAATCTGGATGCTGTTTTAAGGAAAAAACTGGCCAACATTTTACGTTAGCGGTTTTGCAACCTTTAAACAACACAATAAAACTGGCCCTAGGGCAATAACAATTGCTAAATACTTTGGGGGCTTGGATGTTAAACCAAAGCGATATGTATATATACATCATGGACAAGAGGTATTTCGCAAACACGAGATACATCAACAATATGACAATAGCAAGATTGGTTTGAATTAGATTATTTATTTGCGCAACACCGTCAACGTCCAGCACAAACCGGACCAAGCCATATTCTATCTTCAAGAGAAAGTTATGTCTGGTTGCTTAACTTAACTAAACTGGGTCCAAAAGGTTAAAGAAGTAAACCCATTATAATGTCACCTTTATCTATTAAAGTACAAGCCTTGATTGGATAGTAAACACTTTATCAAACAGCCACAATTTCATAAGCGTTAGTAATATATTTCATGCGGACAAACATTGAAAAAAATATTGTATTTGGTAGAATATTTCAATTTATAAAGCGATAAAGTGACATTGTATGCAAGTTTTTTTCAGTTCCATATTAAAAAACTAATCGAAGAGTCAGTCCTTCTGTGGTAACGTCATGCTGGATTGCAAATTCAAAAGCAAGAAAATTCTAACTTCTAACTTCTAACTATACAGCCATGCTATATAATAATAATTATGCAGTCATTTTTAATTTCAACAAAATCGACGTTAACATCAATAGTTGCAAAGTTGGTAAAGATTTATGTAGTGTGTTTGCATACAACCCGATATCGGCGGTGAGTGGGTTTAGTCCCACGAGGGTGAAAATGAAAATGACGAATGTGAAAATTGAGAATGAAAATTGAGAATGAAAATTGAGAATGAAAATTGAGAATGAAAATTGAAAATGAAAATTGAAAATGAAAATTGAAAATCATCAGAGAAAATCATCAGAGAAAATGAAAATTGAAAATGAAAATTGAAAATCATCAGAGAAAATGAAAATTGAAAATGAAAATTGAAAATCATCAGAGAAAAAAATGAGCGTCTTGGTATCAGATACAAAAACAAAGTAATTTATTTCAAGTTTTTATTTTTTATTTTGTGAAACAAGATAATTGTCACAATCAATCGAAAACTTTCTTCAACCACGTCAGGGTTAGCCGGCCAAGATTGCAAGATTTTCAAATCGGTGGAAGAAACATGACAAACAATAGTTTCTCATTCGCACTTTTGGTGGCGTTTCATCAGCCTTACAATCATTACAGTACCACACATATCGAAAACAGTTTTGGCAGTAGCCAGCTGGAGGGAAAATGTTCAAAAGATCATGTCGTTGACAAGGTTCTAACGTAAAGACTCCAGCACAACACAATTGGCATTCCCAACAGAATGTTTTGAAATAATCATTGTACTGTAGTCCAGCAAACCCAACGATGTCAGTATATCGTTTTGCCATAGTTAGTGAAGTGTGAATAGTACAGTCACCGCTGTATGTTTAAATAGTTTGTAGTGCTCTAAAAAGCGTATACATTATTTCTGGAACTTGCATTCAACAACTTTGCAAACCAATGTTAGAAATTTGAGCTAACTAGCGTATTGCGGCTGTCTACAGCATAGCTGTGTAAATCAGAACTGGTAGTGTTTGAGTGATTAACACAGTTCACCTTTCTATGTAAATGAAATAAACAGAAAGCAAAAATACAAATAATTGTTTATGATTTATTCATAAGATATTTTCCAACAATAGCCGATCTACAAATGTGACATTCGCTGCTGGTAATGGAGCATGACTGACAAGATAAATGTCCACATGGGATAAACACAATACACTTTTTGTTTGTAACACAACTTGTACAAATGTTTTTTTCGTCGATTTGTCGTTGCAACTCTGCTTCCCTGCTGAGAAGATTGCGCAAAAGGGATGTTAGTGGGTTTGTTTTACGCAAGATCTTGGATACCGATCGGATTTTGGATAAAATGTCAATTTCTTTCTCCCTGCCACAACGTTCTGATATTTTGTTCAACTCAATTTTGTAGTTTTTGAAGTCACGTTTAATTTCTCTGGCTAGTGGTAAAACTCTATTTCTTTTGTCTTGCTCGCTCATCTTGCTAGGAGGTTTTTCTGAAGAAGCTATCTTATGAAGTGATTTTACACTTTTACGAATTAATGGCAAAAGTTTTCTTAAGACGCCAGATACGTGTTTGCTGTTATTTACTACGATAGTTTTCATGTACAACACCTGAGTTTCACTGTGTTCCATACGATCTGCCAAATTGCTTATTAAGCTTAAAGTTGTGTTTGACATGTTTGATATCAACTGAATGAATGGATTAAATAATTGATGAATGAAACTCGAGTAATAAGAGCTTGAAATTATAATGCAATGAAAACACTGATTCGTTTTGTTTTCAACAATGATCATCATAATCTCATTTCATTGGATAAACACTTGTGCATTATAAAAGTTTAATCGTATGATATAAAAGCTCATATTCTACATTATGGGTATTCCTTAGCTGCAATACGTAGAGAGATGGCTAACGAATATAGATATAGCACATCTATTCCCCAGTATGAGAACAAGACAAACACACTACTTCAGAAATATCTCAAGTACTGTTCGAAAATTGTACCAACTCATGTTCGTACAAGTTTGACAAAGGAACTCGAATACCTTGGACAATGTTCGAAAGTACAGACAATCAACAATATGAATATGGTCGTTATGGCACATAGAAGGCAGAAAATAACATTAGAAAGAGAAATCAAATTTCTAAAACAAGAAGGCCAGCATTCTTCTAAAGCGATTCGAAAAACACAGCATCTGCTTAGAGAGCACAAGCGACACATACGGAAACTAAAGGGAATTCTTCAACGAGTCACAAATGAAGTAGTCAAAAGCGATTTGAGCATCCCAGTTTGCAGAAGGGATTTGAACACCCCAGTTTGCAAGAAGGATTCGAACATCCCAGTTTGTAGAAGGGATTTGAGTTACCATTCCGATACTGATGATACTGGTGATAATGATGAGACACTGTCTGTGGCAATGAATTGGGGTGACGAACTTTTTGACCAGCCACCGAACGAAGAAACCCCCAGCGTATAACTTTTGAAAAATGTTCTGTTTCAATGAAACGCAAATTATGTAACGATTTCAAAATAAAACCTTTCATACCACTTATTTTTGCTTCTCGTTCTTTGATTATTATTTTGTCATACAAATTGTTGAATAACACATCGATAAATGGAAAATACCCGAAGACTAAAATCACAGCCTTTGATTTGAAAATAAAATAAAATCTGAACATGAAGTTATGTATCAGCAACTAAACAAATTTTCCAATATACTAAAGTTACAGTTATCATACGTTCCCAAATTGTTTATTTTGAAAACAATAACGTTTTACGAGATATTTTTCATCTACTAAAAACCAGTATCTCATTCTTCTTAAAGGGAGGTAATAGCATTAATAACACCGTGAAGAAACAAAATTGAAAACAAGTACAGAGGAATATATTTTACAATTTATTCATAAATTTGATATTTTCCGATAACAACAGTTCGGCAAAAATAGCATTTACTAGTTTTGATTGAACATGCATGACAAGTCAAATGGCCACAAGGCGTAAACACAATACACTTTTTGTCCGTAACACAAATTTGACAAATGTTTTTTTCATCGTTTTGTAGTTGCAACTCTTGTCGCGTTTCTTCTTTCATGCTGAGGTGATGCCAGAGAAGGTCTCCTAGTGTGGTGGTCTTTCGAAATATCTTGGATACTAATCGCATGTCAGCCAAAATTTTAACTTCTTTCTCCCTACCACAGCGCTGTGAAATGTTGTTCAAGTCTGTTTTTAAATTTTTCAAGTCATTTTTTAGCTTTTGAACCTGTGACAATAGGTCTCCGGTCTTCTGTTTCGGTTTACACATCTTGTTTGGAGGTTTAATGGAAATCGCTGTATTTTGCAATATTTTCACACATTTGTGAAGTAGTGAAAGAAATTTTCTTAGCACGTCCAAAGTGCGCTTGCTACTTCGCGTACTAATGAATATCTTTATTTGCTGCAAGTCAGATTCACAGTGTTTTACACGATCTGCCAAATTGCTAATTAAGCTTAACGTTGTATCTGACATGTTTGACTTCAACTCAAGAATGAATAAATGACTGAGAAGTGAAGATTATAAGAGCTTGAAATTATAATGCAAAGGAAACATGAGTTTTTTCTTATGTTTGAAGATTTTGAAAAATATGAGATGAAATTTAAAAATTGCTTTCACGTGAAAGTGAAGTGAGCTTTGCAGTTTGAAGCATTTCAAAAGACGAAAGTCTTCATGATGCTTAAATTTTGTTTCACTCAATCGTTGCATAACTATTGAAATTTCTGATATACAACTAATGCTTCTAATTTCAGTTTATGTTTTATTCAAAATGTAAGCAGATAACAAAGTACAAACATGCATAGTATTCATAACATTGCAAACATATCAATATACATAATTATACACAATTGTTTTCATGAAATCAAACACAAGCAAATGTTTACAATTGTTATAATGTCAAACATTCAATGTGAAAAGTATTTTTGTTATGCAATGTGGTCACTCCCTGTTTTTCATCCAGACTTGTGACTGGCATTGGTCAGGTTACCCACGGCATCAGCGAGGTCGGAAAATGGTAACTCTGAGCCAGAAACCTATTTTCCTAGTGTCATACACTACGCAAAATCAGCACCCATTAGAGGCCTTCCAGGCGACCTTCTACAATTTGTTACACCTATAATGTAGAGTGCTGGACTACTCGGGTGTAACAAACGGGGTATTGCTGACTCGTTGTAGGCACAACGCCGAACTTATGATCTCAGATACATGAATGGCTATACTGAAGCAAGAATCGAGTGCTACAGCCGCATAGATCGATCAGTGAACGATTGGAAATATGCGATCAACTTCAAGTACCCAAAACCACAAGCTAGGCTCGAAAACTCGTAGACTTATTTCTCTTTTGATCTAAGAGAAGGCTACAGAGTTCACTTTCAAACACACCTCTTAAGCACATAGAGGCATATTTGCTCGCTTTACTTGCAGGCAGGAAATGCTAACTTTAATCTCAGAAAGCATTTCCTTTTATGTATCGCAACTTCATGAGCAAAGAAGCGATTGAAATTTGAATTTTGAATTTTGAAAAAAACTGAGGCAACGCTAAAGGCAGTTACTCGACAGGGCACACTTAGGAATAAGCATCCGATTGCTTGTGTTTTCCTCTCTCTTTGTAAAGACTGTGTGGAGTGTCGGACCACAGCGATACATCGAGGTTGCCACTCCCTATTTTTCATTGCCTGTAGCGCGACATGATGACCATGAGCGGTTCCTAGTATTGGTACTGTACATCACCTTACACCAATACTAAGCTGGTCTAACGACACCTCCATACTCATGGTAGCCTCTCAAATTTTACTTTTGCCAAAATGTTTTTGCGAAGTTGACAAAATCATTGCATTGCATCCAAGACCGTAGCATATTGAGCAATGAGAAACAAATCTCGTCGAAGCTATACTTCTATGCTCATGCTACCAGACGCAAATAACAAATCACTTGCCAAAATCGCTTTTTGTATATGATCTAATGGCTATCACAGAGAATGATCGTATTCGTCAGGCGATGTCAAAGTGATCGACAACATGAGCTGGCCAGACTCAAGAGCGAAAAACTATGAGGTATCGCGACATACGGTTCTCATGTTCAAACCAGAAGGTCAAAAAACCTCTCAGATATTTTCTCTGTATCTCTGATGCACCAAGTTCATAGTGCGAGGAGAAATCTGAGAAGTTCAAACCCACTTTGGGCTCCCAGCAGACTAACAGCACTTCTGAGTTAAGAGCTTGCTACTGGAATGACGAATATTGAAAAATGTGGAGCTTATATACCCGATGGCCAAAATTAATGCGCATCGCATTATAATTGTGCATAAATGGTTAGGACTATTTTTTTTACCGTTTTTATTTATACGCTCATATGAAATAGTTCCAGAATTATCACTTGATTCCGCATTATTATTGTACAAATGGCTCGAGATTTTGAAATCTGTGAATGAAGTAGTTTTTCTATGAAGATTATGTGAAATCAGTTTCAGCAAAATATCATTTTTTTCAAGTTTCATGGACTTGGTGGAATTTGTGCATATAGCTTATGATTGTGAGATCTGAGAGATTTGCTGCAAATGTCGATTTGTTGAATTTGAACATTATGAAGATTTTATTTTTTTCATGAAATCTTGTGTGAACGCCAGTCTCAGAAAGATATCAATTTTTCATGTTTCATGGACTTAGCTGCATGTTTTGTGCATATAGCTTATGATTGTGAGATCTGTGAGATTTGCTGCAAATGTCGATTTGTTGAATTTGATCATTATGAAGATTTTATTTTTTCATGAAATCTTGTGTGAACGCCAGTTTCAGTAAAATATCAATTTTTCATGTTTCATGGACTTGGTGTTTTTTGTGCATATAGCTTATGATTGTGAGATTTGTAATTTTTTGAGAGATTTGCATGAGCCTATATTTTCTTGAATAAATGAAGCCTATAATTTTTTGAATAAATGAAGCCTATAATTTGTTTTTGAAATCTTGAGATCTCTCGCTAATTTCTAGATTTACAACAATATGAAGATTTGATTTTTTTCATGAGACCTTGTGTGAACGCCAGCCTCAGAAAGATATCAATTTTTCATGTTTCATCGACTTAGCTGCATGTTTTGTGCATATGGCTTATGATTGTGAGATCTGTGAGATTTGCATGTGCCTATAATTTTTTGAAAGATTTGCATGAGCCTATAATTTTTTGGGTAAATGAAGCCTATAATTTTTTTTTGAAATCTTGAGATCACGCGTTAATTTCTAGATTTTCAACAATATGAAGATTTTAATTTTTTTCTCATGAAAACTGGTGTGAACGCTAGTTTCAGAGCACAAATGTTGAAGGTTTTGAAATCTGAGTGTTTGAGTGAGTTTTATGAAGCCTATAATTTTTGAAGAATGTAGCCTATAGTTCGATTTTTGAAATCTTGAGATCCAACGTTAATTTCTAGATTTTCAAAATATTCGAATGTTCAGACCATAGAATTGTCATTCAGAGTTCTTATGATGTATGATTGTTGATATCATGAAGATTTTAACTTTTTCGTGAAATCTTGTGTGAACGCCAGTGTCAGTAAATTATCAATTTTTCAGGTTTCATGGACGTGGGTCCACATTATTGAAATTTGTTATTTTTTTGAAGGAGTTGCATGAGCCTATAATTTTGAATAAATGGAGCCTATAATTTTTTTATGAAATCTTGAGATACCTCGTTAATTTCTAGATTATGAACATTATGAAGATTTGATTTTTTTTTCATGAAGTATTGTGTGAAATAAAGCCTATAGTTCGTTTTTTGAAATCTTGAGATCTCTCGTCAACTTCTAGATTTTCACAATTTTTCACAATTTTCGATGCATATTTTTTTGTTGAGAGCATGAAATTACAATTCAGAGTTGCATTATTTTTGTACATATGGCTTATGATCGTGAGATTTACAATTGTTTGAAAATAAAAAAGAAGCTTTTTCATACAATCTCATGTTTGATTTTTTAAATTTCAACACAGCAGAATTTGTGAATTTGCTGTTCATGTTTTGCATTATTTTTGTACATCTGAGTATTTTTTTGAAAAAATGAAAAATGTTGCAGATAAAATGTTGAATGTTTGTGTGATATGTGTATTTCGAGCCATTTTTTGAAGTATAACGCCAGTGGCTGTTATCTTCAAACATTAAAAGGGAAACCTAATTTTCATCGTAACCCTATTATGTGGATCCTAACCTAGTTTTATTTGTTCACAAATTTGAAAATAAAGGCAACGCCAAAGGCAGTTACTCGACAAGGCACACTTAGGAAGAAGCATCCGATTGCCTATGTTTCCCCTCTCATTGTAAAGACTGTGTGGACTGTCGGACCACGGCGATACAAAGAGGTTGCCACTCCCTATTTTTCATTGCCTGTAGCGTGACATGGTGAACATGAGCGGTTCCTAGTATTGGCACTGTACACCACCTTACACCATATACTAAGCTGGTCTAACGACACCTCCATACTCATGCTAGCCTTTAAATTACTTTTGCCAAATCATTTTGCTGAACGAAAACATTGCCACATATCAATGTTCGGTCGTTCAAGAGGAATGTTTGTGATGAATGAAGTTTTGCACTTCGAAACCAAACTAAGAATGCAATGAGCCTAGTACATTTCACTTGTATTTCACAACGCATCTACATTCTAACATTTTTTTTAAAAATTGCTTGATCTTGCAATATTGATTTCAATTTTCATTCAAGCTGAACTTTAGACATTGACAAAACAACAGGCTTGCATCTTAAACCGCCGCATAAAGGACAGTGAGAAACGAATCTCGTCGACCCATGCTGGCACGAGCAAACAAATCATTTTGTCAACAGCATTTCACAAAAATGAAACATTTTAAAATGCAGTGCAAATTTTGCTCTTGTGCACACTATCAAAATGTTTACCATTTTACCAAGTTATGTTCCAACCAATATCGTAATCAATATGACAAGACCAAAGCTTAATAAATTTATGAATTACAAGCAGTATTACTGCTAAAATTTTGTTCAATCACAAATGTTCCTCGGTTTCAGCCGTGACCAAGTCTGGCTGTTTCTCATAAAAAAATATAGTGAAAAACCGTTTGACTGTGGTTTCAATTGAAAAAAATCGACAGACCAAAATGTAACCAATTTTATGAAAAAAATGTGTTATCTTTCGTGAACAATACTTTGGATGGCCAAAAAAAATAACAACAGTACTCACAATAGCAAACAAGACCCGCGTTACTGGGGTAAGCAAGACAGCACAAACATTAAAAGCAAACAGATAAATCAGTATTTCTCCATTTGAATTTTATTTTTCGAAATGATTTACTGTATGATAAATTTTCAATGTTCATGTAAAACACGAAATACAAGTGTTGGAGAATTACTGATAAACAAAAAGCAACGGTACAAAGCACATATAATACAAACAATATTTTAAAACGAACAAGTGTGGATAGGTATCTTTTTTCAAATAAACAATGACATTTCAAATAGATCGACGAATTATGTCTGCTGTCTTCTGTCGGATCCCCTGTGTATGGCATCTCATCTGAAAAAATGAAATGAAACGTGTAAAAGACGAAACGTTCTTACATACAATAGCACATTAATGTTTACTCTGGTAAATTTTGGTTTCATTTATAACATTGGATTTTTACAAAAATGATAAATGCTTAATTTCAAAACATATTAACCATTCTCTCAGTTTTGATTTACAAATGACAGAGCAGTACACTAACAACGTGCTTAAAATTATGATTTTTTTGACAACTTTTCAATTTTTTCAAAATTTTTGACTTTGGATTTTCACCATAGCGCATTCGTTTTTTAGCTATATACTTACCAAAGCGCATTTGCGTTTAAGCGATGTAGTTTTTTCACGCTGAGTACCCCCCTTATGAAACTTTTTTTTACATTGAATTTAGAACGATTTATTTGAATCTCAAAATTAAGCACACAAAGTGACGATGTACAAATATTTTGGGATGACGAGATTTTGGCTCGCTCGCCCGACCAAACTAAAAGACATATAGATATACTTTAAGTCTTTCAGTTGGGCTGGGCGAGGTAACCAAAAAGCTCGTCACCCTAAATTATTTGTACATCGTCACCTGGTTTGCTTAAATTTGTGAGTCGATTTGTCATAAAAAGAGTAAAATGTATGATAAGATGCTTAGCATCTTCAAATAATTTGACATTCATCTTTTGGTTTGACAAATAATAAAGTGAAATGTATGATAAACTGCTTAGCATCTGTAAATAATTTGACGTTCATCTTTTGGTTTGACAAATAATAGAGTGAAATGTTTGATAAATGCTCAGTGTCATGAATCGATTTGACACTTAGCATTTGGTTTGACAACTGAAAGAATTATTTATTTGCGATTGTGTACTAGAAGAATTTGCATTGTATGACTATTTCTAAATGTCATGAACAAATAATGTCATATGGTTTGACAAAAAAGTAGATTGAAATACCATTCATTTGTGATGTTTTACACTTGTGAAATGCAGATCGAATGCATTATTTTTGTGCATATTTAATATGTAACGCATACTTAATATCATTACAAAACTTGAAAACTACAGCAATTTATGATCTGTACAATGGAGAGACTTAATCGCAAAATTAAGAGAATTGCCATTCTTGAGGCTAGACTTGCTGTACTCAAAACAGAGTTACAGTCAGAACTGGAGCAGCTGAACAACTCCAATGACATGACAATGAACTATGGTTCAAAAACATTATCACCTGTACAAACTGAGGTTGAAGACTGGGGTGACTGCGTAAGGACTTCAGAAATCATCAGCGAGGAGGACTGGGAATCTGAAGCAAACAGGCAGCCCTTCACTCTTGGTGGGACATTCTGCAAAACGAGAAAATCTACAAACTGGGAAAACAGATGCCCTGTTTGTTTCTCAAAAAACTGTGGACATAAAGTGAACAGATGTTTGTTCAGAGAAGCCGCAACTCAGTGATTTAATATTCTACATTATTGTTGTATGTACCATATAATACTGGATGAACAAGTTCAAAAACTGTTTATCATATACTACTGGATAAACAAGTTAAAAAATAAATAAGCACTTTGTATTTTACCTCGTGTTGTTTTACTTCAATGTCCCGAAACCATTTAAACGAACAACCTTCCACTGAGGTCAGACCAGCCATACAGAGCTGAAAAAACAAAACATTTCTGTTGAAAAATGAAAACATCAATGAGTAAAATAAGAACAATACTTGTTCAATTTGTTTGCCACCAAAAACATGAATCTTAAATGATCTTGTTTTCCCTGCCAGATGATATACAATAAAACTTAACAATATAAGCTTCAACTCACTAATTTTCATTTACTAAATATGAACACTGGCTAATTAACTTCTATTAAGTCTTTGACCACCAAAGAATATTTGCAGTGAGTTGTAAATGCTTAGTCTCAAAACATATTAACCATTCTCTCAGTTTTGATTTACAAATGACAGAGCAGTACACTAACAACGTGCTTAAAATTATGATTTTTTTGACAACTTTTCAATTTTTTTCAAAATTTTTGACTTTGGATTTTCACCATAGCGCATTCGCTTTTTAGCTATATACCTACCAAAGCGCATTTGCGTTTAAGCGATGTAGTTTTTTCACGCTGAGTACCCCCCTTATGAAACTTTTTTTTACATTGAATTTAGAACGATTTATTTGAATCTCAAAATTAAGCACACAAAGTGACGATGTACAAATATTTTGGGATGACGAGATTTTGGCTCGCTCGCCCGACCAAACTAAAAGACATTATAGATATACTTTAAGTCTTTCAGTTGGGCTGGGCGAGGTAACCAAAAAGCTCGTCACCCTAAATTATTTGTACATCGTCACCTGGTTTGCTTAAATTTGTGAGTCGATTTGTCATAAAAAGAGTAAAATGTATGATAAGATGCTTAGCATCTTCAAATAATTTGACATTCATCTTTTGGTTTGACAAATAATAAAGTGAAATGTATGATAAACTGCTAAGCATGTGTAAATAATTTGACATTCATCTTTCGGTTTGACAAATAATATAGTGAAATGTATGACACATGCTAAATATCATGAATCGATTTGACACTTAGCATTTGGTTTGACAACTGAATGAGTGAAATGTATGACAAATGCTAAATGTCACGAATCTGACACATAGCTGTAATTTTGCTACCATAATGTGAAATAAGTACAAAGAGCAAAATCAAATCATGTTGGTTCAGTGTTTCAGTAATTAAAGTACCAAGATGAGTTAACTTTACTGTTCATTGTAACTTTGAGATTTGTTTCTGATGAAATTTGGTGAAATTACTTACTTGTTATTGACAGAGCAGAACACACTGCATATTGGGTGAGCTTCAGGTTATATAGGCTAGGTTACTCCTCACAACTCTGAAACAAAACATTTTATCAACAAAACTGCACATATTGCTTGTTAGTTTTTTACATTTTTCATTCCATTAAAAGCATGGCTAAGTGCACATTTCATCCACATCAACAATGTTGAAATAATCCTGAAAACAAAATACTTCCTACATACAAACAGAAACAGAAAAACTGTTCACATGCAGAAGGTATTATGTTCCCAACATTTCTTATCATTCACAACAGGAACAAAATTATGCATTTATGGCATTGGTAGATATCAAACACAAACTGAAAATTTATCTAATAGCAGTTCAATGTAATAAATCAAACACAGTGTCTGTTATTAGATAAATTATCAGTCTATAAAAATTATTCCAAGCATATTTCCAAACAGACTAAGCACTGAGATTATGATATGACAGTTCAATTCATGGAATTAATTTTCAGTGATTTTACTTACTTGTAAATGTACTTTCTTGGGTACTGCCTTCAACCATTTTGATCACCAGCTTTCTGACACACAGGACGACTGCATCTGAACTGCCGTCTCTGGTTTAAAAAAAATAATTTTCAACATATTTTTCAAACAAAGAAATAGAAGAAGATATTTATCAATCTTGCATGATTTGCCATTTCTTATTTCTGTCAGTTTGGTCCCTAAACAAAGTTGAAAATCATTCAAAATATGACATAAACAAGACAAGAGATATGAATTAACACTGCTTACTATGTTTTTCAACATATCTAGCCGAGAATTAAAGTTTCTAAAATCGGCTTCGAGAATGTTCGAAACATTCTAAAACGAGCTGGGAGCAATTTCTTTTGACATAAGTTTTTACGTAATTCAATAGCATACATCGACAAAACTTGCTGGTAATATGATACATCATATATTTAGACACAATTTCTCATAAAACTTTTAAGCATTCATGTCATACTTACCGCAGGAAAGCTGGAAATACGACCTTCACAATTTATTTTTCAAGATGGCCGACCAGCGCACAGCGAGAACTCTGCAATATGACGTCATACATATCACGTCATATCATTCCATGAATTGCATTATTTATTTATTTTTTAAACTTTTACGAAAATAAAGAAAATACACTCATTAAAAATAATTTAAAATTATCTTAATCATGTATTATGTATCGTTTTATGAAATTAAACAATAGGGAAAAAAAAAGTTTGTTCATTTTCAGAAAAACGAAATCGAAAGTAGAAATATTTTCTGAAATTGGAAATGTTTAAAACCTCGTAAAATCATTTATATCTCTTGTATATGCATAAACCCGGCTTGATTCAATCGCGAACACATTATAGAAACTATAACTACCAAGGTCGTACCTTCAAACACAGAAAATATCCCAAATTTTACACACAAAGAGTATTGTTTACATGGTTCAACCGTATCCAAGTGAATACGACAGACAACACTTTCCCTTATAATAATCAGCTCAGTATAGCTTGTACCGAAAATCGTAACATTATTCTGTGATTGTTTTACTTTATTTCATGTTTTATTTTGCTTAAGTATCGTACTTTGTAGCATTTTACGATACATTCTGTGTATCTTTGAGGAGTTATGCATAGCGATTTGCACATATATATATGACTATATGACCATTACTCGTTTGATAACTATGAGCAAGCATAGTTGTTCTTGAAGCTTAAGTGATTCCAACTAGATTACTATAGATAAACACAATAAAACACGAACAGTTCATACATTTTATTTTGTTACTAATCATTGTCTGTTCATCACTCAATTTATTGTTAACAACGTTTTGGCACAAACTGTCTCCCACGCCTGGCGAAGAACTGGCGAAGTGCTTCGTGATTCTCATTTCTCTCTAAGTCTCTGCTACTGAGCTTTTCAACAACTTTGTAAGTTTTGTCAACACTCGACGAGTCTTCTTGCACCAAACACACCAAACAGGGGTACAGTTCAGGGCACTGATGGCTTGGGGCTCTCTGTTCTGCTTTCTGTTCAGCCTCTCCGTTTTTGAAACAAATCAAACACGGATATAGTTTCGGACACGTGTGGATTTCAATTGCCATATTGATGTTTGCATTCAATTGCACACTGTCCATGTTTTTCTGTTTTGCATCAGACCTTCTGAGCAACTTCTTCAAACACGTTTTGATGATTTTCTTGATTCCCATAATTTGTATATATACTAGATCAGTAGGTTTTGACAAGTATGACATGAGAAGAAAAGATAAGTTTATATATGAACTATATTCGTTCCACTCATTGCATTATTTTAAGCCATGGACCATGCAATCTACAATGCTAGGTACAGTGCTTGCTACTATGTTACTATGCTTCTATTTTTCAATCGAGATAAAACAAACAATCAAATTGCATTTCAACGCATTTATTCAAAGTTAAAACATCAAAACAATTGTTTGAACCTTTTCATTCGGAAAGCACTTAATGAAGTATCATCATGTTTGAGCGGATTGAAAACTAATGTCAATTCTTGTTTTCGCTCACAAAAATACTTGGTTCAATTTCGTCAATTTTTACTTCCTCGTCTACGGTCTCAATGTCTTCAAAATTATCACTATCATAACAGTAACCGTCACAAACGCAGCAATTTCTCATATAACAAACTGCCCCGTCTGGGTTGTCATCTTGCATGGATTCGATTTCGCTCGATTTTTGTTCTTCAGCATCTCGCAAATAATCTTCTGCCATCTCCATCATTTTTTCATATTCATTGATATCATTCATGGGTTGCTGAGAACAAGATTCGCTTTTTTGCTCGTTTTCACTGGTGTTCTCACAAGGCGTTGTTTGCTGTGTCGATGCTTGACTGGACATAATTGTTTGAGAATGTGTATGACAAGTAACAAATTTTCAGCCCTTATAATAAGAATAAAATAATTCACTAGTAAATCGCATTCCATGATATAAATCGAAAATAAAACTGACATTGAACTCGCTCACAATAGAAATATGACGGACATAAGCAACCTTAATTTACAAATTACCGGCTTCGTAGCGAGACTATGTATGGGTGATAACAAGCACGAGTCTACGTTCAAAGAAATCGTCTCGATACTTGACAATATCGAAAAAACATTTCTGCAAAACAAACTGGAAACGACCGAGTATCGCAAGAAATGTGGCGCACTACAGCAAAAGGTGTTTAGGTTGATCAGAGAGAACGATCGGTATAAGCAAACTCATGTGCACAACTCGAATACGGACGATAGTCAACTATTGCAGGACGAAGTTACACGCTTGACATTGAATCTGTCACAGCTGACTGCGGAAAACAATCAGCTTAAGCAAAATAACACGGCATTGGAAGACGAAGTTTTGCGCTTGAAATCTCAAACAGACAACCTGCAATCCTTAGACGAAGCTGCCTGTATGGAACTATTCAACGAAAACACTCAAGATTTTTCATGAATTACTTTACTTCTGCCACTTACAAGTGAATATTACGAAATTCAATAAAAAGCAATTTCAAAGCATTCGTTTTTTTATGTTTATTTTATGTTATCCTAAGTCTTAGAAACGCAAATCTCAGAACGTTGTGCTTAAACTGTTTTCTTGCGCTTTGCTTGATTCTGGCCAGATAATCTTTTCCTTCTGAGTTACCCAATCTTTTGTAGTAACGTTTTATGTTTCTTCTATTCATTTTTTGTGCCGGGTGGTTTATCCAACAAGCGGGACAAAAGCCGTTGTATTTATCAAAACAGCTTGGACACGCGGAATGTTCGAATGCACATTGTTTCATAACGAGCAAGAGATAGTCAATGTTACTGTAGCCACCGCACCAATGACAAGCTCTGAAACGTTTTCCGAGTCTCTTATCATACGAAATACATTTTGAGTTTTTTTTACCGTTGTTGTGAGCCATACTTTATTTAAAAGGTTCAAAAATATTTCACTAATATAGTGTCAAGTCAATTTCATTCAGTTTATGTAATTCAAATGTTTTGACAACAGTAACATGGCAAGTCTTAACCGTTGGTGACACAATAAACTATTGTCTATATTTGCTGCGTTTTACACATTTACGAAAACACAAGACAAAGAATATTTCATTTTTTCATGTTTATTTTACAATTGAATCGTTATCTACAAAAACTTGAAACATCATAACACACTAAATGTCTCCAAAGTCCTGATACTCAGAGTCCCCAGGTTCATTGTTCATAAGTACGGTTTTATCGTTTCCCACATATAGCCTATGTGCTTCAACAGAAAATCGTCTAGAATCTCAGGTTCAGCATAATCGTTTGAACATAATCGTCTGTGTCTCAGTGCTGTCCTCGCTTCTTCCGTCTCACAATACTTGATCTCTCTGTACATTTCAACGCACCTCCTGATCTGGTCTGCCTCATATTTTGACTCCTGAATAGTGTATATTTGTTCAAGTATTTTCGCAACTTTATCATGATCCAAAGGGGAAGCCGGCGAAGAATTTTCAAGATCATCGCTAAAATTCCCATCCTCGATATCGTCATCATCTGAAAGGACAACAGCTGTAGCTTCATCTTTTCCTTCCCATGCCTTGAACCTCTTCCTTATCGGACTAGCAGGTGGAGTAAGAACGTCTGCTTTTACTTTTACTGCGCTGAATTCTTTCTCATCCATGCTCACATCCATACAAGGCTCTGCCGCATCTCGCAAATAGTCTTCTGCCATTGCTTGTAGTTTTTCGTCTTCAGTTGAGTAGTGCTGAGGAGATGATTTGCTTGACATGTTGTAGATTGTAGATTGTTTGTAACCAATACCAAAATTTACAGACCTTATAATAGCAAAAAATAATTCATCGATATTATTCATCGTCAAAACTTTCATATTGGTTTTATGTTCATTTATTTCAAATAGAAGCACATTGTAGCTTTTTGCATAAATATCAAACAAGATCCATACAGTCATTGTCCTTGTCAAACATACCAACTCTCATCGATTCGGTTTGCTGGGGGGAGGTATTGCTGTATTCTATTTTCTGTCTTTTTACAATGTTATCCATCTCACCATTTTCCACTTTTCTTTTCATTCCCGCATTGGAACTGGAATCGTTTAAATCCATCTGCGGTTTGAACATTTCATAATAATTCATGAACGTTTCCTTATCCAACATATCAACACTCATCGATTCGGTTTGTTGCGGTAAGGTATTGCTGTTGTCTGATTTCTGTGTTTTTACGGTGTTAGCCATCTCATCCATCTCACAGTTCATGGCATTGGAATCATTCAAATCCATCTTCTGTCTGTACAATTTACAGTCGTCGCACTGGCAGTTATCGATACAGAAATTGCAGAGGTACATATCGAAAAAATCATGGCATGAAAAGGGGGTACCCTTGTTTTCATGTTTAAGCCAATATCGGTGGTGATTGGATTCATTTTCATCTGACATTAAACATTTGATTAGCTTTGCCATGATCTCTTTGCAGTTTGGCTTTGCAGTATTTTGCAATGTTTTGCAGTCTTTTGCTTTTATACCCTTTTGAACTTTGCATTACAAAAAGGCGAACATCAACACGTCACTTTTGAACTTTTCCCTTGTGCTTTTCTTAATGGTGGCGAGGTAATCATGCCTCATCTCTCTCAATAACCAGTCGTTAGTTTCTATTTTACCCAATTTCTTGTAGTATCGTTTCCTTTCCTTAATGTGTGCTAACGCAACTGGATGGTTCAACCAACAAGCAGGACAAGAGCCATTGTATTTATCGAAACAGCTTGGACACGCGGAATGTTCGAACACACAGTTTTTCATAACGATTAGGAGATAGTCAATGTTACTGTAACCACCACACCACTCACAACATCGAAAACGTTTTCCGAATCTCTTATCATACGAAATACTTGATTATACATTTTGACATGTTTGACATATTTGGATCTGTATCGGCTGTATCGGCTGTCATATTTTCTTTGTATGTTTGTATGTTTGTATGAGTTCTTTGTAGCCACCACAAATAATGGAATACAGAAAACGGGGGTGAAAATAAGGGGGGGGGGATTTTCAACAAGGGGGGGGGGGCCTTTTCTATCAGCCTATTTCCCCAAGTCCATTCCATTTCCATTTTCATTTTTCAAACATCAAAACAAAACTTCACAGTTTGCTTTGCATACATTCTAAACTGACTTTTCACAACATATCGTCTGTTCAGGCCACGACTGTTGCCTGATTAGTTGCAGCCTGTTGGCGGATCCACCTAAGATGCTAACACTATGACATCTCCCGTTTGCCTTTGTTTGAAACATTTAAAACATATATTCAAATTTATGATCAATATGCGAACTAACAATTTAAAAATATTAAATTTGACAAAACATTTGAAGAAGGAAGACAGTCATCATTCATGACCATGTAATGGTTATACACAACTAAATATATTATGCTGACATGCGTGAAAATGAAAATGTCGAATGTGTTCGTCCGCTTGTTTGGCAGTTAATTTTAAGCATACTCTAAACATTACTATGAATGTCAAGTACATCAGCCAAACACACACTGAATGGCTCGCGCACGAAAACCTAACAGACAAACAACAATAGACACACAATACCAGTAGTTTCCTTTATAAAATGTACTTAACGTATCGTTTTATCAACAAATATAGGGGCAAGCGCTTTGGAACGGTCCGCGCTAGCAGAGACGGTCACGTGGGAGTTAAACCTTTCACTATCATGTAAGCGTTGTTTTATCTTTGTTGTATGTTTTACAATTTGACAAATTAATTTTTTACTTTTGTAGCCACGTTAAAACAATACGCTCGGTATTTCCATCTGAATATATATCTGCGGTGTCAATGAAGTTGCCACCTGCTCAATAAATATGTCCAAGATCTCATGGGAGGCTGTCTCTCTGATCTGTTTAGGGTTGCTGAAAAACTGTACAGAATATTATACAATATTTACACCTCAACTTCCATTTCTTAAATGAACTGTCTTTCGGCAATTGCGTTCATCAATCGATGAACGCAACATCTTCGGATATGTTAGGATCGCAATTCATCGCATAACAATATACATGAAAACTATTGATCTTGTTATTGTTTGTATTGTGTCAGCAGGTCCCGTAAATATAAATCAACATTTTAGAAAGTGCTAAGTTATTATATTTTAAACATTTTGTTGCCAAAAGTGTTTCAATTTTACGTTTAAACGTGATTTCAAGTGGTTGATCTTTTCCCGCGTTATTGTGACGTCATTTGAAAAAATGTTTCCGGTAACAGTCGGGTCGTCCTATTTACAGAATGGGTTAGAAAGGATTGCTGAAACGTAATCCGAAATGGAATGAAGTATTTTTTTTACGTTTTTTAAAATAAATAATGAACTATTGGTGTAAATATAAGAAATGAATTGCGGGGTTGATGTCATTATCGGGGATATGAACGCAATAGGGCTGGTCAAAGTACGCGTGGAGTCCACACACTTAGACCAGCCCAATTGCGTTCATAGCCCGATAATGACATCAACCCCGCAATTCATTCCTTAAGTGGTCGTTAACCACATGCCCGTGCTCGTTAACATTATGTCATAATTAAGGCAAGCCATTTATAAATTAAATATTCAAACACCAAATATCAATATTATGTTTCATACAAAGTCACGGTAGGATTGATAAGTTTTGGTTATGTATGAACATATATATTCACGTACATTCACGTTATAACATGAGTAGGATATAGCTAATGTTTTAAAGCTTGAATATATGTCGATGTGCTAAAATTTGCTACTCTGTTTTAAAATGAAAGTTACAGTCTTTTTAAACGATTTAGTTATTAAAACTCTAAACTATACCCACTAGTTTATAAAAAAAAGCGTTATTCTTGTATAAAAGAGACGAAGTGGCTGTCTGACTTAAAGACACTTAAAAAGAGGAGTGTATGGCGTTTGGTATAACATACAGGGTTATCATATCAAAGTACGTACAGCAGTATTTCGCAGGGGCTGATCCATGATTTGACGTTAGAGGGGGTGTAACATAGGTGCGTAATCTTTTGACTTTCGCCTCTCCCTAAGAACCAGAATATATTGGATTCAAAATGATAGTTGTGGGGTTGGGGTCGTCCCGACAATTTTAACAATTTCTTGTCCGATATGGTGTATTTTGATAATATTTTATTACTTTTCATCACATTTAATATCATAAAAAGTAAACTTTAGAAGTAAGAATAAAGTAGACGATGTAACTGGTGGTGGGCGCCCCCCCCCCCCCTACCCCCCAACCCCTGGATCCGCGTATGTGTCGTAAGATCAAGAATTATGTTATATATAATGGTATTAACACAAAAATTAAATTATAACCACAAATTCAAATAGCCAGAAACTAATAGTACGTGTGATCGTTGATGAAAGGTCCCATACTGTACATGTAATTTTACATGAGTCATGATAGATAACGGAAAACAAGAAGTACGACTGACTGCATTAACATACATTTGTATTCAGGATTGGAATTCAATTTCCATATTAAGTACACCGTATGGCCTTACATCATTGACTTCATTCACTGTATTACTAGTATGTTATCCGATGAGCTACATCAATCTTAGATCCAATTTATTCCAATATTGAATACTATCCTAATCATGTTACATTTACGATTACGTTTATAGTATAACTATTACAGTGTATTTAGAATAAACTGAAAATGAATGTAACAAAAAACACTTAACAAATTTAGATGCAATTTCCGAGCTGATAATTATGTTTTTGTTCTATGAAAAGGTTTTTGTAATAAATTCTATAAAAATGTAGTATATTTGCACAACTTACTATTTTTTTCAAGCATTAAAATATATATTGTGCCCTATCCTAATCATAAACATGTATGTTCCATCGAATATATGTCTTCATATTGTGTTTTGTCCTCATGGAACGTATGGCTTATTGAATAGGAAATAAATCATGTTCTATATCTATCAATTATTCTTATATCGTATCACATAAGGCTTAAGATTGTAGTGTATCCTAGAAAATACAGAATATTCAGCGAAAATCTATCACATCTGACAATTCATGTACCTTTACATAGTGTCTAAGCCTACCGGACAATAAAGTCTACGCTTACAGGACAATATAATCTAAGACTACCGGACTAGATTTAGCTCACATAATCTAGAATCTAAGCCAAACACGTCTATAGAGTCTAACACAGGACTCAAGAGTCTTAGCATACATGACTTTATAATATAAGCCGACAGGAGTATCGATTCTTAGTCTTCAAACCTATAGAGAATAAGCCAACAGGACATTAGAGTCTTAGCCAACAATACAGAGTCCAAACCAACAAGACTAAAGAGAAAAAGCTAACAGAAATATAGAGTCTTTACCAACATGTCTATAGAACTTAATCGTACAAGACTATAGAATCTAAGCTAATATGTCTATAGAATCTAAGCCAACATGACTATAATACGTAATCGTACAGGTCTATACAATCTAAGCAAACAGTTCTAAAGAATCTAAGCCAACAGGACTATAAAGTCTAAACCAACATGGCTTTAACGTTTAAGGCACACGTTACTAAAGAGTTTTAACCAACAGGACTATATAGTCTAAGCCAACAGGACTATCGAGTCAAAGCTAAGCCAACAGGACTTTAAAATCTAAGCCAACTGACTATCGAGTCAAAGCCAAACAGGACCATATAGTCTAAACCAGCAGGACTATAAAGTCTAAGCCAACGGAACTATAGAATCTAAGCCAACCAGCCTTGTCATGATTAGAATCCTCTAATTCTCAAAGCGGCATGAAAACACCCAGGCTTCAGCGTTAACCTTCATGTAGGTACTATATTCTACGCAATTTGAAGAATGTTTATGAAAATCAGATCGCATTGTAAGTATTAGGGCGAAATAGAGAACCTTTAATATAATATTCTAATCATGACATACTGGTACCTTCAACATCAGAGTAAACATGTATGTATAACATCTTTGCCTGTATTTTTTGTGTTAAGTCTGGGAGAAGGATTGATTATTAGTCCAAGGTTGAATGTAAAATAAAACTGTAAACTGCTAGAAACAAAGCAGCAAAAGTATTCCTGTTTTCTTCCTGTGACAAGGTTATTTCCCCTTTAGCCCAATTTGTAAGATAGGAACCTCATAATGTAAACAATACCATAGCCAGCGTGATGGATATGATTACACTTTATGTTTTATACTTCCCAGAGTTACAGGATTAATACATCTCTACTAACAGTTCCATTACCTCCAAGAGTCGGTACATGATCATAATTGACATTTTTAAAACATGGTGCGCACCTTTTACACTTACTTGATTAGGCAAGTTTGTTTCGTGATTCATCAAGATTCATCTGATGTTTAGGCTACAGAAACCAATTGTATTAAATGTGATTATTTCTTTGCGTTGGATAAACTATTTATCCAATAATTGCCTAATATAAACAAAAATCCTCTTTACTTTCGTTTGTATGCAAAACTCGAAAGGCATTCACGTATTAATGTTTAAAGCGATATTAAATAATCTATTCAATGGTGAGAGTTTCTCAGCAACATTGTGTCCAAATCCTTTTTCATTCGGATCCGTGATTACGAACAGACGTATGAGTGAAAACTTCAACTCAGCAAATCATCATTTCGTTGTAACTAGCACTGAAGGTGACATTTAGCGAATGTTTTACTTTTTTTATAAGAGTTTCTGTGTATTCTTTAAATGGGATGGAAAACAGATTATTTTTTTTATCATTGAATAATAATGATTTTCTGAGTCTAAGTCTTAGTCTTGACATTTTTTGTACTCATGTGCACTCAATTTGCTCGGTGACATAAATGCCAAGGAATCCCCGCTTAAGCAGAACTACGTATATATCAGGTTTACCAACAACTCGTGCTTTCCTTGACAATAAAAATGACCAAATCGATCAGTAGCTATTAATGTTGATCGCAGACAAATACAAAATAAACTGCTTTTTTTTAAAATTTGTTTTCACATAAAATAGAATGTCAATGGTGTAGTGTTTGCTTATCTGATTACGGCTATTAAATCAGAGTATAACTGCTTTATTGTATTGAAATAGAAATATAAACATATATCAGTCTGGTTTAGATATCTTCGGGTGATTGAAGGGAAGAAACAGACTGTGACAAAGATTTAAAACAAAAAAAAATCATAAACTGTTCTTAAAGATAAAAAGAGGAAGTAAAAGTGAAATTCAGCAACGGGGTTAACATTTGTAATAAACCTTTTGAATTGAATTACTAATAGAATCAGGGCCTATTTTAAAAAAAACAAAAAACGATAATGTAGCAAATGTAGCCTACAGGTTAGCTTGGCAAACTGTTGAGTGCTGCAAAACAGTAAACCATAAAGAATGTTAACCTCGCTTTTTGTAACACGCCGCTATTCTATAAAGGAATGTGTTAGATTCAATCACGTATACAAGGTGCATTATGATTTATCGCATGTATGAATTGAACGAGTTAATCTGTACATTTGAAATTATGAAAGAAAAAAAACTGTTTGGTAGTGGTTTTCCTTTTGTGATAACGAAACAATAAAAAAATGCGACAGTCCAACCAATCAAAAACCCTTTTAGTAACCAATAAGTATATATAGAACGGCAACTCGCTCGGTGCTTTTATCTTGTCATGCTTTTTTTTCAACATTCAATGTCACTTGAGTGTATCGTAATAGGGTCTTAGGGTCTTCACGAAAAACGACTAGACACAAATGGTTTTATTTACATAACGAGAGACATTCACATACAGAAACGATAGAGAGCGTAATGTCTGACTGTTTCAAATGTACAATTCTTAAAGTTGGACTCTCACAGATTGCCGGGTCGAAAATTGATATCTTTTAAACAATAGTTTATCGGCAAAATCATCAATATTTGAACATAAATATAAAAGCTGCAATCGGATCTTATGTCAACAGTCTTATATCAATGGTTTACATTTACATTTACGCCAACTCCAAGACAAAAATATAAAAAAGTTGTCAAAATGGTCAATCTGTGAGAGTGCAGCTTTAAGGGATAGGATGGATATAAATATAGAACTCATATATTTACTGAACACTTAAGATAGAGGTCATCTGAAATTGAAAATGAATTCCAGATTTTAATTCTGAGGCAATGAGCTGTTAACTTCATTATCTGTAAAAATGACACTCTTATTCAAAATCAATGCATACACATGTATTACAAACATAAATTTTGAGTGATAAACATTTAACTTCTTACTAAATACTGCATGTATGGAACATATTTATTACTGATAAAAATATTGTAAATGTGTATTTTAAAGCTGAAAACGCAAAAAAATATTAAATGATTGGTGAGAGATAAAATATTTAATGTGATCTACTATACTCTCATAAGGTAGAATTTCAGTGTTTCTGCAACTTTCCTTCCAATAAAACTCTCCTTCATAAGAACCATTGTTTATGACATTTATTCATCCTTTTTGTATATTTAAACAAATATAATAATTGACGAAAATCTTATTTGGGAGTAAGAGTGCATCTCTAAGATTGTTTGTATCCATCATTCGACGTTTTGCCCTATGCTCGCTGAGAAGTAGATCCAACGATGCTCGACAATACCCTACTTTAGGATGAATCATAAATAATTGCTATTCTTTTAAACTCAATTTATTTATGCAAATGTGTAGATCATATGATAACAACCATGCAGTACAAATAATGAGGGAGTTGAAAACTCAGTTTACTTCCTGATTTCATGCAAAAAACGAGATGAGGTGTTTGGGGTTTCCATTATTAGATGTGTATTAGTTCATATGTTATTAACAAAGTTAATATTTCAAAGGTTTAAAGCTTCATTTAAATAGAATAATTTCATTGTTGAACTAAAGATTGAACTTTAGGTGTGAATGGGAAAGAGTGGGAAGGAGATAAATACGACAAGACAAATTAAATACTTGATCTTCAAATGATAATTCTTATCACCTTGTTCAAAACGCAATTGTTTTTAAGTATGTTATATTTGATTTTAGAAAGATACGATGGTTTTTTTTCGTCGAAAATATTTTTATGTTAGCTCGTGACCTGTCGTTTTTTTGTAAGTCGCTTGTAAGTACAGTCAAACCCCGTTGGCTTGAACTCGCAGGGACCGGCAAAAATACCTCGAGCCTCGGAAAATTCGACCCAAGCGGGAATGCTTTCCTTCAATTTAAAGAAATCGGTCCTTTAGATACAATTCGAGCTAAGCGGGTTCGAGTAAACGGGGTTCTTATGTATCTAATGCAGTGGTTTATTTAATCGATGTCATTTTGGGAGGCGACGATATGGGATAATGGAACCCGTTCTTTATGTGTATCTAAACACGAGACGCAGAAGTACTTGTTAGAAAATCTACAAAAGAAGTCAATCCCTAATTTTGAACACAACCAACAGCTTTGAACATTATCGTAAATGTCAAATAAATGATCTTCATTTTCACAGTCCGTATTTTCAGAGAATTCCGTACCCATGATTTCTTCGTCAACATCTGCGCTCTCGTCTGTTCTCATACAATCGGTATTCAATTCACTTCTGTTATGATTGTCAGTTACGTTGTCGTGGCAGTGTAGAGCATTCAATACACCTGAGTATGAGTCATTTTCATCGCTCAACTTTGCACAGATTGCTTTAGAATCTGGATGGATATCTAATACGATTTCGTCATCGCTATGCCTTTCGTTATCTTCTTCTGATATCTTAGATATGTCCACTCGCTGATAATTGGCATCGTTGGTGATTTTAGTATTTGATTTAAGTACGAATTCCCGCGGAAGAGATTTTACTGATCGATCTCCTTGTCCGTGTAACGGTTCATCACTGTTTAAAACAAGTGGCATTGCATTTTCTTTAAAAGGGAACTGCAAGCCACAATTGGGGCAACACAATTTCTTCGAGATGGCACAATGCAAAACTGAATAAGAGTTTCTCTTATCTGCACGTACAGAAAGAAATGAAGACCTCGAAGATGGAACAGATGTGAATGTTATTGAGCTGCGGTTTGACTCAGAATCACTTCCCATATATCTTTGACCTTTTACAGATATAAAACCTTCGCTTTCACAGTCGTCTGTCTCTGTGTCATTACTTAAAAATAGTTCGCAGTGTATTTCTGTGGGTCTACTCACAACACCTTCGCAAATGTTCCGGGATTGAATCTTTTGCACAAAACAGCGACCATTTCTACAACGGAGGGATAGTGATGCAGTATTTCCTTCCACTAAAACAAAAGATGCACTCTTACTGAAGTTGCCAGCATTATGACATGAACAGCGACGCGGTGTATTTTCTCCAGTGAATGAGACGTTATTTTCTCTATTCATCTGATTGGTTGTAGTTTGGTCACAGCAACAACAATTGTCACTACGGAGGAGACAGCTCTGACTTTCCACATCCACTGAATCACCATACGTTTCAAATGTGCCGCTTTGGTCACTGCCTTGTTTGTTAAGCGTTTCATTACATGTAGAACTTCGAATGTCAGGGATATGACTGTTGTTTGGAGAACTACCTACGGAGTGTTGACAACATGTTGATCGCGCTCGCAGTACGTCTTCCGTCATGCCTTCTGTTTCAGAAGATTCAATGTCCGTATCGGAGTGTCGAATATGTCCCAAGCTACCAGGTTCCGACAGTCTTAATTCTGCTTTACTTCTAGTGTGAGGGCTACCCGCTTCAGGAAGAGAGGTTATTCTTTTTCTTCGAAAGGCATCGCGCCGTCGCCAGTATTTGCCGTCCCCACTCTCGCCTGCCATTGTCGCAGAAAACAGGTAACTGGTTGAAAAACAACGACAAAAACATTATTTTTAAAAAATTACCTTAATAGTGTGACAATTAGGCCTGACCCCGTAGTTGTCACTTCATGGATGAAATTAATTAAAACCTAGCACAGACCAGTTTAAATAATATACAATCAAACGCTGTTGGCTCGAGCTCGAAGGGACCAGCAAATTACCTCCAGCCTCGGAAAATTCGAACCAAGCAGGAAGGCTTACCTACAGTTTAAAGAAATCGGTCCTTCACATTAAGCTCGAGCCAACGAATAATTCGAGCCAAGCGAGTTCGAGCCAACGGGGTTGAATTGTATATTTATACATTGTTATCTTATACATACTAGTGAATGTGTTTGTAAAAAAGTTTTTTGTTCTTATCTTAATTTTATCTAGTAGGCACTTCCTTCTTTTAATCCTATTTGCTATCGCGATAACAAACAGTTTATTTTCTTATATTTAAGCCATTAAAACGGAACTACGGAGAAAGGTGTAGTTTACCTGTCCTTACTCGCGATATAAAACAGGTGCAATACATCATTTAGCCTTAACACAAATACAGTAATCCATCTATAAATGATTTCGTAACCATACTATCTCCTTGCGGTTTAATACATTCATTGTAATTCTGACGAACCTAAATATCATTTTATAAATAGAAAAAAATCTTAATTTTGAGGTGCATTGAACTCCTCTCTTGAAAGACAGTAGGGATCTCGAAATAGACATCATCACTTTAAACGGACTAATACCAGGTCTAAGGGATCTTACTATCAAGTTTAAATAAATAAATATACATTGTGACGACAAATAACCTAATCTTATCGTATTGTCTGTTCAAATGAACATTTAAACTTCCTAATGAATTTCTTAATGACTATCTAACATATCAGCTCAGATCAGAACAGAACAGAACAGAACAGAACAGAACAGAACAAAAATCATAAAATAAATCGTTTTAAATATTTCAAACAAATATAGTAAATGAAATAGGCCAACAAATTCCCCTGATCATTTGTAAACGTAATTTAATGCATATTAAATACATAGCGATGGGTCACAAATTATTGTTGATAAATAAGGTGACATAATGTCTAAAATATCGTTATGCCTTTGTATTTGTCATAATAGAAAGTGTCGTCTTTCACGTATGCTTGTGTAAAAATCTCATGAATTCAAGGATGTATTACATGTGATCTATAAATACTAGCCAAGTAAATGTAAAAGCTGCACTCTCACAGATTATCGGTTTGAACACCTATTTATTTTGCTTCATTATCGGCTGATTTGGGCAGCAATGCCTTTAATTCGGTCATATTAGATAACGCACAATAGAACATATCTAAAATAAATTGGCAAACTGTCGATAGTTTTATTATTCCTAAAGCATTAGTAACGCTTAAAGCCATAACATATCAGTTTTCGAATGTAAAATTTATAAAATGCGATCTTTTGTCAGCAGTCTTATATCTCTAATTAACATGCACGCAAACAATAAAAAAGTTGTCCAAACGATCAATCCGTGAGAGTGCAACTTTACACAACAAATCATATATAAACAGAAAAGCTGAAAATGTTATACATCCAGTAAATTGTAACCACGCCCCACCCCCGATTCGGGAAATAGCAGGGACTTTGACTCTCGGTCCAATCCATCCAAAGTAAAATTGCCGTCCTAAGGGCACAAACTGCTGGTAAAATCCCAGCCAAATGGCCGCGCACCCCGGGGACATCCTTGATAAGGCCTATATTCGGAGCGAAAACAAAACCATTGCATTCACTCGGCATTGCGGAGTAACCTGGAAGGTAAAAACTCGGCCCATATCTCCCGCTATCCCAGGTATACCCCGGACCTGAGGGGAGCGTGGTAACAACTGACTGGTGTATTAGTTTCTATCAAATTTTGTTAAGTAACAAAGTATTTAATGGCTTTGTTTAAAATGATAATGCACACAAACAGTTGTCTTGCAGCTTTGAGATTTACCAGAATACTCATTTAAAGGTTCAAGCAATGGTTTTCACACCTTGTAACACGCCTTGCGTCGTACAATCACTTTCATAGCTTTACGAAATATAACAGTTCAGTAAAAAAATTGTTGAGAATTGTACTATTTGAACATAAATATGAATCTAATAGATCGTATAGAGACAAAAAGACACACTTACTGTTTAAATGCTGCTAATATCTAATTATCATTCACTGTCATTATGTAAAACTAGCTCCGTCATATTTCGATTGCCTATCTACAATATAGCGAACTTCCTCTTTCGCTGGGTATATCCTGCTGCGTCGCTAGACGGTCTGCTTTACAAGTGTACAAAAGTGCATCAATTTATCTCACGAAATCTCTCGATAATATAAACGCTTGAAACATAATTGCCGTTTAATAAAGTGTACTCATAAATTTGTTATTTGATATTAAGTATTTACTGTATGATTCAATGATCGTTACAAGACAATATCATATTCGTATAATTGGACCAAGCTTACAAAAATTGCAAACATGCTATAGTTGGATAAACAAAATCGATCGCTACAAGTTTCATTTTTAGATAGGGCATACTTGATTATTCATTTGTAAAACAATAAATGACACTCAGTCTGTGGAACCAACATTGACGACCTCGGGTTTTATATTTCAACAGTGATACAAAGAAGACATTCGTTTTAAAGATTATTTAAGTTACTTAATTTACGACACACTTGTACTACCATAAACGAATAACATACATCAAACAAAATGTAAACATACGGTAAAGAAGAAGGGGAATAATAACGTCCTTCGATACCAACTAATGATCTGGTTGTTGAGTAGGTTGCTTCCCCTATATCATAGTGATATATAGGTAATAACTGCAAGTTTTATTGGCATTTGATTAGATATTTTTAGCTCTTTTAAAGGCACTAACGCAATACAGGAATGTTTATTTAAAATTTTAATTTAATTGTGTTCATGATGTTAAGAAGGGGTAATGCTTTTAATAATATTAACAGGTATGATATAACATTACTGTTTTGTATGTTAATTGTCATGCTTTATTTCCCCTGATGTGTTTGTGTTATCAAAGACTCAGGGCGACATATTGGATGATTTATATCTGGTTATGCCACTGACACAGTATTTTCAATGTCAATATAATATTAAATATTAAACAAAAATCATATATTCCTACGAAGGACAAGGTTACACTCAGATTCAGAAAAAAACCCATTTTTAATTAAATAACAAAGAATTGTCTTAATTGTGTTATCCGTTTTTACAAAAATGAATGTGCATAATTTTAAAATTTGAATACTTTTAAAATTCAGCAAATATAGTCATCAAAACTCAGCTAGAAATAAAATTACAATGAAATAAAGAATAACAGTTTTGCCAATAAAGCCTGAAATCAGACTTATGCACTGGGCATCAACAACGCATGTGTCATTGGAAATAGCACTGACTGTGAAGTAAGATACAGTCAAACCCCGTTGGCTCGACCTCGGTTGGCTCAAACTTTTCGTTGGCTCGAACTGAATGTAAAGGACTTATTTCTTAATACTGAAGGCTCGAATTTTCAGAGGCTCAATGTTACAACAGCGATACCGTATTTGGCCATGCGGCGTTAGTTTAATTACAGCGATACCATATATGGCTATGTGGTGTTCGTTTCATTACAGCGATAAAATATTTGGCCATGTGGCGTTAGTTTAATTACAGCGATACCATATATGGCTATGTGGCGTTAGTTTCATTACAGCGATAAAATATTTGGCAATGTGACGTTAGTTTCATTACAGCGATACCATGTATGGCTATGTGGCGTTAGTTTAATGACAGCAGTACACCATAAGGCCTTGTGGCGTTAGTTTAATGACAGCAGTACCACATAAGACCATGTGGCGTTAGTTTAATGACAGCAGTACATCATAAGGCCATGTGGCGTTAGTTTAATGACAACAGTACACCAAAAGGCCATGTCGCGTTAGTTTAATGACAGCAGTACCACATAAGGCCATGTGGCGTTAGTTTAATGACAGCAGTGCACCAAAAGGCCATGTCGCGTTAGTTTAATGACAGCAGTGCACCATAAGGCCAAGTGGCGTTAGTTTAATGGCAGCAGTACATCATAAGGCCATGTGGCGTTAGTTTAATGAAAGCAGTGCACCATAAGGCCATGTGGCGTTAGTTTAATGACAGCAGTACATCATAAGGCCATGTGGCGTTAGTTTAATAACAGCAGTGCATCATAAGGCCATGTGGCGTTAGTTTAATGACAGCAGTGCACCATAAGGTCATGTGGCGTTAGTTTAATGGCAGCAGTACACCAAAAGGCCATGTCGCGTTAGTTTAATGACAGCAGTGCACCATAAGGCCATGTGGCGTCAGTTTAATGACAGCAGTGCATCATAAGGCCATGTAGCGTCTGTTTAATGACAGCAGTGCACCATAAGGTCATGTGGCGTTAGTTTAATGACAGCAGTACACCATAAGGCCATGTCGCGTTAGTTTAATGACAGCAGTGCACCATAAGGCCATGTGGCGTTAGTTTAATGACAGCAGTACATCATAAGGCCAAGTGGCGTTAGTTTAATGACAGCAATGCACCATAAGGCCATGTGGCGTTAGTATAATGATAGCAGTACACGATAAGGCCATGTGGCGTTAGTTTAATGACTGCAGTACCACATAAGGCCATATGGCGTTAGTTTAATGACAACAGTGCCACATATGGCCATGTGACGTTAGTTTAATTACAGCGATACCATGTATGGCTATGTGGCGTTAGTTTAATGAAAGCAGTACACCATAAGGCCATGTGGCGTTAGTTTAATGACTGCAGTACCACATAAGGCCATGTGGCGTTAGTTTAATGACAGCAGTACATCATAAGGACATGTGGCGTTAGTTTAATGACAGCAGTGCACCATAAGGCCATGTGGCATTAGTTTAATGACTGCAGTACCACATAAGGCCATGTGGCGTTAGTTCAATGACAGCAGTACACAAAAAAGGCCATGTGGCGTTAGTCTCATGACAACAGTACCACATAAGACCATGTGGCGTTAGGTTAATGACAGCAGTGCACCAAAAGGCCATGTCGCGTTAGTTTAATGAAAGAAGTGCACAATAAGGCCATGTGGCGTTATTTTAATGACAGCAGTACATCATAAGGCCATGTGGCGTTAGTTTAATGACAGCAGTGCACCATAAGGCCATGTGGCGTTAGTTTAATGACAGCAGTACACCAAAAGGCCATGTCGCGTTAGTTTAATGACAGCAGTGCACCATAAGGCCATGTGGCGTTAGTTTAATGACAGCAGTACATCATAAGGCCATGTGGCGTTAGTTTAATGACAGCAGTGCACCATAAGGCCATGTGGCGTTAGTTTAATGACTGCAGTACACCATAAGGTCATGTGACGTTAGTTTAGTTACAGCGATAACATGTATGGCTATGTGGCGTTAGTTTAATGACAGTAGTACAGCATAAGGCCTTGTGGCGTTAGTTTAATGACTGCAGTACCACATAAGGACATGTGGCGTTAGTTTAATGACAGCAGTACATCATAAGAACATGTGGCGTTAGTTTAATGACAGCAGTACACCATAAGGCCATGTGGCGTTAGTTTAATGACTGCAGTACCACATAAGGCCATGTGGCGTTAGTTTAATGACAGCAGTACACAAAAAAGGACATGTGGCGTTAGTCTCATGACAGCAGTACCACATAAGACCATGTGGCGTTAGTTTAATGACAGCAGTACCACATAAGGCCATGTGGCGTTAGTTTAATGACAGCAGTACCACATAAGACCATGTGGCGTTAGTATAATGACAGCAGTACCACATAAGGCCATGTGGCGTTAGTTTAATGACAGCAGTGCACCATAAGGCCATGTGGCGTTAGTTTAATGACTGCAGTACCACATAAGGTCATGTGGCGTTACTTTAATGACAGCAGTGCACCATAAGGCCATATGGCGTTAGTTTAATGACAGCAGTACACCATAAGGTCATGTGGCGTTAGTTTAATGACAGCAGTACCACATAAGGCCATGTGGCGTTAGTTTAATGAAAGCAGTGCACCATAAGGCCATGTGGCATTAGTTTAATGACTGCAGTACCACATAAGGACATGTGGCGTTAGTCTCATGACAGCAGTACCACATAAGGCCATGTGGCGTTAGTTTAATGACTGCAGTACCACATAAGGTCATGTGGCGTTAGTCTCATGACAGCAGTACCACATAATGGCCATGTGGCGTTAGTTTAATGACAGCAATACACCATAAGGCCATCTGGCGTTAGTTTAATGACAGCAGTGCACCATAAGGCCATGTGGCGTTAGATTAATGACTGCAGTACCACATAAGGCCATGTGTCGTTAATTTAATGACTGCAGTACACCATAAAGCCATGTGGCGTTAGTTTAATGACAGCAGTACCACATAAGACCATATGGCGTTAGTCTCATGACTGCAGTACCACATAAGACCATGTGGCGTTAGTGTTATGACAGCAGTTCCACATTAGGCCATATGTCGTTAATTTAATGTCAGCAGTACATCATAAGGCCATGTGACGTTAGTTTCATGACAGCAGTACACCATAAGGCCATGTGGCGTTAGTTTAATGACAGCAGTGCAACATAAGGCCATGTGGCGTTAATTTAATGACAGCAGTACAACATAAGGCCATGTGGCGTTAGTTTAATGACTGCAATACATCATAAGGCCATGTCGCGTTAGTCTCATGACAGCAGTACCACATAAGACCATGTGGCGTTAGTTTAATGACAGCAGTTCCTCATTAGGCCATGTGTCGTTAATTTAATGACAGCAGTACACCATAAGGCCAGTAGGCGTTAGTTTAATGACTGCAGTACACCATAATGCCATGTGGCGTTAGTCTCATGACAGCAGTACCACATAAGGCCATGTTTCGTTAATTTAATTACAGCAGTACCACATAAGGCCATGTGTCGTTAGTTTAATTACTGCGATACCATGTACAGCTTTGTGGCGTTAATTTAATGACAGCAGTACACCATAAGGCCATGTGGCGTTAGTTTAATGAAAACAGTTCCACATAAGGTCATGTGACGGTAGTTAAATTGCAGCAGTCCCACAAAAAGCCATGTGGCGTTTGTTTAATGACAGCAGTACACCAAAGGCCATGTGGCGTTAGTTGTATTACAGCGATACCATGTACGGCTTTGTGTAGTTAGTTTAATGACAACAGTACACCATAAGGCCATGTGGCGTTAGTTTAATGACAGCAGTACACCATAAGGCCATGTGGCGTTAGTTTGATGAAAACAGTTCCACATAAGGTCATGTGACGTTAGTTTAGTTACAGCAGTCCCACATAAGGCCATGTAAATTTTATGTTTAATGACAACAGTACCACATATGGCCATGTGACGTTAGTTTAATTACAGCGATACCATGTATGGCCATGTGTCGCTAGTTTAATGACAACGGTACCATATTAGGCCATGTGGTGTCGGTCTGATGACAACAGTACCACATAAGGTCATATGCCGTTTGTTTAATGACAACAGTACCACATAATATTATGGCCATGTGGCATTAGTTTTAATACGGCGATACCATGTTTGGCCATGTGACGTTTGTTTAATTACAGCGATACCATGTACGGCTATGTGGCGTTTGTTTAATGGCAACAGTTCAACAAATGGCTATGTGACGTTTGTTTAATGACAACAGTACCACATAAGGTCATGTGCCGTTTGTCTTATGACAACAGTATCACATAAGGTCATGTGCCGTTTGTCTGATGACAACAGTATCACATAAGGTCATGGGCCGTTTGTCTTATGACAACAGTATCACATAAGGTCATGGGCCGTTTGTCTAATGACAACAGTATCACATAAGGTCATGTGCCGTTTGTCTGATGACAACAATACCACATATGGTCATGTGGCGTTAGTTTAATGATAACGGTACCAGATTAGGCCATGCGGCCTTGGACTGTATCACATAAGGTCATGGGCCGTTTGTCTTATGACAACAGTATCACATAAGGTCATGGGCCGTTTGTCTAATGACAACAGTATCACATAAGGTCATGTGCCGTTTGTCTGATGACAACAATACCACATAAGGCCACGTGGCTTTAGTTTAGTTTAATAACAACAGTTTCACATATGGCCACGTGGCGTTAGTTTAATGACAACAGTATCACATAAGGTCATGTGCCGTTTAGCTGATGACAACAGTACCACATATGGTCATGTGGCTTTAGTTTAATGACAACAGTACCACAATAGGCCATGTGGCGTTTGTCTGATGACAACAGTGCCACATATGGCCACGTGTCGTTAGTTTAATGACAACAGTTTCACATATAGCCAAGTGTCGTTTGTTTAATTACAGCGATACCATGTATTGCTTTGCAGCGTTAGTTTAGTTATAGCAGAACGACATAAGGCCATGTGGCGTTAGTTTAATGACAACAGTTCCACATAAGGCCTTGTGGCGTTAGTTTAATTACAGCGATACCATGTATGGCTATGTGGCGTTAATTTAGTTATAGCAGTAACAACATAATATTATGGCCATGTGGCGTTAGTTTAATTACAACAGTTCCACATAAGGCCTTGTGGCGTTAGTTTAATTACAGCGATACCATGTATGGCTATGTGGCGTTAATTTAGTTATAGCAGTAACAACATAATATTATGGCCATTTGGCGTTAGTTTAATTACAGCGATACCACGTATGGCTATGTGGCCTTAGTGTTATTACAGCAGTACCACATATGGCCATGTGGCGCTAGTTTAATTACAGCAGTACCGCATATGTTCATGTGGTGTTAGATTAATAACAGCGATGCCGTATATGGCCATATCGCGTTAATTTAAAGACAGCAGTATGGTCACAATTACATTCTGATGAAAAAAGTATTAACAAGTAAGTTTTTACACCATATACTATTTGAGGTACTTAAGACTATGATTATGTTTGAAATCGACTTATGATGTTTTATGAATAAGTTTAAGTCGCTATTTCTTTTTTGTACTTGACATGAATTGTATTCACAAATAAAGACCGGAGGACAATCTAAGCGCCTTGGCAACGTTAAACAACACTTAGAATTTATTTCTTACGCATCAGACTCACTCGTGTCGTTGAATACGTTTCGAATGCCGCGCCCGTACCTCATTTCGAAAAAATAAGAATCCATTGTGTCGTTATCGTATGCGTTTGCATGAGAGGGAGTGGTGACTTCGTACTTATAACGTAACATACCAAGTGACATTCACACAGTATGTACTTGGGTGTGTTCTTATGTGTTTTGGGGTATTAATAAACGAAAATGGCTTCTCGGTACTAATACTACTTTTACTTTACACTTATTAGTTTAAATCACATAAAAGCAAGTTTTAACATAATATAAGTTTCGTGGTATGACGCGCAATGATATGTCGTGACGTCAGCATAGGACCGTTTTGCAATAGGTGGAATACGGACAAATGAGTTTCGTTTTATGTATCTCTTTAATATTTATGGCGCGTTAATTAAAGATCAAGTACTTCCTTAATGGGGGCAAGTTAAAGGACACAATAATTGGACAACATATAACACTTATTATATTTACTCTGATAATGAATGTAAACACCATTAAAGTATATAAAGCGTTAGATGGGCGTTGAATTGTAATCATTAAAAAAAAGCTCATTACAAATATGTTGACATGTTGAGTGTCCTTGTTGGTACATTGTAATATAAAAAAGAGCTTAAAACAGAGTGCTTTTAATTTCCATATGTAACATCAACTGTTTATGAAGAGCTATTGACCTTTCACTTGTTATTTGATCTCCGCATTTATACTCATTTTAAAATCGCCATTATATATACTTTGTTTGATTTCTATATTTTGTTTTAAATGGACAAGATACCCGTTGAATTCAATTGCACAAACCCCCCGAAAATAGTCAAAAACTGACATAGTTGTGTACAACGCAATGAATCGTACTTACTGACGTACCACATCGCTAACATCTTATGCATCTTACTTAGTTTTTGCGCTTTTTTAAAAATCGAAATTTAATGGGGTTGTCCACTAAGTAAATCCCTGTAAGCTGTAAGTTAAAAAAGAAGTTCCATGAACAGACAGGAAAATTATTATGCGCTATTTTTAAACGCAGAAACTCAGAAGAGACAGCTACATGATTGTTGCGTTTACTCATTTAATCATGTAAAACGATGCATTAACGGCCTCATAACTAGCTTGCATTGACAGTTCTAGGCTTGTACTGTATGTGCCGATTTTCGGACCATCTGGCGCCTTGTCCCTTTTAAGGTAACGCAAAAAATGTGACTTAATGCTTAAGTTAAAAATAAACTGCTTAACATCTGAACTGGTGGTTTGAAAGACGCACAATACAGGTTAATTTTTATACCTTATCGTATTTAACTAATCTAATTTTAATGATAATAAAACTGAAAAAGATTTTGGTACAGATAACAAATATAAGCGATAATTTAACTGGGGTATTTATGACTACGTAACTATTAATAAAAAAAAACATTTTTAAAGTTTAATATATTTTACCTGTACCTGTATCAAATGCTTTCTTTTGTTTTTATCATTACATTCAAAAGTGTTAAACATAATAAGGCATTAAATTTACAAATCATTTTTATGCATCAAGCTATTTTGTGGGCCTTTTACCATTCAGGTACGTGAACGGCCGCATTGGAGCAGTGATGTTTATTTGAGTCGTTTGAATTTGTGTTGTGCACTTGTTAGATGTATGGTAGTATATAACACTTTAACACACACTTTTATTTTTTTTTGTTCTTGAAAGAAATGGCTTGAAAGGAAGTTTATTTCAAATCAATCAAACTAATTTTACCGCAATATAAAGTTTTGTTCAACAAGTTTGAAATGCAGTTATTAGTGTAAATAAAGTACCCCAAAGGTAAATGCTATTTAAACAAAAAAAACTTTAAATAAACACATGTTGGTGAAACAGTGTTTATTTTATTTATTTCTACGTTATATATAGTGCGTTTCTATTGCTTTTGAACAGTCTGTATATTCTTAAATGATCTTGGTATATGTATGGGTGCATGTGGTCAAATATGCATGATTCCTTTATGGTATTTATAACCAATTTTAATAAATGGTGTTTTATATTTATGTTACCTGTTGGAAGAAAGCTTTCAAAGACGAAGTTATTATTCAAATATTATCATACCTCAGTGTGTTGACAACTATTTTCAACGTCATAAAACTTCTATGTTTTACACTATTAAATATGTCAACTGGTTGAGTATCATACAACGAGAAACCTTGGTCCTGTTTCATTAAAGAATTGTGTTTGTTTTTACAATGTACATACGCAGGAATGTGAATGTTCATTAAAGATTTCACTTTTGTTTAATTTTCTGATGTATATTTTCACCTAATTTACTAACTTGATTATATTTCAAACAAAGCATTTAGAAAAATAATTAAAAAAACACACTATTATGTATATATATAGATACAGAAAAACTTAGTATCAATGTATGCCAGGCATTTTATTGAGATCGGTTAACATGTATGCTGCTTAATGTTTTGTTTGTTGGCAAAAATTCAAGTGTACTTTTTGTAAGAAATATAATGTTAGTCACATGTCATGTTTGTAATAATATCACTATTTCATAAGCTATTAGAAATGTAAAAAAATGTTGGTATGGATTGTGTTATAATAGAACTGAGATTTTTATAAGTGATGTTTTATATAATTAATATAAATATGATACACCAGTATTAGCTAGTTTTTGATAACTCCACCAATATCTTTGTCTGAAATTCGGTATTTTTAGAGAAGTCATCCTTTCACTATTCCTGTAGCATATGGAATAATATGATATAGGAGCATTGATTTAATTGCTTACTCCTCATGGACAATGGGTGTTCAATTACTAGATGATGTGTGATGGGGCATTAATCACATACAGTATTAGCTCTAGTTTCTTATATCTTAAGTTGTCGATGGGTAGGTAATTTGCTACTTATGGGTTGGGCGTAATTTATTTCATACGTTAGGTATACGTTTCTCTAATAAGTCATGCTGTAACAGCACCATAATCAAAAGTCGATGTGAGGGCAATCTACTGTGTCAGGTGTATTTTTAACGACGATGAGATGGGACATTGTCAACAACCGAAATCGGAAGCAATGGTGAATTGGCGTGTTAACAACGACAATTAGATCAACGTCAATGGAATAATATGAACCATCAGCAAAACAAGGTATCAACATTTTATTAGAAAAATAACGTAAGTTCATACGATTTTTTTTTTTAAAAGGGAACAACATATAAGTCACATGTAAATTACATATCATTTTCAGTATATGTTTTATTCAGAGAAAAGACACTCAATCCTATAATCACACTCAGAATGGGAAAGGGAAATGAGCTGGTATCATTAGTATCATATCCGCAGTTAGTATACAATAAAACCAAGCATATGGATGTTAACGACATCGTTGAACTTAACATGTTCACGTAATTTTGATAGCTAAATATTTGTGTTCCATAAATTTCCTATCCGAATTTGAAGTTTGTCAAGGAGTGCCCGCGCCTATTGAGAACATTATTGCTTGGTCCAAATTCATGAAGCGTGAGACGGGATGTGACTCACACCAATATATAATAAAACATGTAGACAATTGGTTCTTTTACTTCGATCGTGTAGGTCGAGTGTCAGATCACATCTTCCTACCAAAGAGATCGGGAATCGAACTTGCGATCTCAGGTTTTTGTTCATGAACGAATGTTTGTCGTTACTAGGAAATCTAAAGGAACTTTTTAGAGTGGAGCCCATTAGTTTTACCAATAGTGTGTTCAACAAATAAACTGAAACTACATTGTAGTCCAAGTACGACGAAGACATTGAATGAAACGGACACACAGTCCCTCTCCGTAGGCGGACCATGGAGTTTGTAGAACTCAGTTTAATTTTAAGCCAAATTTAATTGTTTTAAGAATTTTATTTTTCAAAAAGATAATGTGTTATTTGGAAAATGAGATTATTCTTTTTGGACAGTTTATTGTTAAAATCTAAACATATTGAGACCACCGAATGATGGTTAGGTATAATATATATACGAATCTGCCGAATGTTGGTTTGGTATACTATATATACGAGTCTGCCCATTGATGGTTTTCACCTAAAGTCTGCCTATGGCCTATGAGGTATAGAAAAAAATCGACAGACCTTAAATTTTGTATATTCTTGATTATTCAATGTATCTAAAAACTTTCGAACGTTCACTATTTGGATGTTTTCCCTATACTAATTAGACTGAACCCTGAAAAATAAAAAAGTTTGTATATGTCTGCCTATTTAGTATTTTAGGGACAAGTTTGCCTAATCCTTCAAGCAGGATACGTTTGCCTCGGTCGACTGTATTCCCTCAAGTTGACAATTTTATTATCACCCCTCCAGCCATTTAATATTCAGAGAGTCAAAGAATTACACAATTCAGTGAGATCTTCTTATTAGTTAAACTTCTTAACATGTAAGAACTGTTGTCAATGAGTGAGGCTTTTTCCCGAAGCATATTATTCATGCGTCCATCCCATCTCGTTATTTTCAACAACGAATCACAATCTTTACTCTCAACAAACAGCTTACGAGTCCGGTTAAAGAATTCATTTGTATATCCACTTAATCGAAGAGGATAGACTGAAGAACGCGCATTTCGTCTCCATCGACATCAAGACTAAAAACATCAGCAGTAAGCTGGTTGAGTGCGCGATATATGGAAAAGAGCAGGAAACACTGCTCAGAGACTTTGTCAATCTTAAGGTGGTTATTCGTGATCCAATATCGGGCCTCCTGCCCATGCACAACTCGACCTCTATTGAACGCCTTGCTGAACGTCATCTGAAACAGATCAATTTCAAATTATAATGGTATCATACTACTTACAAGAATAGGTTGATTGTGTGGACTACTTTTAGTGCATTAAATTTTCTATGCAATAAATGTTGTTTTTGTTGTTGTTGTTGCTGTCGTTTTTTTGTTGTTGTTCGTTTGTTGTTGAATAACTGTACAAACTAGAGCTATCACTGAATGTGATTAATGCTCATGAGCGCCGCCCTGATAGGAAATGGCAGTAAAATCTTAAAAAATCCCACCTTAACATGACAATGCTGTGAAGGGGTATTTGTTGCCCATTTTTGAATTGTCTTTTAAAAAGGGAAAATAAAGGTATTGCTATTTTCTGAAGTTCGCAAACTTACATGACAATCCATAAAAATTAATGTAAAATGTTTTCGAGTTGCGCTGAGGAAAAACATTTGATTGAAGAAAAATAGAAAAAATAAAAGAGCACTAGACATGTCTCTCTTCCCTTGCTCGAATACATCACGTGGTATCCGCATGCTGTATTTTAAAGCACTTGGAAGTTTTGAGCGTTGGTGCATTGTATGTCAACTAAAAGCATATGTTCATCATATTTTGGACGCTCTGCTAATATGTTTGGGACAGCCACTAAGTACTCTTGTGGGTATAGTGCCATTCTTATAACATAGTTCTGAGCGGAACTGCCAATGCCAACATCAAGTGGTTACTGTTGTAGGACGGGATAACATCTAATGCACTATCGACCAAATCTCTATTTAGGAAAAAAGATTGTAACGCTGCATAGCAGCATTGTCGCATTTACAAACGTGTTTTTTTATCGTTTATGCGGTGATTTTCAACGCATAAACAGGGCGACCACGTTTATGCGGCGACGCTCAACGCATAAAGGAGACATTGCTTATATGGGGCGCAAATGTGTCTTTTTGCCATATAAAGAGGAATAACATTACCATTTATTATAAAGCCAAAAAACAGAGTTCTTATATTTCAACAAAACGATGGTGATGACGTTGATGATGATAATTATGATGATGATGGTTGTGGGGATGATAATGGTGGTGGTGGTTGTGATTGTGGTGGTGATTATTGTGGTTGTGATGATGTTGTTGATTATGATGATTATTAAGATTAGGGCGTTACTGTCATTTTGAAAAAAAAATACGGGAAAAGTAGGCAGGCAAATTGGTAAAATTTAAGGTAATATTTTAAAGTTGAGCCAATATTGAAAGTTGAAAATAAATAATTACTCCCCTTAGAGTGTTCACATCTTTATTTTCTTGGTTACAAATGACTACTGCATAAAATCACAATCAATGAAAGAAAGACGTCCATGATGACCCTATATCAGTCATCTGAGTCCTCTTGTTCAAGTGCCCAAAACTAATGTTGTGTTAAATATTTTGGAAACAATATGATTTTCAAATGTTTTCCTTTTGTTTTTATGCGGCGAAAGTGTGCCTTTTTGCCACATAAGAAGTCCTGTTTATGCGTTGAAAATCACCCCATAAACGCGATCGGTTTATGCAGCGATGCTGTTATGCGTCGTTACAAAGGATATCAAGAATGTGGCAAAAGCAATATTATCGAGTAAGAAACAACAAATCTTTGGTACTTATGCTGCAGAAAATGAAAAGTAACAAAGAAGGGCAATTACACTGAAATAAGATATAGTTAAGGTTCTTGTAAACTGCATTTTCACTAATCATGCTTAACCAGTGTGTGTTGTTTTATTTAACTTCATTGTGAAAGTTATGCTAAGGATAGTAAAAGATTATCCAAGACAATTACTCTTTAATAAGCGAGGCCATGGTTCTCACACAATGAATTTATTGTGATTTACCATTGTATATATTTATAACTGTTTAAATACCATCCATGAAGCTGTAAGATTATTTTCTTAAACAATTGGGTTGGGGATGTGTCACCAGTCAAATAATGTCGGATAAAACAACTGGGTAGTGTAACTGATAAAAGTCGCCAAAATACCCGTTTAGACATTTCATGGACGCGGGCAAAACATATGTTGTGCTGTTGTTCCATGTTTCTCGTTTGTTATTATTTTGTCTTTGGCGTTTTCCTTGCGCCACTAAACGGGGTTCATATTTTAAATTTTGGCTACTGAGCTTGTTTCTGTATATTTTCAAATAAATACTAAGCTTTTTTCTGTAGTTTTTCAGATAAATATCGATTGAATACCACATACGCTTTATTTTGAGGAACTTATTTTTAAGGTAAGAAAATAACCAAGTCGACAATGTTATTTGATACAAATTTTACCAGAGTCTCAATCAATATTCCTATATGCGAGCATATAAACTCTTCAAAACTCATGGCAGCAGCGATTGCAATTTTTATCACAGAATATAATTGCAAACGTTTACTAAAACATGAATGAAATAAATCGCCATCACCCGTTTCAATATTTCGCCGTATAAACCATAACATGAAGACGATATTTTAACAGCAGTATATTTTCGAATTTATTTATAATTTGCTGTGCCTCTTCCCAGAATGCTATAGAGGGAATGCCATTGTATATTTATCGCCAATGTTTCTTCATGCAAATTGAATAATCATTTGAAATATGATAGTTGCAAATGATGAGAGTTAACTATTACCTAAAGGATGCTAAAGTCTTACCTGTTTTTGAAAACTTGTTTAACGTTGTTTAAACAATTTACTTGATTCTTAAAAACTTAAAACTTAATTGCATCACATCAATTACCATTGTTTGCGAACAATTACGCCGCCTGGAATGTTTAAGAATTATGCAGCTTTGTCATGTTGTTATTTGTTTCAGCTAGATCTGATAAGGTTAGTTGGAAGCAATATAATGGCCCCCTTTTCCATGAGATTATATGTTTAACGTATTTAACTAAATTCCTTGCATGTGTCCCTCATTAGGGCAATTACCTATTGGTACATTTCGAAGCCTATATAGACGGTTAAGTAATGTAAAAGCTTAGATGTGTTGAAAATGGTTTATCGGTCTATATGCTTTCTTAATATTATGATATATCAGTTTGCCTCTATTAGCATCAGTAGGTGTGTGTTGAAACAAAACTTGATGACTTGCAATTGTCATGTCTGTAAATCAAAATTGTAAGACCCAATATGCATTGGATCATTTCAATGGCGTTAAAGGATTTCTAGATATTGTATTGCCATACATACTCAGCTTTAATAGAATGAAAAAGTAATCTCGCTTTTATCAAGAGGCCCAAAAGGGCCTATGCTCTACTGGCTGGGTTTGTGTGGTCAAAATCACTGTTTTCGAAAGGAACTAACCCCTTATGGCTATCTGAATACTCAAAACTGAAGACTGTATCAAGTTCGCAAGTATTTATTACACAATAGCACTTTGAATATTATCAAGGCCCATACTCTAATAATTTCAAGGCCCATATTCAAGGCATGCATGGGCAGATCTAGCTGGTTTTCGAAAGGATCTAAGCTCTAATGGATATCCAAATACTGTACAAGTTTCATGAAGATACAATCAAAACTGAAGACTGTATTGTGTTAACGAGCAACTGTTTACTGGCACACTGATTTTTTTTAATATCAAGGCCCATCATCTAGGCATGCATGGGAGGATCTGGCTAATTTTCGAAGGGAACCGAGCTCTTATGGATATGTAGACTCTTTACAAGTTTCATTGAGATACAATCAAAACTGAAGGCTGTATCGTGTTAACGAGCCATTGTTAAATGACACACTGATTTTTTTTATACTATCAAGGCCCATAATCTAGGCATGCATGGGCGGATCTGGCTGGATTTTCAAAAGGAACCGAGCTCTTATGGATATGTAGATACTGTACAAGTTTAATCGAGATACAATCAAAACTGAAGGCTGTATCGTGTTAACGAGCAATTGTTTACATGGTTTTTTATACTATCAAGGCCCATAATCTAGGCATGCATGGGCGGATCTGGCTGGTTTTTGAAAGGAACCGAGCTCTAATGGATATGTAGATACTGTAGAGGTTTCATCAAGATACAATCAAAACTGAAGACTGTATCGTGTTAACGAGGATTGTTTACAGACGCACGGACGTGCATACTACGTACACATTACCATCGCATATGCTCTTCTGGCCTTTGGCCAGTAGAGCTATAAAGACGCGGATGAGTAACAAACCGCGGATGAACGACATTTACGGATATGATCAATTTCCAAATACAATTCGCAAACAAAATACACCAATATCATACCAAGGTTAAGCCTTGTATCAAATAAAAAATGTAGGCAAGTCTGTTTTTTTTAAGTTTATAATGGTCTTCCCGAACGCATTGGTTGCAATATGGTTTGACCCCCCCCCCTCCCCCATTCCGGCCTCCCTTCATTACGACTAAATTGTGATAGATAGCACCGCAATTCGAGATACGAGAAATCCGCGTGCGATACCATTGCTCATTGCTCTCTTGGTGTAAAGCACCGATACACAAGTTCCAACTTTCCTGGGGTTTACTTGAACTGAGAAGACTACTTCCATGTGATACTCTTTTAATGCCAAGCGATAGGCAAAGGAGCTTGTATCGTAATTTAACGTCCTTCGGTTGGACATGGCCGAGGTTTGTACACCCGACCTTCCGCATCCGCACGCTCTAACAACTGAGCTTTAGGGGAGGTTTTCGGCTCCATTATGATTAAAGGGGTACTGCGAAATGTGTGACCTTGACCCTAGGGACCCCAAACGCAATCCCATGAAAGGTACCCGTACACTCTTTCTATAGACCAAGTTTGGTCAAGATATGTCAACCCTTACTAAAGTTATTTAGTTTCATAGGTGAGTTTGACGCGACCCGGCCGCCCGCCCGAACAACGACGTTTACCATTCTAATAACCAGGTTTCACTATGTGAAAACATGGTTAAAAATGGTATATTTCCCGGCAGAATTATACATTTCTTGACAATGCCGATATACATAATTATATGATTGTGTTATCAATTTGGAATTTAAATTAATTAAAACTGATGGAACATATTCAGATATTATTTTTATTTTTCATGTGGCCACTAAATACATGGATATTTGCATTTGAATAGTATTGTGTCACGTATCTTTGTTTCAAATATGAAATGCAAGAGTGATTTGTGAAATTTTAGCAAAATGTACTTCTTGATATGCTTTTTATCACGTAAACGGTTACAATCTTGAAAAGAAACCTCACAGGTAGTGATACATTAGACGTACCTTTAACGTTTTGAAGACTACCGCTGTTGATACGACTTTCTGTGTTATCATCTGCATTGTAATATAACAGTCCACCCTGTCAGCTCCTTTCGATGCCATATTCTGAACCTGCAATGAGAGATCGCATGCATGGTTAAACTATGACAAAAGTAATAGGACTATATACTCTAGGGGACTAGATTGTGCATCTAAAACCACACTGTCTTATGGGAGAGTGGGTACATCATTGCAGTACATCATTATTGCGATTGTATTAGTAGTGGAGGATAGATCATGCCAACTCGAGTATGTGTTTACCGCCATTTGGCTAAGTAGATTTTGGATATTCGAAGCAAAATATATACAACAGAACTACCAAGAAAGATTCATTACTGGATCTCAATTCTATGATAAGAAATACAGTGTTTGTTATACACCATAAATATGTAAATCTTGTTTTGGATTAACGAAGATTGTAAGGTTAATCTCTCCATGTATAAGGAAGCGATCAAATGATACCCCTTTGCATACCCTTTGTGTATAACTTATGAACATTAAAGTGTTCTCCGGATTTTGTTTTCCGGAAATTCCACCGACCCCGGAAGTATTTTAACTGAATTCCTGCGTTTTGATTGGCTGACGGGTTATCATGTGAGCCTATGTATTTGTTGGGTACGTACAGTTCCTTCATGGTATGATTGATTTTATATATATGATGAATGGTCATTGACCTTTTAAAGTTACCCATTTATTTAAAATAAGATTTACTTTAAATAAGAAATCATCTCCGAAACGTTTTTCTTAAGCTATGATCAAGCAGGTCTAATGGTTTGTAGACCAAAATATAAACAAGAGGGCCATGACCCATGGCCCAAAATCGCTCACTTGAATAAAAGTGTTTAACCTTTAATCAATATATAGCTTGATATTTCTTCTCAAAGCTGTACATATGGTCCATATTTCAAAACTGTAGCTTCAAAAATATACAATACAAGTAATCCAAGCACAGCATTGAAATTTGTTTTCAAAACTGTACACATGGTCCAAGTGTTATAGCTGCACCTTAAAAAAGAGAGTAGGTCAAAACGTCGCAGTCAAGGTAATCCGAGGACAATATTGATACATGTATTTGCTTTCAAAACTCTATTCATGGTCCAAATTCATTGACGTAGCTTCAATAATAAAAAAGTAGGCTGCCAGGTCACATTTAAGGTCATCAAACCACAACATTGTTATTTGTTTACAGAATTGTGACCATGGTCAAATTTTCTTTGCTGTAGCTTTAAACATAATTGTTGAATTGATGACGTGGAAATATTTTTTGCTAAGATTTGACCTAGTGACCTATATTTTGACCCGGGTTGACCCATATAAAAATATGCAAGATATAATACAGACAAGCAATCTGACCATGTTTCATCAAGATTTGATAAAAAAATGAATTTATTACCATGAAGTATTTCTTCTAAAGATTTGACCTAGTGACCTAGTTTTTAATCCGAGATGACCCATATTCATATATATTCAAGATAACATGCCAACAAATAGTCTGACTGAGTTTGATAACCATTGGATAAAAACTCTTGATTTATTACATAAAATGAAAACTAATGCAGAATTTTTAACAACCACCAGCACGCACAACCGAACCCCCACCCGCCCGGTTTTTGCCATTCTATAACCCGTAATTGTTTTGATGAAAAATCCAGCTAAAAAACAATATATAATCCCTTGTTACTAAAATAGAAAAAAAACCTAAAAATAGACAATGCACTCTTCAACAGAAAGGGAGACCATACAGCAAAAATTGCTGCCCTTGCTTCAAGAGTAAACTTTACATACCTATCAAGATTTTAACAAAATGTATTTATAGTACACTTGTTACCCACAAGGAGTGGCCAATTTAAACCCAAGGGGCATAATTTGAACAAACTTGGTAGACAACTACTAGACAATGTCACATACGAAATATCTAAGCTCAATGCCACATTGTTTTTGTCAAGAAAAGTTTTGTAGTTTTTCCTTAATGTTGCCATGGTCACCAGAGTTATGCATGGAATTAATTTCCTTGAACAATTTTGAAAGAGCACAAACCAAGGATCATTCCTGTAAAAGTTCATTAAAATTGTGCAAGTGGTTAAGGAGAAGATGACATCATAAGCAAAATTGTTGACGCTGGACGCCAGACGCCGGACGACAGACGCAGGACATAGACCGATAGCTCACCTTGAGCACTTTTGTTCTCAGGTTAAAAACCTAAACAAGAGGCACATCAGTGCCTGTGCTCCACTGGCCAAAAGGTTCAAGCAAAGACCACCTAACGAACATTTTCGTCAAGTTTCATAGAAATACAATCATCAATTTTTGAGGAGAAGTTATTTAAAAATTGTTTTTACTTTAATAGCTCTGGCTGCCATGTTGTGCAGTGGACCGAAATGATTTGGGCAATTTGAGTAAAGGAGCACCAAACAAACATTTCTGTCAAGTTTTATCGAAAAAAGGTCATCGGTTTCGACGACAAGTCGTATAAAGTTTTTTTTTATTTTTTAGCTCTGGCAGCCATGGTGTGCAGTGGACTGGAACCATTTAACAAATTTTGGTTAATGACTACCCAAGTAACATTTCTGTCAAGTTTCATTGCAATACGATCATCGGTTTCTGAGGAGAAGTCGTTTAAAGGTTTTTCTATTTTTATCTCTGGGGGCCATCTTGTGCAGTGGACCGAAACCATTGAAGCAAATTTGATAAAGGACCATCCAAGGAACATTTCTGTTAAGTTTCATCAAAATCTGATCATCGGTTTCTGAGAAGATGTTCTTTAAAGGTTTTTCTATTTTTTTGCCCTGGCAGCCATGTTGTGCAGCAGACCGGAACCATTTGAGCAATTTTGGTTAAGGACCACCCAAGGAACAATTCTGTCAAGTTTCATCAAAATCTGCCTATCCGTTTCAGAGGAGATGTCGTTTAAAGATTTTGCTATTTTTAGCTGTGGCGGCCATATTGTGCAATGGACCAGAACCATTTGAGCAATTTTGGTAAAGGACCACCAAAGGAACATTCCTGTGAAGTTTTGTCAAAATCTGCCAAACCGTTTCAGAGGAGATGTCGTTTAAAGATTTTGCTATTTTTAGCTGTGGCGGCCATATTGTGAAATGGACCAGAACCATTTGAGCAATTTTAATAAAGGACCACCCAAGGAACATTACTGTCAAGTTTCATCAAAATCTGCCGAACCGTTTCAGAGGAGATGTCGTTTAAAGATTTTGCTATTTTTAGCTCTGGCGGCCATATTGTGCAATGGACCGGAACCATTTGAGCAATTTTGGTAAAGGACCACCAAAGGAACATTCCTGTGAAGTTTTGTCAAAATCCGCTTATCAGTTTCAGAGGAGATGTCGTTTAAAGTAAAAGTTTACGCACGCACGCACGCACGCACGCACGCACGCACGCACTCACGACGAACAATCTGTGACGACATAAGCTCCATGGCCTTCGGCCAGTGGAGCTAAAAATGCCTCCGAGTTTGAGGACAAAGTTTTAAATATTCATTCAATGTCCCCAAGGGTTGGTAATAACGGTACAAGACACACATTTTTATTTGCATCTCGATGTTTCCTTTTTCTTTAATCAGTTTATACAATTGTTTGTTTATATTATATATTATGTTTTTTTATCAAACATATGTTATAGTTTTATTTTATAAAGATAATGTTGGCTGGTCCATTTTGATCACGGGAGCATCCATGGTACAACATTGTGACCTTTCCCAAACTAGCATTTCGCGATCCACGCAACGTCAATAAAGGGCAATAATTTACATAATGCACAAGAGATATCTAACTTGATTCATAAAATAGGTTGTAGTAAGTGATAACTCATGTCTTAAGTTTCAATGATAAGAAGCAATTTACTGAGAAACTGACTAACATCTTAAAGTTGAAAAAGAAAGGGCCATTAATTTGCATTTTATGCAAAACAAGTTAACCAACTTTGTTGCTTTTAAGTAAGTTAGTTGGCTGATTAATTTTGTACAAAATCTAAATACAACACATGTAGTTGTTGCTGATGTATTAACCTATATGTACTTACATATTAATATCCGTATTTTGTAAGTGAATTAAAAAAATGCCAATTTGCTTTATATTCAAAATAGTGTTATCTAGCTTTTAATTAAGTAGGTTGTTAGTCCTAAAGTTTCAGTGCAAAACATGATGCATTTGCTGAGATAATCACTTAAAGGTGTTTACATGCATAATCTTAACCATGCTTTGACGCTGACACAGACATCGACGCTAGGGCGAGTTTCATAGCTCTCCTTATCCTGCGAATAGTCAAACTTACCTTTATAATCAATAAAACCCTTTAAACATGATAGCTTATTTACTCACTCATGTTTCAGCTTTCTACAGTTGTTCTCCAGCTTCTTCCTTTCTGCTTCTCTATCCTCTTGTCGCACTTCTCTATCCTCTTGTCGCACTTCTCTAGTCACATCTGTTGGTACAAACAAGAGCAGTAATTTACACATTCAATTGATGAACTTTGTTTTCCACGATAATGCTAAAAATCCGTTAGCTTACTTAAAACTGAAACAACAATGAATTAGTTAAACAACAAGGATAGAAAATCCATTCTGTACACTCAAGTTTCCTCATAAAAAGGGCGTCATCTTCATGCACAACCTACACTGGTGTGGGATGTTTTCCTTGGGCCTTGAATCAGGCCAATATAAATTAATTGTTAAATGTTCACCCTTTTTTTCTTGGTTGGCATGGATGACATTTTATTTTTATACTTATTTTTTTTCGATGACTGTTTCATTGAATATCTGTTCATGCACTTTCTGATTGCACAATGGACCATATACATGTGCTTCTAGACAAACCACGGGCACGGACCGTATCTCCTTCATTACATGTGAATCAGTGAATGTAATTATTTTACATCGACACTGTACATGATGCGTACCTCCTTTTATCAGTAGAATGAACATTAACTGGATGGCTGTTCATTGCCGATTTATTTTCAGCAGAGAATCATAATGACCGGTGCATATGCAAAAATGGTACACAGTGTGGAAATACCACGTGGTTAGTGACATCCCATTTCGTTATAACCTGAAGCAAAATAACGCTCGATTCGGAAATGATTATTTTTTGTATCAATTTTTAAAAAACCTAGCAGAGGCTAAGCGGAAAAATGTACACCATACTCGGTAATTGAACGATATGTAGAACATTTTTTAGTTTTTTTCAAAAATCGTTGGCAAATGCTGATAATGACTGTACAAAATATTGTTCGTTATAGCAAAAAGCAAATTACATTTCTGGTCCAAAAAGGTGTCTATCTATATATTCTGCATGTTTGCCTGAAAATGAAAGTCTCAAAATGGATATTCGACCCTAGGATAGATTCATACCTACAAATGAGGCACACCCTACATTGTAATATTAAATGTGTTATGATGAAAAGCAAAAAGCAGTTTGGGAGGAACAATAGCCGACCTCCCTCCTCCTTGTTATGAGCCCAATTTAAACTTGTTTTGCAATATTAGTATACATAGACAGTAGGTTTGAGCATCGGTTATGTTCCACAGCAATTAAAAGACATATATATGACAACTTAATTTTACCATCATACTGCTTAGTATGTCATTTTATCTATCTTATCTTATCTTATCTTATCTATCTATCTATCTATCTATCTATCTATCTATCTATCTATCTATCTATCTATCTATCTATCTATCTATCTATCTATCTATCTATCTATCTATCTATCTATCTATCTATCTATCTATCTATCTATCTATCTATCTATCTATCTATCTATCTATCTATCTATCTATCTATCTATCTATCTATCTATCTATCTATCTATCTATCTATCTATCTATCTATCTATCTATCTATCTATCTATCTATCTATCTATCTATCTATCTATCTATCTATCTATCTATCTATCTATCTATCTATCTATCTATCTATCTATCTATCTATCTATCTATCTATCTATCTATCTATCTATCTATCTATCTATCTATCTATCTATCTATCTATCTATCTATCTATCTATCTATCTATCTATCTATCTATCTATCTATCTATCTATCTATCTATCTATCTATCTATCTATCTATCTATCTATCTATCTATCTATCTATCTATCTATCTATCTATCTATCTATCTATCTATCTATCTATCTATCTATCTATCTATCTATCTATCTATCTATCTATCTATCTATCTATCTATCTATCTATCTATCTATCTATCTATCTATCTATCTATCTATCTATCTATCTATCTATCTATCTATCTATCTATCTATCTATCTATCTATCTATCTATCTATCTATCTATCTATCTATCTATCTATCTATCTATCTATCTATCTATCTATCTATCTATCTATCTATCTATCTATCTATCTATCTATCTATCTATCTATCTATCTATCTATCTATCTATCTATCTATCTATCTATCTATCTATCTATCTATCTATCTATCTATCTATCTATCTATCTATCTATCTATCTATCTATCTATCTATCTATCTATCTATCTATCTATCTATCTATCTATCTATCTATCTATCTATCTATCTATCTATCTATCTATCTATCTATCTATCTATCTATCTATCTATCTATCTATCTATCTATCTATCTATCTATCTATCTATCTATCTATCTATCTATCTATCTATCTATCTATCTATCTATCTATCTATCTATCTATCATGTCCTGCCCTGCCCTGCCCTGCCCTGCCCTGCCCTGCCCTGCCCTGCCCTGCCCTGCCCTGCCCTGCCCTGCACTGCCCTGCCATCTATCTATCAGGAAACTTCATGATACAACACGTTGCATGTTCTTCGTAAGCATATTTTGACAAAAATGAAGTTTATGCGTTGTCGGTAGGTTTGAAGTGCACATAGTTCACCTTAATTGTGTTTTAATTAAAACCCTTAAACATACGTTCATTAAATTAAACGTTGCCATTTCGTCTGATATTATTATCAAACTTGATTAAAAGCAGAGAAAACAAGGGGAAGGACGTAATTTTGTTTCATGCAAACATTAAGTGAGAAAATGTTCCATGTCAAACAAAATGGCGGATATAGAATGAAAAGTAGCGATTCAGGTACCATCTTATGCCTGGTAAGTGGACTTCTTTAAATTTTTGAAATTTGTATGCTTCCAGTATGTGGTGAAAAAATCTTCGATCGACATCTTAGCAAGGTATCATAACTTTAAAGATAAAAAAGTTATTTGATTATTAGCATTTCATTTAAACTCTGAATTTAGAGGGACATAAAGTTTGAAAAAATACATTTATTTTTATATTGAATTAATTTAAGAGTGATTAAGATTGACAAATCATTAATTTCTGGTCAATTTTAAACAAATATACTGACGGGTTGAACTCTCAAACAAATAATGATATCGCTCAAATATTGTCTTTGAACGGTATAGTTAGTAACGCAATTTAGCGAATTATCATAGCGTGATTTGTCGATAGATTTAAACACTGTGAATCAAATTCTATAAAGGTTAAAATATACATCACCTAATATAGGTGTCCTTTAGGCTGAGTGATAAAGGCATCAGTTTTCTGTTTTTTCTTGACTGTTCTTGAGAGGGTTTGCACCCCACTAGAGGCAGTATATTTCTAATACTAAGTAACGTGCCGGCTGTACGTTAAATCGGTTTTGTAGAGCTTATAATACAGATCACACTTATATAAATTTTCCTCAGGCTACTTTGCCTTGTGATTGAAACAAATTATTCAAAAAGTGATTGGTGAGTTACAACAATATCAACCAAATATTCAGGGTTCAAAGGTTATGCCTTGGTTAAAATAAAGTTCAATCACTAAAATGATAAACGGCTTTCTCTTACCGGAGCTTGTTTAGTGGCGATGCAAAATAACTGAACTTTTGTTAGTGCGCAGATCGCAATGCTCTGTGGCCAACGCAGATGCCAGGTATGAGACTTAATAGATTTTCTAGCCACCAGCTTGTTCACCAGACTAGATCGCCATGCTCTATGTATCTGGCTACCTGAACTGGAACACTAGAAAACCCTATAAAATATACTGAATAAGGCGTATAGATGTCAAGTTCCTGATGCCTTTTTATCCAACAGATCGCAATGCTCTTTGTTCAATACTAAACAGTCAGCCAGAAGGTCAAGAATCTAACTATTTGCCTTCAAAAGACGCTTTCCGTGTATTGCTTGATGATGCCTGGACAAATCTTTCGGTGGGTGTGGGTGTGTGTTTGTTTGTTTGTTTATTTGAGTTTATCAAGGTCTGCCCGCGCCCATTGGCTGCATTATGGCTTGACCTCGCTGTGACGCCATCACGACTTAAATTGTGACATGAGATAGAAGTGACAGCAATTCGCAGTCAAATCCAGACATTGGAAGACTTGAAGAAACAGAGTGAGATACAAGAGATCCGGGTGCGATACCCTAGCTCTTTGCGAAGAGACCTCTTGGTTCTTTAACGTGCTCGTTGTAAAGCACCGATACATGGGATACAACTTTCCTGGGTTGAACCAGTACTGAGTACACCACTTTTCCAAGCACTAGCCTTTAAATGCCAAACGCCAGGCAAGGGATCTACTTGTACCAGCTTTTAACGTCTTTCGGTATGATGCGGCCCGGGATCGAACCCACGCTCCATAGGTGGACGCCTTAACCACAAGGCCACGGAGACGGTTGTGTGTGTGTGTTGTAAGCTTATTTATACATACACTCGGGTGCTCTGTTAAGATTGTTAATCATTTTAGGCTTTTTTGGAGCAAAGTGCACAGACAGAATGTAGCCCTTCGGGTTAGAGCAAGCCTGGTTCTTTAATGTGCACCAGTGTATGGCACTGTCACACTGGACCCCAATTTAACTTCCCTCCCGGGAGACGATTAGTTATTTTGTAAGTGATGGGACGGGGAATCGAACCTGCGACCCCTGGATTAATAGTCAAGTGTGTAACCACTAGACTACAGATCCGCCCCCAATCTTTCAGCTAAGCAATGCTCTTATATACTCCCCAGGCGGACAATTTCTGTATTAACATATGTAAAACGGGTATATTCCACTTTGCCAAAACTTGAAGGGAGACAGCTCTATTTTCCCTTAAACTCTTTATGAAAACAACTCCTGGTTAAAACATAATGTCAAGCATGATTCATTTAGTTACTATTGTCGCTAATAAAATATTTGTATGGAATACATATTAAGTCTAGAATATAAAACTTACCTTTAAAAAACACTGCCAAACATTTAACTTTGATTATACAAATGGCCAATTTATAACAAAGGGCGGTAGTCGTGCAAATATGGGGTTACGCTACAACTTTAATTGTTGTTCTTCTGCAATTTTGGTATCTGTAGTTACTGAGAGTTAAATAGTTATAAAATAAGTCTTCAGGTGCATTAGTTGGTCCAAAAGCATGAGTGAGTCCCTTCAAGTTTTTTTTTATCATAAAAGTTTAAAATAACAAAACTAACAAAATGTAATCAGTAAAATTTTACACAAAACTTACATGGATAAAATTTGAAATATATTTTACATAATATTCAAGTTTTCTTGTCTTATACTACAACTATATAAGCATATTTGCTACCAATAGGCAGAGCTTAAATCAAATCAAGCAATAACCAGCTGTTCAATCATTTGCATGGTTGGTTTGATTTTTTTGAGTTTGGTTGGTTGTCATCAACCTTCTTAGGGTTTCCCCTCAACTACAGTCTAACGCACAAAATCATTCCAAGAGAAGCAATTTGTACAAGTTAATAACATTTCCTTTACAATTGTTGTAGAAATAAATATAGTTAACTTAAGGTTGCAAAGTATTTGATTTTTTTACATACTATATATATTTGACAGGCTTAATCTTCCAAATTTCAGTGAAAATCTTCTTATATTGACAGGAAGTTCATACTACCAGTTTCAAAATATACTTTCTTTAATACACCCAAATAAGATTTATCACAATTTATACTATTGTTTTAATATTCCAAAAAGGATGAATAATTGTTCAGAACAATTATTTTTATGAAGGATACTGTTTTTAATTTGAACTTTAATGTGCATTAAAACGGTATTTCTACCTTATGCACGTATAGTAGATCACAGTAAATCTTTTAGCATTCGCCAATCAATTAATATTTTTGCAATTTTCTGTTATTAAATAAAAGTTTACAAACTTAGTTATCAGTAATAAATTTTGTCCATAAATGCATTTATGAGTAAGTCATTCAAAGTTTATCAGTAAAACTTTATGTTTGTTATGCATGTGTATACATTGATTTTGAATAAGAGTGTCACTTTAATATAAGCCCTGGAGTGTTTTCTCCAGACACAACTAGAGCAATCACAGGAGTGATTTAAGGATCACGTACCGGTATGTCAGAAAGCAAAAAAGAATTTAAAAAAATCAAACGTGGGTGATATTTTCTTGGCACTTATAAATATTTTCAATTCTAGCTTATTAACATATACTGAAAAATGAAAAAGAGTAGATAAATCATAAAGATAAGCCTTACATACTTTTGAAAATCGGGTTCTCTGCATCTTATTTGAATAGGAAGGAAGCATCACTTTCCTCCGCCACCAAAACATGGAAATGGTCCTGTCAAAAAGGACAAACATAATTGTGTATCAAACTGACTGAAGAAAAGATACTTGAAAACGAAAGGAACTTGCATTTGTTAAAGTCATTTTTTCTTAGTCAGCAATATATAACCAAAGGTTTCTGTTACGAAGTCAAGCTACTTTTATTGCGTTCTTTGCTCTTGTCACACATATAAAGACAACTAGATTTAGCCACTCAAATATATTGTTTGACGTTTAGTAAATTTTTAAATACCTTTAATATAATTATGTGGAAATTGTCAGATCAAGAAACTTCCAAATTTCAAGTTGAAATGAATTATGATAGCACAGGGAAACAGGCAGTGATATAGGGAAACTGGCAGTGATATCTCATATAATTCATTTTTTAAACAAAGGCTGACATGTGGCTGACATTGCATACTAATAATAATGTAAACATATTCCTGTCAAAAAAACTTTCCTTACAGGAAAATATATATGCAGGTATCAGTTGATGGAGAATGTATTTAGTTTAGATTCAGTTTGAATGTAATTTTGAATGTAATGATTTCAATTTAATTACGGTTATAATATTTTCGTTTGTATTGAATTCAGATGTCAATATATTCATTTATTTAAGACGCGACCCTATCACAAGATCATGATATCCGAATAATTGTTTATCCGATCTCTAGTTACCTGTGGTCATGGTGCTTAAATAGTCACGGTTGGCAAAGTAAACGCCCATTTAAAATCCACCGAAATACAAGTAAGGGTTGCACAATACAACAGAAACTGTTGTTCTTCGTCTTTTACTGTTGTTTTTTGGCAATATATGTTGCGTCTTTGTCTTTTAACAACTTCATATCACTATTATCAGTTGATATGTTGCAGAATGTTGACAACTTCTTAACTGTCCCTTGGTAACAGTCAACAGTATACGGCCTTGGAAAAGTTCGTTACAGTTAATATATTGTGTATTATGACGAGGTGAGGTATCAGGGGATCCCAAATTTATAAATACACAATTTGCAGACAAAATACTTTTACCACTGTCATTCTTGGATGACACTGTATTTACTTACATAATATTCTCGAGAAAAAGTTAACGATAAAAACAGTTACAAAACACTACAAAACCAGTTTTGCCACCCCGCAAGAACAGTTCCTGATAAATCGGCGGCAACATTCTTGGACATTACTACGGAATGGAAAAAATGAGTGCACCTTAAAGGGTCGAGCTTCCCCTAAATGGTAAATCTCGTCCCAGCCGCGGCAGGTGCAGGGATGCTGAGATATCTATGACACCGACCATCCCAGTTTTAGGCAGATTTCGCTGCATTTTAGAGTATAACCAAAAATGGTATGAGGTCCGCTAAGGTCTTAAAATTTAGGGCTCTCGATGCCCTACAAGAAGCACCCGTCGGGGTGCCTGGAATGATATTCGATCACCGGCTCCGTTTGCCTATAAGGTTATTCTATACTGTAATATGCAGCGAAAAATGCCCAAAACAGGGGTATGCATGATCGAAGATATCTCAGCATCCCTGCACGTGATGAGGCTGGGACCAATTTTGCCATTTAGGGGACTCTAAACCCTACAAGAAGCACCCCTGGGGGTGCATAGGATGATATTTGGTCACCGGGAACTAACGCGTCAAAGTATGCCAATTTTCGCGACTGTTCGTACTTTTAGCGCGCTCCCATATAGCCTGTAAGGGGGAGCTAATCTCGAAGATATCTCCGTAACCAAAAATGGTATGAGGTCCGCTAAGGTCTTAAAATTTAGGGCTCTCGATGCCCTACAAGAAGCACCCGTCGGGGTGCCTGGAATGATATTCGATCACCGGCTCCATTTGCCTATAAGGTTATTCTATACTGTAATATGCAGCGAAAAATGCCCAAAACAGGGGTATGCATGATCGAAGATATCTCAGCATCCCTGCACGTGATGAGGCTGGGACCAATTTTGCCATTTAGGGGACTCTAAACCCTACAAGAAGCACCCCTGGGGGTGCATGGGATGATATTTGGTCACCGGGAACTAACGCGTCAAAGTATGCCAATTTTCGCGACTGTTCGTACTTTTAGCGCGCTCCCATATAGCCTGTAAGGGGGAGCTAATCTCGAAGATATCTCCGTAACCAAAAATGGTATGAGGTCCGCTAAGGTCTTAAAATTTAGGGCTCTCGATGCCCTACAAGAAGCACCCGTCGGGGTGCCTGGAATGATATTCGATCACCGGCTCCGTTTGCCTATAAGGTTATTCTATACTGTAATATGCAGCGAAAAATGCCCAAAACAGGGGTATGCATGATCGAAGATATCTCAGCATCCCTGCACGTGATGAGGCTGGGACCAATTTTGCCATTTAGGGGACTCTAAACCCTACAAGAAGCACCCCTGGGGGTGCATAGGATGATATTTGGTCACCGGGAACTAACGCGTCAAAGTATGCCAATTTTCGCGACTGTTCGTACTTTTAGCGCGCTCCCATATAGCCTGTAAGGGGGAGCTAATCTCGAAGATATCTCCGTAACCAAAAATGGTATGAGGTCCGCTAAGGTCTTAAAATTTAGGGCTCTCGATGCCCTACAAGAAGCACCCGTCGGGGTGCCTGGAATGATATTCGATCACCGGCTCCGTTTGCCTATAAGGTTATTCTATACTGTAATATGCAGCGAAAAATGCCCAAAACAGGGGTATGCATAATCGAAGATATCTCAGCATCCCTGCACGTGATGAGGCTGGGACCAATTTTGCCATTTAGGGGACTCTAAATCCTACAAGAAGCACCCCTGGGGGTGCATAGGATGATATTTGGTCACCGGGAACTAACGCGTCAAAGTATGCCAATTTTCGCGACTGTTCGTACTTTTAGCGCGCTCCCATATAGCCTGTAAGGGGGAGCTAATCTCGAAGATATCTCCGTAACCAAAAATGGTATGAGGTCCGCTAAGGTCTTAAAATTTAGGGCTCTCGATGCCCTACAAGAAGCACCCGTCGGGGTGCCTGGAATGATATTCGATCACCGGCTCCGTTTGCCTATAAGGTTATTCTATACTGTAATATGCAGCGAAAAATGCCCAAAACAGGGGTATGCATGATCGAAGATATCTCAGCATCCCTGCACGTGATGAGGCTGCAT